>NC_029785.2:86121213-86131494 GCF_000816755.2 Arachis ipaensis
CTCAGTCTCAAGTTTTCACTTGACACCTTCACGCCACAAGCACATGGTTAGGGACAGCTTGGTTCACCCATGCCTTTTGGTTTAAAGGGGTATTGGCTTTTTCTGCTTGCTTTTCTTTTTCTTTCTTTTTTCTTTTCTCTCTTTTTTTTTGCCTCTTTTTTTTTTGCAAGCTTTTCACTGCTTTTTCTTGCTTCAAGAATCAATTTTATGATTTTTCAGATCATCAGATAACATTTCTCCTTTTCCCATCATTCTTTCAAGAGCTAACAATTTTAACATTCATAAACAATCAAATTCAAAAATATGCACTGTTCAAGCATTCATTCAGAAAAATAATAGTATTGCCACCACATCAAGATAATTAAACTGTTTTAAAATTTGAAATTCATGCACTTCTTTTTCTTTTTCAATTAAAAACATTTTTCATTTAAGAAAGGTGATGGATTCATTTTCATAGCTTTAAGGCATAGACACTTAGACACTAATGATCATGTAATAAAGACACAAACATAAATAAACATAAGCATAGAAATTCAAAAAACAGGAAAATAAAGAACAAGGAAATTAAAGAACAGGTCCACCTTAGTGATGGCGGCTTGTTCTCCTCTTGAAGATCTTATGGAGTGCTTGAGCTCCTCAATGTCTCTTCCTTGCCTTTGTTGCTCCTCTCTCATGGTTCTTTGGTCTTCTCTAATTTCATGGAGGAGGATGGAATGCTCTTGGTGCTCCACCCTTAGTTGTCCCATATTGGAACTTAATTCTCCTAGGAAGGTGTTGATTTGCTCCCAATAATTTTGTGGAGGAAAATGCATCCCTTGAGGCATCTCAGGGATTTCATGATGAGAAAATTCCTCATGCTCTTGTCCATGACTGGAATCTCTTGTTTGCTCCATCCTTTTCTTAGTGATAGGCTTGTCCTCATCAATGAGGATGTCTTCCTCTATGTCCATTCCAGCTGAATTGCAGAGGTGACAAATGAGATGAGGGAAGGCTAACCTTGCCATAGTAGAGGACTTATCCGCCACCTTGTAGAGTTCTTGGGACATAACTTCATGAACTTCTACTTCCTCTCTAATCATGATGCTATGAATCATGATAGCCCGATCTATAGTAACTTCAGACCGGTTGCTAGTGGGAATGATTGAGTGTTGGATGAATTCCAACCATCCCCTAGCCACGGGCTTAAGGTCATTCCTTCTTAGTTGAACCGGCTTCCCTCTTGAATCTCTCTTTCATTGAGCGCCCTCTTCACAGATGTCCATAAGGACTTCGTCCAACCTTTGATCAAAGTTGACCCTTCTAGTGTATGGGTGTGCATCTCCTTGCATCATGGGCAAGTTGAATGCCAACCTTACATTTTTCGGACTAAAGTCTAAGTATTTCCCTCGGACCATTGTAAGCCAATTCTTAGGATCCGGGGTCACACTTTGATCATGGTTCTTGGAGATCCATGCATTGGCATAAAACTCTTGAACCATTAAGATTCCGACTTATTGAATGGGGTTGGTGAGAACTTCCCAACCTCTTCTTCGGATCTCATGTCGGATCTCCGGATATTCGCCCTTGTTGAGCTTAAAAGGGACCTCGGGGATCACCTTCTTCTTGCCCACAACTTCATAGAAGTGGTCTTGATGCACCCTTGAGAAGAATCTCTCCATCTCCCATGACTCAGAGGTGGAAGCTTTTGCCTTCCCTTTCCTCTTTTTAGAGATTTCTTCGGCCTTTGGTGCCATTAATGGTTATGAAAAAATAAAACAAAAAAAAGCTTTAGCTTTTACCACACCAAACTTAGAAGGTTGCTCGTCCTCGAGCAAAAGAAGAAAGAAGAGAGTAGAAGAAGAAGAAATAGAGGAGATGGAGGGGCTTAGTATTTCGGCCAAGGGGGAGAAGTAGTGTGTGAAAATGAAGAAGTGAAGATGGGTTTATATAGGAGTGGAGGGGGGGTAAGGTTCGCCATTATGGGTCGGTTTGGGTGGGGAAGTGGTTTAAATTTGAATGGTGAGGTAGGTCGGGTTTTATGATGGATGGATGTGGATTGGTAAAGGGATTATGGAGAAGAGGGTAAGATTTGATAGGTGAGGGGTTTTTGGGGAAGAGGTATTGAGGTGATTGGTGAATGGGTGAAGAAGAGAGAGAGGTGGGGTAGGTGGGGATCCTGTGGGGACCAAAGATCCTGAGGTGTCAAGGATTTCTCATCCCTGCACCATGTGGCGTGCAAAACGCCCCTTGCTGCCAATCCTGGCGTTAAACGCCAGGCTGCTTCCCATTTCTGGGTTTAACGCCAGCTTCTTGCCCATTTCTGGCATTAAACGCCAGTCTGGTGCCCATTTCTGGCGTTAAACGCCCAGAATGGTGCCAGACTGGGCGTTTAACGCCCATTCTGCTACCCTTACTGGCGTTTAAACGCCAGTAAGTTTCTCCTCCAGGGTGTTCTGTTTTTCATTCTGTTTTTCCTTCTGTTTTTGCTTTTTCAATTGTTTTTGTGACTTCACATGATCATCAACCTATAGAAAACATAAAATAACAAAAGAAAATAGAAATTTAACATAGATAATTAACAATTGGGTTGCCTCCCAAAAAGTGCTTCTTTAATGTCAATAGCTTGACAGTGGGCTCTCATGGAGCCTCACAGATGTTCAGAGCAATGTTGGAACCTCCCAACACCAAACTTAGAGTTTGAATGTGGGGGTTCAACACCAAACTTAAAGTTTGGTTGTGGCCTCCCAACACCAAACTTAGAGTTTGACTGTGGGGGCTCTGTTTGACTCTGTATTGAGAGAAGCTCTTCATGCTTCCTCTCCATGGTGACAGAGGGATATCCTTGAGCTTTAAACACAAGGGAATCTTCATTCACTTGAATGATCAATTCTCCTCTGTCAACATCAATCACAGCTTTTGCTGTGGCTAGGAAGGGTCTGCCAAGGATGATGGATTCATCCATACACTTTCCAGTCTCTAGGATTATGAAATCAGAAGGGATGTAATGGTCTTCAACCTTTACCAAGACATTCTCTACAAGTCCATAAGCTTGTTTCTTTGAATTGTCTGCCATCTCCAGTGAGATTCTTGCAGCTTGTACCTCAATGATCCCTAGCTTCTCTATTACAGAGAGAGGCATGAGGTTTATGCTTGACCCTAGGTCACACAGAGCCTTCTCAAAGGTCATGGTGCCTATGGTACAAGGTATTGAGAACTTTCCAGGATCTTGTCTCTTCAGAGGTAATCTCTGCCTAGTCAAGTCATCCAGTTCTTCGATGAGCAAGGGGGGTTCATCCTCTCATGTCTCATTACCAAATAACTTGGCATTTAGCTTCATGATTGCTCCAAGATACTTAGCAACTTGCTCTTCAATAACATCTTCATCCTCTTCAGAGGAGGAATACTCATCAGAGCTCAGGAATGGAAAAAGTAAATTCAATGGAATCTCTATAGTCTCAGTGTGAGCCTCAGATTCCCATGGTTCCTCATCAGGGAGCTCCATGGAGGTCAGTGGACGTCCATTGAGGTCTTCCTTAGTGGAGATCACTGCCTCTTCCTCCTCTCCAGGTTTGGCCATGTGAGACGAATTTATGGCTTTGCACTCTCTCTTTGGATTCTCTTCTGTATTGCTTGGGAGAGTACTAGGAGGGAGTTCAATAATTTTTTTACTCAGCTGACCTACTTGTGCCTCCAAATTTCTAATGGAGGATCTTGTTTCAGTCATGAAACTTTAAGTGGTTTTGATTAGATCCGAGACAATGGTTGCTAAATCAGAGTGGCTCTGCTTAGAATTCTCTGTTTGTTGCTGAGAAGATGATGGAAAAGCCTTGCTATTGCTAAACCTGTTTCTTCTACCATTATTGTTGTTGAAACCTTATTGAGGTCTCTGTTGATCCTTCCATGAGAGATTTGGATGATTTCTCCATGAAGGATTATAGGTGTTTCCATAGGGTTCTCCCATGTAATTCACCTCTTCCATTGCTGGGTTCTCAAGATCATAAGCTTCTTCTTCAGAGGAAGCTTCCTTAGTACTGCCTGTTGCTGCTTGCATTCCAGACAGACTCTGAGAAATCATATTGACTTGTTGGGTCAATATTTCATTCTGAGCCAATATGGCATTCAGAGTATCAATCTCAAGAACTCCTTTCTTCTGAGTTGTCCCATTATTCACAGGATTCCTTTCAGAAATGTACATGAATTGGTTATTTGCAACCATTTCAATTAGTTCATGAGTTTCTGCAGGCGTCTTCTTCAAATGAAGAGATCCTCCAGCAGAGCTATCCAATGACATCTTGGATAGTTCAGACAGACCATCATAGAAAATACCTATGATGCTCCATTCTGAAAGCATGTCAGAAGGGCACCTTCTGATCAATTGCTTGTATCTTTCCCAAGCTTCATAGAGGGATTCACCTTCCTTCTGTCTGAAGGTTTGGACTTCCACTCTAAGCTTACTCAATTTTCGAGGTGGAAAGAACTTTGCCAAGAAGGCATTGACTAGCTTTTCCCAAGAGTTTAGGCTTTCTTTAGGTTGTGAGTCCAACCATGTCCTAGCTCTATCTCTTACAGCAAAAGGGAAGAGCATAAGTCTGTAGACTTCAGGGTCAACCCCATTGGTCTTGACAGTGTCACAGATTTGCAAGAATTCAACTAAGAACTGATAAGGATTTTCCAATGGAAGTCCATAAAACTTGCAATTCTGTTGCATTAGAGAAACTAATTGAGGCTTAAGCTCAAAGTTGTTTGCTCCAATGGCAGAGATTGAGATGCTTCTCCCATAGAATTTGGGAGTAGGTGCAGTAAAGTCACCAAGCACCTTCCTTGCATTGTTGGCATTGTTGTTTTCGACTGCCATGGCTTCTTCCTCCTTGAAGAGCTTTGTTAGGCCCTCTAGAGAGAATTGTGCTTTAGCTTCTCTTAGTTTTCTCTTCAAGGTCCTTTCAGATTCAGGATCAGCTTGAACAAATATGCCTTTATCTTTGCTCCTGCTTATATGAAAGAGAAGAGAACAAAAAAGTAGGGAATCCTCTATGTCACAGTATAGAGATTCCTTGAGGTGCCAGAGGAAAGAAAGAATAGAAGGAGGAGGTAGAGAGAGGAGAATTCAAACTTATCAAGAGGGATAGGGTTCGAATTGCACCTTGAGGAGGAGTGTTAGTCCCTTAAATAGAAGGATGTGAGAAGAGGGGAAGAATTTTCGAAAATTAATTAAAAGATTTTGAAATAATTAAAAGAAATTTTTGAAAATTTGATTGATGACTTTCGAAAACTAAGATTAGGAAAGAAATTAAGTGATTTTGAAAAAGATTTTGAAATTAGAAATTAAAAAGATATGATTGAAAATTAATTTTGAAAAAGATGTGATTGAATAACACTATCTGAGTGCTTAGGGTCACGGCCAAGACTCATAAAGTAGCTATATTCAAGAATCAACATACTGAACTAGGAGAATCAATAACATTATCTGAATTCTGAGTTCCTATAGATGCCAATCATTCTGAACTTCAAAGGATAAAGTGAGATGCCAAAACTGTTCAGAAGCAAAAAGCTAATAGCCCCGCTCATCTAATTAAGACTGATCTTCATAGATGTTTTTGGAATTCATTTTATATTCTCTTCTTTTTATCCTACCTTGTTTTTAGTTGCTTGGGGACAAGCAACAATTTAAGTTTGGTGTTGTGATGAGCGGATAATTTATACGCTTTTTGGCATTGTTTTTAGGTAGTTTTTAATATGTTTTAGTCACTTTTTATTATATTTTTATTAGTTTTTAATTAAAAATCACATTTCTGGACTTTACTATGAGTTTGTGTGTTTTTCTTTAATTTCAGGTATTTCCTGGCTGAAATTGAGGGAGCTTAGCAAAAATCTTATTCAGGCTGAAAAAGGACTGCTGATGCTGTTGGATTCTGACCTCCCTGCACTCGGAATGAATTTTTTGAAGCTACAGAATTGCAATCGGCGCGCTCTCAATTGCGTTGGAAAGTAGACATCCAGATCTTTCCGGCAATATATAATAGTCCATACTTTGCTCAAGGATAGATGATGTAAACTGGCGTTCAACGCCAGTTCCATGTTGCATTCTGGCGTTAAACGCTAGAAACAGGTTACAAGTTGGAGTTAAACGCCAGAAAGAGGTTACAACCTGGCGTTTAACTCTAGAAACAACCTAGGCACGTGTAAAGCTCAAGTCTCAGCCTCAGCACACACCAAGTGGGCCCTAGAAGTGGATTTCTGCACTATCTATCTTAGTTTACTCATTTTCTGTAAACCTAGGTTACTAGTTTAGTATTTAAACAACTTTTAGAGATTTATTTTGGACCTCATGACATTTTTAGATCTGAACTTTGTACTCTTTGATGGCATGAGTCTCTAAACTCCATTGTTGGGGGTGAGGAGCTCTGCTGTGTCTCGATGAATTAATGCAATTATTTCTGTTTTCTATTCAAACACGCTTGTTTCTATCTAAGATGTTCATTCGCACTTCAATATGATGAATGTGATGATCCGTGACACTCATCACCATTCTCAATCTATGAACGCATGCCTGACAACCACTCCTGTTCTACCTTCGATTGAATGAGTATCTCTTGGATTCCTTAATGAGAATCTTCGTGGTATAAGCTAGAATCCATTGGCAGCATTCTTGAGAATTCGGAAAGTCTAAACCTTGTCTGTGGTATTCCGAGTAGGATTCATGGATTGAATGACTGTGACGAGCTTCAAACTCACAAGGGTTGGGTGTAGTGACAGACGCAAAAGGATCAATGGATCCTATTCCAGCATTAGTGAGAACCGACAGATGATTAGCCGTGCGGTGACAGCGCACCTGGACCATTTTCACTGAGAGGACGGATGGTAGCCATTGACAACGGTGATCCACCAAAACACAGCTTGCCATAGGAGGAACCTTGCGTGCATGAAGAAGAAGACAGGGGGAAAGCAGAGATTCAGAAGACAAAGCATCTCCAAAACTCCAACATATTCTCCATTACTGCATAACAAGTATTTATTTCATGCTCTTTTATTTTTCGCAATTCAAACTGATAATCATAATTGATATCCTGACTAAGAATTACAAAATAACCATAGATTGCTTCAAGCCAACAATCTCCGTGGGATTCGACCCTTACTCACGTAAGGTATTACTTGGACGACCTAGTGCACTTGCTGGTTAGTGGTACGAGTTGTGAAAAGTGTGATTTACAATTCGTGCACCAAGCACCAATTGCAAAGTCACTTGCATCACACATAAGTTCAAAAGGCAATTCCCAATCTGCGGGTGTGATGATTAGTGTTGTAGTGAGTTTTCTCTTTAAAGTTTCAAAGGCATGCTTGCAATTGTCATCAAAGATGAAAGGATTATCAATCACTAGCAAATTACTTAGTGGTTTTGCTATTTTTGAAAAATCTTTGATAAATCTCCTGTAAAAACCAGCATGTCCAAGAAAACTTCTCACTGCTTTCACATTAACAGGTATAGGAAGCTTTTCAATGATTTCTATTTTTGCTTTGTCAACTTCTATACCTTTAATTGAAACCTTATGCCCAAGAACTATCCCTTCAGCAACCATGAAATGGCATTTCTCCCAATTCAATACCAGATTAATTTCTTGGCATCTTTTCAACACAAGAGTTAAATTATGCAAGCAGGTGTTAAATGAATTGCCAAAGACAGAAAAATCACCCATGAATACTTCTAAAAATTTTTCCACCATGTCAGAAAATATAGAAAGTATACACCTTTGAAAAGTTACAAGGGCATTGCATAGCCCAAAGGGCATCCTTCTTTAAGCAAAGACTCCAAATGGACGGGTGAAGGAATTCTTTTCATGATCCTTGGGATCCACCACTATTTGATTGTATCCAGAGTACCCCTCCAGGAAGCAATAGTATGCATGTCCAGCCAATCTTTTTAGCATCTGGTCAATGAATGGGAGAGAAAAGTGATCTTTCCTTGTAGCATCATTCAGTCTTCTATAATCGATGCACATTCTCCACTCCGTCACTGTCCTTGTGGGAATGAGTTTATTCTTCTCATTGAAGATGAAAGTCATGCCACCTTTCTTTGGCACTACTTGTATTGGGCTCACCCAAGAGCTATCAGAGATTGGGTATATGATTCCAGCATTCCATAGCTTCATCACTTCTTTTTGAACAACCTCCTTCATGGTTGGGTTAAGTCTTCTTTGGGGTTGAACTACAGGCCTTGAATCCTCCTCCAATAGAATCTTGTGCATACAGATGGCAGGGCTTATGCCCTTGATATCATCAATCCTCCAACCCAAGGCTGTCTTGTGAGCTTTCAACACTTCAATCAGCTTTGTTTCTTCTTTTATGTTCAAGGAGGAATTTATAATCACTAGCAGGGCCTCTGTTTCTCCAAGAAACACATACTTGAGATAAGGGGGAAGAGGCTTCAACTCTTGTTTTGGCTTCTCCTCTATCTTGCCTTCAGAGGAAATTTCTGCTACTTCCTTTTCTATGAAGTTTTGTTCCTCTCCTGTTTCCTCTTCTTGTTCCTCCTGGTTGTTATCTTCCAGTAGCTCCTCCTCCTCCTCTTCTATCATTTCCACTCTCATGGGCTTTTCCTTCTCAAGAGGATACTGCAAGGCATTGAAGACATTGATGATCATTTTTTCATCATGCACCCTAAGGGTCATCTCACCTTTCTCCACATCTATGATGGCTCTTGCTATTGCTAAGAAAGGACGTCCCAATATGATTGAACTGTGTCCTTCTTCTTCCATGTCTAAGATAACAAAGTCAGCAGGGAAAATAAATTCTCCAATATTCACCAATAAATTTTCTACTACTCCATTTGGTATCTTGAGTGATCTGTCAGCTATTTGAAGTGACATCCTAGTAGGCTTGACTTCCTCTATTGCAAGCTTCTTCATTAGTGAGAGTGGCATTAAATTGATGCTGGCTCCTAAGTCACAGAGAGCTTTGTCCAATGTTCTGTTGCCTATAGTGCAAGATAGGATGAAGCTTCATGGATCTTTGAGCTTTGGTGGAAGACCTCTTTGGATGATAGCACTGCATTCTTGGGTCAAGATTACCGTTTCTTTTTCATTCCAGTTCCTCTTCTTGTTGATAAGCTCCTTTAAGAACTTTGCATATAGAGGCATTTGTTCTAGAGCTTCAGCAAGTGGAATGTTGATCTCCAACTTTTTAAAAACTTTTAAAAACATTGGGAACTGTTGATCCTTTAGCTCCTTGTTGAACCTTTAAGGATATGGAATGGAAGCAGTGTATGGCTTCTCCTCCTTCTTCTGTGCTTGTGAATGTTCCTCAATAGCCTGCATTCCGTTCTTTGAAACTAGTGGTTGTTCCTCTTCCTTGGCCTTCTCTTGGTCTTGCTTGTCTTTCTCCTCTACTTGCTTCTTGCTGCCAATGTCACTTTTAGCTGGCCTCTTGTTAGTTTCTTTGTCATTCACCAAGGTTCTTCCAATCCTTAATTAGATTTCTTTGCATTCTTTTTTTGGATTAGGAATGGTGTCACTTGGTAATGTATTGGGTGCTCTTTCAGCCACTGTTTGCTTGGATAATTGTCCAATTTTCCTTTCCAAGTTCCTCAGTGAAGCTTCATGGTTCTTGTTGGTTAGCTATTGATGTTTCATCATCTTTTCCATCATTATCTCCAAGTTGGAGATCCTTTGAGATTCTTGGGGTGGTTGTGGTTGATTATAGGATGTTGAGGATGGATGATAGTTATTTTGGTTAGTGGATGGGTTGTTGGGTGGATAGTAGTTGGGTTGAGGTTGATTGTTTTGTGCTTTTCTGTATTGGTTTTTGTTAGTGTTTTGATGGTTTTGATAATTTGTGTTTCTGGAATTGTTTTGGTTTGAGTTTCTCTGCTAAGGCTGCTGGTTTTGATTGTGATTGTCTTCCCACCTCAAATTGGGGTGGTTCCTCCAGGAAGAGTTGTAAGTATCCCCATGGAACTCATTTTGACCAACTCCTTGGTTGTGCATGTATTGGACTTGCTCAGGTTGTTGTTCTTCATAGAGTTCTTCATTCTCCCCCCACCCAGCTGGTGGTTGATTTGGAGTGTTCACTACTGCAACTTGAAGACCATCGATCCTCTTGGCCATCATCTCCATTTGCTGCTGGATCTGTTGATGCATCACTTTGTTTTGAGCTAAAATGGTATCCACACCTTCCAGCTCCAATACACCCTGCCTTTGAGCTGGTTGGCGTTGCCTTTGATGACCATAGAAGTACTGGTTATTTATCACAGTGTCTATGAGGTTCTAAGCTTCCTCAGCTGTCTTCATGAGTTTTAATGAACCTCCTGCT
>NC_029785.2:86131899-86144825 GCF_000816755.2 Arachis ipaensis
CTGCTGAATAATCAAGGGCTTCTTAAGCTCTCAGTGTCAATCCTTCATAGAAATTTTGAAGTTTATCCCATTCATTAAACATCTCTGGTGGACACTTTCTGATTAAAGTTTTGTATCTCTCCGAGGCATCATACAATGACTCTCCATCCACCTGAGTGAATGTTTGGACCTCTGTCTTCAATCTGATGATCCTTTGGGAAGGATAGAACTTGGCTAAGAACTTGTTCACTAGATTCTCCTAGCTGTTGATGCTTTCTCTTTGAAATGCCTCCAACCATTGAGCAACTTTGTCCCTCAGGGAAAATGGAAATAGCAGCAGCTTGTAAATGTCTGGATGCACACCATTGGTCTTCACTGTATCACATATCCTTAGGAAGGTGGATAGGTGCTGGTTTGGATCTTCCAAGGGACCTCCTCCATAAGAACAGTTGTTCTGCACCAAAGTGATGAGTTGAGGCTTCAATTCAAAATTTTTTGCATTGACATTTGAAGTAAGTATGCTACTCCCACAGTGTTTTGGATTAGGGAAGGTGTAGGAGGCTAGAACTCTCCTTTGAGGCTGGCCATTGTTGTTAGCTACTACCTCATGTTGGTTTCGGATGTTATCCTCCATCTCTTGATCCTATTCTTCTAATAATTCTTCTCCAACACTTTTCTTTCCTCTTGCTTCTCTTCTTAGTCTTCGCAGAGTTCTCTCGTCAAGGTTACAAGAGGTGGAGACCTCTCTCCTTGCTTCTGTCATACACACAAAACTAGAAACCAGAGACAATTTACTCTACTGCTAGAGCGATGTTAATGTTAGCTTAAACAAAAGAAAATGCTTAATCTAGATTATCACCCTACTTAATCATTGTCAATCTAAATCAATCCCCGCAACGGCGCCAAAAACTTGATGAGGGAAAAATGATTCCATACAAACTCACCGGCAAGTGTACCGGGTCGCATCAAGTAGTAATAACTCACAAGAGTGAGGTCGATCCCACAGGGATTGATGGATAGAGCAATTTTAGTTAGGTGATGAATTTAGTTAAGTGAATATTTGATGATTTGAGTAATTTTGATTAACAGAAGTGAAATTGCAAGAAAATAAAAGTGCAGAATGAAAATTGGTTGAATCTTAAAGTGCAGAAGAAGTAAATTGCAGAAACTTAAAGAGCAAGAAAGTAAAAGAGATGAAACTTAAATTGCAAGAAATGTAAAGAGCTGAAACTTAAATTGCAAGAAATGTAAATTACTGAATCTAAATTGACAAGGAACTTAAATTGCATCAAAAGTAAAGGGAATTGGGTATTGGGATTCAAATTGAACTAGAAAATGTAAATTGAAGTAAACCAGAGAACTATGAGATGTAGAGGTTCAGATCTAGATCTAAGTAGCAAAACAGAGATGGAAATTTTCTTTAAGAAACAAAACAGCAAGAAAACTTAATTCAATTATGAAATCCTAAAGAGAAATTGACAATTGAAGAAGAGTAATGAGAACAGATAATAGATCTAGATCTTAATTACTCTCTTGACAAAATAGAAAAGAAATTACAGAAGAAATAAAAATGAAAACAGAAAAGGAAATTCAGATCCAACTTTCAATTCTTAGAAAAAAAACAAAAAGGAAAAGCAAAAGATGAGTCTAAGATGAAGAATTCAGTAGAGTCCTTCAATCTCAGTTCAAAACCCAAAATAGAAAGTAGAAGTTGCAGAAGAAAGAAAATGAACCTAGAGAATTTAGATCTACTCCCCAATTCCCTAATTCCAAAAATGAAAATTAAAAGTAAGAAAGCAAAAAATGAGCAAAAGGTCCTCTTCCAATCAAATTTGCTCCTATTTATACATTTTCTATTCTAGTCACTAAGCACTTGGAATGGGCTTTTGGCTTTGGACTTGAAGAAGAGTGGATCCGGATGGCTTGGTTTAAGTGGCATGGGTCAGGGTGCATTTGGTTCCCTCCCAATGAAATGTTCAGTTTGGAGAGTGAACGCCCCGTTCACTTTTCCAAGGCATGCCTTTAGTGCACCTTTGGGGAGCTGCATTGGAGCGCTCTGTTGGGGCAGTGAACTCTTCCCAAGCTGAAATCCACGAAAAATGTGGAAAGAGTGAACGCTACGTTCACTTCTTTTGAACGCTGGCCTTTGTTGAGTGCTGCCTTGTTGTACAGACATCATGAAAGCTTGGGCTCGAAGGCTTGAATCCACGAAATAGGTGAGAGAGTGAACGCCATGTTCACTTCCAAAGTGAACGCTAGCCATTTTTGAACGTGGCGTTCACCATTTGCACGGAACGCTTCCCTGATTCTTCCTTTCTTCATTTCTTCATTTCTTCACCTTCAAGCAATCAAACAACTAATCAAAGTCTCACCAAAATCACAAGATCTTTGCATCATTCATAAAATCAATTAATTCTATCATAAACCTTATGTTTTTGTGTAAAATAAATGATGTTTGATTGATTCAAAATGATCATGACAAACCACTCTAATCACTTACTTATTGTGCAAGAAAGTGCATAAAACCTAATGAAACTAATGAGAAACGCTTGTAAAACTAGCATAAGATGACTTATCATCAGAAGGTAAATTTACAAAATCTTAAAGTGCAGAAGAATTAAATTGCAGAAACTTAAAGTGCAAGAAAGTAAAAGAGCTGAAACTTAAAATACAAGAAATGTAAATAACTGAAACTTAAAGTGCAAGAAATTTAAATTGCTGAATCTAAATTGACAAGAAACTTAAATTTCATCAAGAATAAACGGATTTGGGTACTGGGATTCAAAATTGAGCTGGAAAATATTAATTGAAGAAAATCAGAGAACTATAAGATGAAGAGATTCAGATCTGGATCTCAGTAGCAAAACAGAAATAGAAAATTTGCAGAAGAATCAAACAGCAAGAAAGTTTAGCTCTACAATGAAATCCTAAAGAGAACTTGACAAATTTAGTGAAGTAACCCAAACAGAAAATAAATCTAGATCTCAATTACTCTCTTGATAAAGACAGAAAGGAAAAAATTGCAGAAGAAATAAAATGAAAACAGAGAAGAAGATTGAGATCCAATCTCCAATACTTAGAACTATAAACAGGAAAAGTAAAAGATGATTCTCAGATGAAGAAACTCAGTGGTGTTCTTCAATCTGAATCCAAAATCCAAAACCAGAAAATAGAATAGAAGTTGCAGAAGAAGAACAAACAGAAAGAAAACTTAGATCTAATCCCAATTCCCCCAAATTCAAAAGAAAATTAAAAGAGAGCCAAAAGTAAAAGTAAAACAAAATGTGAAGTAAAAGTCCTTCTCAAATCAAAATTTCTCCTATTTATACACTTTCTATTTTTAGTCATCAAAACTTGGAGTGGGCTTTTTGATTTGGCCTTGAATGAAAGTGGGTTTGAGGTGCTTGGTGACTTGGGTCTCCTCCCAGTGGAGCGCTCGGTTCACAATTTGAGCGCTACGTTCATTAGCCTAGGCGTGCCAATTTTGGTGCGCATGTTTTCCTCTAGCGCTCTCTTTTTTAGCGCTGCGCTCACTCATTAAGTGCTCTCCCTTGGCTTCTTTGAGCGCAGCACCATTTGGTGCTCCTTTACTGAGCGCTATGCTCCTTATTTGAGCGTGCCTTAGTGACCGGATGGCACAAGCCTTGCCTCCCATCTCAAAACCCCCGAAAATGGTGAAAAGTGAGCGCCACGCTATAATTTTGAGCGCTACCCTTTTTCTTCTTTGGTGCATTTGGCACGAGCTTCCTCGCCCAAGCTTGCAAGTCACGAAAACGTTGGAAAAGTGAGCGCCACGCTCACTAGAGAAGTGAATGCTAGCTGTTTGTGTTCCAAAGCGTGGCGTTCTCTTTCCTAATGTAACGCTTTACTATTTTGCCTCCTCCTTTCTTCATTTCTTCACCTACAAGCAACCAAACAAGCAATCAAAGTCTTACAAAATTCGCAAGGTCTTTGCATCATTCATAAAATCAATTAATTCTAACATAAACCCTATGATTTTGTGCAAAATAAATGATGTTTGATTGATTCAAAAAAATTATGAAAATCCACTCCAATCACTTACTTATTGTGCAAGAAAGTGCATAAAACCTAATGAAACAAGTGAAAAATGCCTGTAAAACTAGCATAAGATGACTTGTCATCACAACACCACACTTAAATCTTGCGTGTCCCCAAGCAAGAACTAAACATGAGAAGAAATGAAACAAAACAGAGAAGTATATATGTCCTTATTTAGCAGGTAATTGAATTAGGACCATGGGGTTTTATGCAGACAAAAATGCAGCTCAATTATTCTTTGCTGATAAATATGAAATGTCTCTTTAAGGATTCACTAGAGTTGCTGTTATAATTCCTTGATCTCCTATTGATCCCTGTTAGCTTTTTCCTTCTTTTGCTTAGAAACTTATTTCTCAATGATAGCTCAGTGTCAAGTGTTGCAACAGCCTTTTGGCTCAATTTTTCTCAACACCTCTTCACTACAGACACTTGGCTCACAAATCTTCTTAGGAACATTGATGCCCAGCACCTCTTTGGGTCACTAAATGCTTTGTGACTAGGTTGCTCTTGATAATAGACTTTCGGTTGGTAATCCCGGATTAGTTAATCCAAGTTACCAAGTTTTAAAAGACTTCTCAGAACCTAATTGTCCAAGCATATCCTAGTACAAGAAACACCACAGGCATATGTCCTAAGGTTCAAGCTATTGGTGTCTAGCCTTATTATTTGTTTCTTTCTTTCTTGTTGCCAATCCTTGGCTTTTCTTTTCTTTTTCTTTCTTACTTTTCTTTATTTTCCAAGGATATTCATTAATAAAAGGTTTTATAACAGCAACTGAGTTCACACTACAAAGAACATTCTATTCTGCAGCTTTTATTATTGAGCTTATCATCTAATCAAGCAATTACCACTACAAGTCTTTATTCTAATTCCTACTACATTGGACAATTACTTTCTATTTTAAACATTTTCTCTTATTGATGCAAAAGGGAAACTAGACATGAATTTAATGCAGATAAAGGTGAAGATAAGCATTTCAACTAGTGCATTTAACAGACATCAAAATTTGCACTAATTGCACTAAGTATCAAAGTAAACAATAGCTTCTCATTCAGAATAATTCAAAGCAGAGTGAATTTTGTGACAATACAACCTCTCAAGAGTGTCTTGCAGCTTTCCTTTTGTCATCTTTTACTTTTGCATCTCCCTTGGTGATGATTATTTTAAGAGGCTGAGTGCCTTTTCTGTACATTTATGGGAAATTGCTTGTTTTTCCAAGCACTTAGGCAGATGGTTAGCATGCATGAATTATTGCATCAGTTACATGAAACCTTGTGCTTTTGCTAAAAGTAGTAAAACTAAAAAGTAGCAGACAGACAATGGTTTAGTGGTTTCCCTGATCGCTTGGAGCTAGTAACCATTAATGCAGAGGGTTGAAATGTGTTTTTAAATGAGATTTTTAGTGGAACACCAAACTTAGCATCCTTCATTCACCCTTAAATTATTTTGGTTTGCAACACCAAACTTAGCTCCTTGCCATACAGATAAGTCTACTTAAACTTTTTATTGAAATAGTTTATGAAAAGAAAACTACCTCTGGTTGGGTTGCCTACCAACAAGCGCTCTTTTAATGTCACTAGCTTGACATGTTGTTCTTCACTTTCTTTCTCTTCTTCCAGTTTGTTAAGGGGAATGACCTCGAAGGGGGAGAAGATTCAGCTAGTGTCCTGATGAGCGGATAATTTATACACTTTTTGGCATTGTTTTTATGTAGTTTTCAGCATGTTTTAATTACTTTTTAGTATATTTTTATTAGTTTTTATTCAAAATTCACATTTCTGGACTTTACTATGAGTTTGTGTGTTTTTATGTGATTTCAAGTATTTTCTAGCTGAAATTGAGGGACCTGAGCAAAAATCTTATTCAGAGGCTGAAAAAGGACTGCAGATGCTGTTGGATTCTAACCTCCCTACACCCGAAATGGATTTTCTGGAGCTACAGAAGACCAATTGGCGCGCTCTCAATTGCGTTAGAAAGTAGACATCCGCGGCTTTCCAGCAATATATAATAGTCCATATTTCGCCCAAGTTTTGATGACGCAAATTGGTGTTTAACGCCAGAAACAGGTTGCAAACCAGAGTTAAACGCCAGAAACAGGCTACAACCTGGCGTTTAACTCCAAGAGAAGTCTCTACACATGTAAAGCTCAATGCTCAGCCCAAGCGCACACCTAGTGGGTCCCAGAAGTGGATTTCTGCACTATCTGCACTTAGTTACTTATTTTCTGTAACCCTAGCTACTAGTTTAGTATAAAAACAACTTTTAGAGACTTACTATGTACCTCATGACATTTTCACGTTTTACATTGTATTTTTGATGGCATGAGTCTCTAAACCCCATGGTTGGGGGTGAGGAGCTCTGCTGTGTTTCGATGAATTAATGCAATTACTACAGTTTTCCATTCAATCATGCTTGTCTCTATTCTAAGATATTCACTCGCGCTTCATCCTGATGAATGTGATGATCCGTGACACTCATCACCATTCTCAACCTATGAACGCGTTCATGACAACCACTTTCATTCTACCTTAGATTGAGTGTATATCTCTTAACCTCTTGGTTCATGATCAGAGACTTCGTGGTATAGGCTAGGACTATTGGCGGCCATTCCTGAGATCCCGAAAGTCTAAACCTTGTCTGTGGTATTCCGAGTAGGATCTGGGAAGGGATGACTGTGACGAGCTTCAAACTCGCGAGTGTTGGGCGTAGTGACAGACACAAAAGAATCAATGGATTCTATTCCAACATGAGTGAGAACCGACAGATGATTAGCCGTGCGGTGACAGCGTATTTGGACCATTTTCACTGAGAGCACAGATGGTAGCCATTGACAACGGTGATCCACCAACATACATCTTGCCATGGAAGGAGCCTTGCGTGCATGAAGAAGAAGACAGTAGGAAAGCAGAGATTCAGAAGACAGAGCATCTCCAAAACCTCAATATGTTCTCCATTACTGCATAACAAGTAACCTTTATTTCATGTTATTTAGTTTTCATAAACAAAAGTAATTTTTATTATTAATCTCCTGACTAAGATTTACAAGATAACCATAGATTGCTTCAAGCCAACAATCTCCGTGGGATCGACCCTTACTCACGTAAGGTATTACTTGGATGACCCAGTGCACTTGCTGGTTAGTTGTGCGGAGTTGTGAAAAGTGTGAATCATGATTTCGTGCACCAAGTTTTTGGCGCCGTTGCCGGGGATTGTTCGAGTTTGGACAACTGACGGTTTATTTTGTTGCTTAGATTAGGAATAATTTATTTTTGTTTGTTTAGAGTCACTAGATTAGCTTCTGCTATTTTCTTTTCGAAAATACTATTTTTCTTTATTAATTTTTAATTTTTCTTTGAGTCTTTTGTTTGAGTTTAGATTCATATCTTAAGTTTCGTGTCAATTGCATGTTTTTATTTTTCTTTAAATTTTCGAATTTGTGTTCATTGTTCTTTCTTAATCTTCAAGTTGTTCTTGCTATTTTGTTTGATTGATCTTTAGTTTTTCCTGTTCTGTGTCTTTTCTTGTTTTTCTTGTGCATTTTCAAATTATCAGTATTCAAAAAAATTTATATACATTAAATACTTTTTTTAAAACACGTTAAATTTATAGCTCAGTTGGCTAGAGCGTTGTGCTTATATTCTTGGTAATTGGGTATCTTCGTTTTTAAAACTTTTTCAAAAATAATTTTTCTTTTATTAATTCTTATGTCAAACTTTTAAGTTTGGTGTTCTCTTGTTATTTTTCTTTAATTTTCGAAAATTTATTTTTAGTTTTCTAAAAGTTT
This sequence comes from Arachis ipaensis, assembly GCF_000816755.2. Classification (NCBI taxonomy): domain Eukaryota; kingdom Viridiplantae; phylum Streptophyta; class Magnoliopsida; order Fabales; family Fabaceae; genus Arachis; species Arachis ipaensis. The sequence continues at coordinate 86,139,722 of NC_029785.2, forward strand.
TAAGTTTGGTGTTCTTTTTATGTTCTCGAGTCTTTGAATTTTAATCTTGTTGTTCTTGGTGTTCATCTTGATCTTCAAAGTGTTCTTGGAGTTCATCTTGACATTCAAAGTTTTCTTATTTGTTTTCTTTGTTTTGATCTAAAAACTCTAGGTATGTTATCATTTTATTGTTTTTCTCTTTCCTCATTAAATTAAAAAAAATATATCTTTTCTCTTTATTTTAAGTTAATTTTCGAAATTTACATAAGAATTTCAGATTTTTATTTTAAAATTTTCAAAATTTAAATCTTTTTCAAATCCTTAGTTTTAAAATTTTCAAAATTTAAATCTTTTTCAAATCCTTATCTTATATTGTTGAATTTTTCGAACATTCAAAATTCAAAATTTCAAATTTCAAATTTCAAAATTTAATTTTCAAATTTAAAATTTAAATTTCAAAACTTTTTAATTTAAATTCCTTATCTTCTCTTACCTAGCTTATCTTATCTTTTCTAATCTCAAATCTTAAAATCAAATCTTTTTCATATCTTTTCTTTTTTTTATTTATTTTATTTTCTTACAAGTATCTTTAATTTTAAGACATATCTTTTTTAAAACTTCCTAACCAATTTCTCTCTCTTCATTTTTTTTGAAAATCCTCATCCACATCTTTTTCAAATCTTTTTACTTAATTAATTTAGTTTTCAATTTTCTTTTATTTCTTTTTCTTCTAATTTTTGAAATTATAGTCAATTTTTCATTTATTTTATTTTATTTTATTTTATTTTAATTTCGGTTTTCAAAAAAAATATTTTATTTGCAATCCGCATCATATCCCTTTTTCCATCATGGACCTAAGTGGAAATGAACAGTCCAGAAGGACTCTAGGATCATATGCTAACCCCACTACTGCTGCATATGGGAGTAGCATCTGTATACCTCCCATCAAAGCAAACAGTTTTGAGCTAAATCCTCAGCTCATTGTCATGGTGCAGCAAAATTGCCAGTATTCCGGTCTTCCACAGGAAGAACCTACTGAGTTTCTAGTACAGTTCTTGTAAATTACTGACACAGTACATGACAAGGAAGTAGATCAGGATGTCTACAGATTATTACTATTTCCATTTGCTATAAAAGATCAAGCTAAGAGGTGGTTAAATAACCAACCTACAGTAAGCATAAGAACATGGAAACAGTTATCAGACAAATTCCTGAATCAATATTTCCCTCCAAAAAGGATGACACAGCTAAGGCTGGACATCCAAGGCTTTAAACAAGAGGATGATGAATCCTTTTATAACACCTGGGAGAGGTACAGAGGGATGCTAAGGAAATGCCCCTCTGAAATATTTTCAGAGTGGGTGCAGTTAGACATCTTCTACTACGGGCTTACAGAAAAAGCTCAAGTATCTTTAGACCACTCAGCTGGTGGATCTATACACATGAGAAAGACTATTGAAGAGGCTCAAGAGCTTATCGATATAGTTGTTAGAAATTAGCATCTGTACATAAGTAATGAGTCCTCCATGAAAGAAGAAGCTAAGGCAGTATCAACTGACTTTAGTCCTCAGGAACAAGTTACTGAACTCAATCAGCAGCTATCTTCTATAATAAGACTGTTAGCAGAATTTAAGGAGATGCTACAAGAGACCAAAATTGCTAACAAGGATATGGAATCACAATTGAATCAGACAAAACAGCAGTTATCAAAACAGATAACAGAGGAATGCCAAGCAGTTCAATTAAGAAGTGGAAAAATGTTAAATACCTCAACTCAAAGCAGCAGAAAGTCAAGAAGAGAACAGCTGATAGAGGATGAACAAACCACTGCTCAAAATCCCTCTGGGGACGACAAGAGCCCAGAGAGGAATAATTTTGGCATTCAAATGCCAGAAAAGGATGAAAAGCTGGCATTAAATGCCCAACCCATGCTCAGTTCTAGCATTCAAATGCTGGAAACAGGTAAGGAGTTGGCGTCAAATGCCCAATGGAAGCTCAATTCTGGCGTTCAAACGCTAGAAAAAGGTAGGAATTTGGCGTTAAACGCCAATCCAGCTTCCAACCTTGGCATTCATGTGCCAGTGAGGGATCAGACACCTACAAGTGCTGATAATAATTCCTCTAAGAAGGCTTCTCCAACCACCTCTGCAGGAAATAAATCTGCAGCAACTAAGGTTGAAGAATACAAAGCCAAGATACCTTATCCTCAGAAACTCTGCCAAGCGGAACAGGATTGATGACAAGTCATCTTAGCCTAGTTTCACTAGTCTTTTTCTTTTGTTTTCACTTGAATTGTGCACTTTCTTGAGCTACAAGTAAGCTAATTTGGGTAGATTTTCATGCTTCCTTTGATTGAATCAACCATGTATGAATTCATGCTATCTCATGAGGTTTTAGGCTATAATTGTCACATATTATGATAAAATGAATATCTCATGATTTTAAGCATAGCTTTGATGTGTTTGGTTGATTAATGATAGGTGAAGAAAGCTTGGAGAAAGGTTGAAGCAAGAAGGAATGGCTAGGAGTAAAGAGAGGACAATGGAATAAGTGAAAATGAACCAGGAAGCAAAAAGCTGGACCAAAAGTTAGCCTCAAACTTTTGCACAAACTTTTGGGTGAAAAGTTAGCCCCAACGTTAGCCCCTAACTTTTGGGCTAACGTTGGCACATGAAAGTTACTCCCTGGGCACCAAAAGTTTGCGCCAACGTTAGCCCCTAACTTTGTGGCTAACGTTGGCAAGAGAAAAACACCCCCTGGGCACCAAAAGTTTGCGCCAACGTTAGCCCCTAACTTTGTGGCTAACGTTGGCATGAGAAAAACACTCCCTGGGCACCAAAAGTTTGCGCCAACGTTAGCCCCTAACTTTGTGGCTAACGTTGGCAAGAGAAAAACACTCCCTGGGCACCAAAAGTTTGCGCCAACGTTAGCCCCTAACTTTGGGGCTAACGTTGGCATGAGAAAAACACTCCCTGGCCACCAAAAGTTTGCGCCAACGTTAGCCTCTAACTTTTGGGCTAACGTTGGCACATGAAAAACACAAAGGGGGAGCAAAAGTTTGCGCCAACGTTAGCCCCTAACTTTTGGGCTAACGTTGGCGCCATAAGTGCACTAAGGAAGGCCAACGTTGTAGCAAAAGTTAGACCCCTAACTTTTGCACCAACGTGGGTATCAGCAAAACATGGGGGCTGATATGAAAAGTTGGACCAAAAGTTTGCCTCAAACTTTTACTCAAACTTTTGCAAAACTCCAACCCGGTTCACTTGGTTCACTTTGGTTCCTCTCCAAACTCCAAGAGCAATCAACCAAGGCCTCTCAACCCAACTCCACCAAGAGCAAAGGCCCAACTCAAGGCTTGAAGATCATTTGAAGAAAGTGTATAAATAGGATAGAATTCAAGTTCTTAAGGGAGCTTTCCTTTTGAGTTTTCATAATAGTTTTCGGAGAGCTTTGGATATTGAGTGATCTTTAATTTCTTAGTTTCGGGGAAGGAGAATTCCACTCTCTTCCTCTTAGTTTTATTGCTTTCAATTTCAATTGCAATTGTCTTGGATCTTGGGTTGGAGAATTGAAGGAATTCTGTTTCAATCTCATCTGAAGATCTCTCTGTTTCTTCTACTGCTTATTGAATTTAATTTCTGTTAATTGTTCTTCATCTACTTTCTTTGCAATTTACAATTCCTTTGCAATTGTTCTTGTTGGATCTAGGAAGGCATTGAGATCTAGACTTGGTTATCTAGTCTCTTGGGTCCTGAGATCCGGATTCCCTATTTCCCATTCCCTGTTTACTGTTTTCATGCTTATTTACAATTCTGTTTTTAGATCCGGTTCAATCCAAGTGTTCTTTTACTTCTCTGTTGGTTGCAATTTACTTTCCCTCGTTTAATTTCTGCAAATCCAACTCCCAATTCCCTTTACAATTCAAGCTATTTACATTTCTTGCACTTTAAGATTCTGCAATTTACATTTCTTGCGTTCTAAGTTTCTGCCATTTAATTTCTTGTTCTTTAAGATTCAGCATTTAAATTCCTGTTCTCTTTAATTTCATGTTAATTACCCATTCCCTTTAATTTCCATGCAATTTAAATTCTGCAAATCACAAATCACTCAACCAAATCTTGATTCGCTTCACTAAATCAACCACTAAACTAAAATTGCTCAATCCTTCAATCCCTGTGGGATCGACCTCACTCCCGTGAGTTATTATTACTTGATGCGACCTGGTGCACTTGCCGGTTAGTTTTGGGTGTTTTGGAGAAATTCGTTTTTCCGCTAAAATATCCCATTAAGTTTCTGTTCTTTTAATTTTCAATTAACCCACTAATTGTTTGAATTTTTGCTTAAGCTAACTAAAACTTCATTCTAGCAATAGATTGAAGTGTCACTGGTTTGTGTGTTTCTTATGTTCTGCTTGTATGTCAGGTACAAGAAGAAATACACCCATCTTTCATGAACAAGATGAACGAACTCTTAGAAGGTTAAGAAGATCGGAAAGAGGGAAAAATATTGTTGGAGAAGAGGAATCAGAAGAAGAATTCCAAGATATGGAGGAACATTCAACCAATCCACCAGGTGGAGCAGACAACAACAATAACAATCCACCCCAGAGGAGAGTTCTGGCCTCCTATACCTTTGCAAATGCTAGAAATTATGGAAGTAGCATTCTCACCCCTAATGTCAATGCAAATAACTTTGAATTAAAGCCACAACTCATTACATTGGTCCAAAACAACTGCTCATTTGGGGGAGGACCATTGGAGGATCCAAATCAACATCTGTCTACCTTCTTAAGGATTTGTGACACTGTCAAGTCCAATGGCGTGAATCCTGAGACCTACAAGCTTCTGCTGTTCCCGTTCTCATTAAGGAACAAGGTCGCACAATGGCTTGAAACTTTTCCTCAAGGGAGCATCACTAGCTGGGATGATTTGGTGACTAAATTTCTAGCCAAATTCTATCCACCTCAAAGGGTTAACAGGCTGAAAACCGAGGTACAAACATTCACACAATTGGATGCTGAAAATCTGTATGAAGCATGGGAGAGATACAAGGCTCTGCTGAGGAAATGTCCACCAGAAATGTTCACTGAGTGGGACAAGCTACAGAACTTCTATGAAGGACTCAC
>NC_029785.2:86145334-86189838 GCF_000816755.2 Arachis ipaensis
ATCTATGGGGAATTGATTTCATGGGGCCCTTTCCCCCTTCCTATTCTTTCAGATATATCTTAGTCGCAGTGGAATATGTCTCAAAGTGGGTGGAAGCCATAGCTACGACCACTAGTGATGCACAGATTGTCCTCCAATTCCTTAAAAAGCACATTTTCACAAGATATGGAGTGCCCAAGAGTCTTATCAGTGATGGTGGAAGTCACTTTTGCAACAAACAGATGGAGAAGCTCCTCCACAAATATGGAGTAATCCATAAAGTGGCTACACCTTACCACCCTCAGACTAATGGCGAATCCACAAGCCACACTCAACTCATGCATACTAACTGGTCATCTAAGGGCTTGAGAAGCAAGCAACTGTTGAGAATTATGCAGGGAATTCACCACCAGTTAAAGATACTATGCATCATAACTCAAAAGGGCACAACAGAAGGAAGGACAAAGGAACTGCAAACCAATAGGTTGTATTTACACTTAATTCTTGCTGTTGAAAAATGCTTTGACTTGTGTTTTGTTAAAGTGTTCATCTAATACAAGTAGAATCAATCTTAGAATAAGTAAGCTAGTCTATGTGTGTGCTTGTGTGTTTACTTTCACTTAGCAAAAAGCATATTTTGTCCCCTGCATCTTTAAGTTCAATAAAAGAAATATTTGAATGTGAAGTAAGATGGTCTTTGTTAGATAGAAGTAGAATGAAAGTAAGTGGTGGTATGTGTGTGATTGTACAATAGCTCACTTTTAGTGAATAAAGAGCCAGGATATCTCCTTCTAAGTATAGAGTGGCCTACTGTCTATGAATCTCAATCGAATAAAAATCCTTGGTTAGAAAGAAAAACAAAAAGAAAGAAAAAAAGAAGTGGCAGAACAAAAGAAAAACAAAAAGAAACAAAGCTGGACACCAATAGCTTGAACCTTAGAATATATGCCTGTGGTGTCTTTGTATTAGGATCTTCTTGGATTATTAAGCTCTTTGGAGTGCATCAACACTCGGTGACTTGGGTTAACTAACCCGGGATCATCAGTTGAAAATCCACTATCAAGAGCAACCTAACTACAAGGCATTTAGCAGCCCAAAAAGGTGCTGGGCATCAATGTTCTAAGAAGGAAAGTGAGCCAAGTGTCTATAGTGAATAATGTGTCAAGTATAAAGAAAAGGAAATGAACTTGCTACACATGACTCTCAATTAAAGCTTATGAACAAAGTAATAGCCAAGGATAAAGGAATAATGAGAGGTCATAGCAGTATGTTGCTTGAAGCTTGAAGGAGACTTTCTAGGCCTAGGAGTCAATAAGAAGTGAGTATTTACATATCCACACAAAAACCCATGAACTATCAATAATACTCTGCTAGCATGAACATCCTCTTCCATTTCATCCTTTCTTCTCAATAAATTTTTTTTTCTTGCTTGGGGACAAGCATGCTTTAAGTTTGGTGTTGTGATGACAAGTCATCTTAGCCTAGTTTCACTAGTCTTTTTCTTTTGTTTTCACTTGAATTGTGCACTTTCTTGAGCTACAAGTAAGCTAATTTGGGTAGATTTTCATGCTTCCTTTGATTGAATCAACCATGTATGAATTCATGCTATTTCATGAGGTTTTAGGCTATAATTGTCACATATTATGATAAAATGAATATCTCATGATTTTAAGCATAGCTTTGATGTGTTTGGTTGATTAATGATAGGTGAAGAAAGCTTGGAGAAAGGTTGAAGCAAGAAGGAATGGCTAGGAGTAAAGAGAGGACAATGGAATAAGTGAAAATGAACCAGGAAGTAAAAAGCTGGACCAAAAGCTAGCCTCAAACTTTTGCACAAACTTTTGGGTGAAAAGTTAGCCCCAACGTTAGCTCCTAACTTTTGGGCTAACGTTGGCACATGAAAGTTACTCCCTGGGCCCCAAAAGTTTGCGCCAACGTTAGCCCCTAACTTTGTGGCTAACGTTGGCATGAGAAAAATACTCCCTGGGCACCAAAAGTTTGTGCCAACGTTAGCCCCTAACTTTGTGGCTAACGTTGGCATGAGAAAAACACTCCCTGGGCACCAAAAGTTTGCGCCAACGTTAGCCCCTAACTTTGTGGCTAACGTTGGCATGAGAAAAACACTCCCTGGGCACCAAAAGTTTGCGCCAATGTTAGTGATGAGCGGATAATTTATACGCTTTTTGGCATTGTTTTTAGTATGTTTTTAGTAGGATCTAGTTACTTTTAGGGATGTTTTCATTAGTTTTTATGTTAAATTCACATTTCTGGACTTTACTATGAGTTTGTGTGTTTTTCTGTGATTTCAGGTATTTTCTGGCTGAAATTGAGGGACTTGAGCAGAAATCAGATTCAGAGGTTGAAAAAGGACTGCTGATGCTGTTGGATTCTGACCTCCCTGCACTCAAAGTGACTTTTCTGGAGCTACAGAACTCGAAATGGCGCGCTTCTAATTGCGTTGGAAAGTAGACATCCAGGGCTTTCCAGCAATATATAATAGTCCATACTTTGGCCAAGAATTGACGACGGAAACTGGCGTTCAACGCTAGCCTTCTGCCCAAATCTGGCGTCCAGCGCCAGAAAAGGATCCAAAACCAGAGTTGAACGCCCAAACTGGCACAAAAACTGGCGTTCAACTCCACAAATGGCCTCTGCACGTGCAACACTCAGGCTCAGCCCAAACACACACCAAGTGGGCCCAGGAAGTGGATTTATGCATCAATTACTTACTCATGTAAACCCTAGTGACTAGTTTATTATAAATAGGGCCTCTTACTATTGTATTAGACATCTTTGGTCTCAGTTTTATTCCATTATTCATCTTAGGAGACTATTGATCACGTTTTAGGGGGCTGGCCATCTCGGCCATGCCTGGCCCTTCACTTATGTATTTTCAACGGTAGAGTTTCTACGCTCCATAGATTAAGGTGTGGAGCTCTGCTGTTCCTCAAAGATTAATGCAAAGTACTATTATTTTCTATTCAATTCATCTTATTTCGCTTCTAAGATCTCCATTCGCACCCAAGAACGTGATGAAGGTGATGATTATGTGTGACGCTCATCACCATCTCCCCTATGAACGCGTGCCTGACAAACACTTCCGTTCTACATGAATTAAGCTAGAATGAGTATCTCTTAGATCTCCTAACCAGAAACTTCGTGGCGTAAGCTAGAATGATGGCGGCATTCAAGAGAATCCGGAAGGTCTAAACCTTGTCTGTGGTATTCCGAGTACCCTTACTCACGTAAGGTATTACTTGGACGACCCAGTGCACTTGCTGGTTAGTTGTATCGAAGTTGTGACAATTATGAATTAAGATCAGAGCACCAATCTTTGGAGCCATTACCAGGATTTGTTCGAGCCTGGAGATCACAATTTCGTGCACCAGTTAGCCCCTAACTTTGTGGCTAACGTTGGCATGAGAAAAACACCCCCTGGCCACCAAAAGTTTGCGCCAACGTTAGCCTCTAACTTTTGGGCTAACGTTGGCTCATGAAAAACACAAAGGGGGAGCAACAGTTTGCGCCAACGTTAGCCCCTAACTTTTGGGCTAACGTTGGCGCCATAAGTTTTTACATTTCTTGCGTTCTAAGTTTCTGCCATTTAATTTCTTGTTCTTTAAGATTCAGCATTTAAATTCCTGTTCTCTTTAATTTCATGTCAATTACCCATTCCCTTTACTTTCCATGCAATTTAAATTATGCAAATCACAAATCACTCAACCAAATCTTGATTCGCTTGACTAAATCAACCACTAAACTAAAATTGCTCAATTCTTCAATCCCTGTGGGATCGACCTCACTCCCGTGAGTTATTATTACTTGATGCGACCCGGAGCACTTGCCGGTTAGTTTTGGGTGTTTTGGAGAAATTCGTTTTTCCGCTAAAATATCCCATCAAGGATAAACAATTTGCTCGCTTTGTAGACTATCTTAGGACTCATGAAATAAAGATTCCAATTGCAGAGGCACTTGAGCAAATACCCTCTTATGCTAAGTTCATGAAAGAGATCTTAAGTCATAAGAAGGATTGGAGAGAAACAGAAAGAGTTTTTCTCACTGAAGAATGTAGTGCAGTCATCCTAACAAGCTTACCAGAAAAGCTTAAGGATCCCGGAAGCTTTATGATACCATGCACATTAGAGGGTACTTGTATCAAGACAGCTTTATGTGACCTTGGGGCAAGTATCAATCTAATCCCTGCATCCACTATCAGAAAGCTTGGCTTGACTGAAGAGGTCAAACTAACCCGGATATGTCTTCAACTTGCTGATGGCTCCATTAAATATCCATCAGGCATAATTGAGGACATAATTGTCAAGGTTGGGCCATTCGCCTTTCCCACTGACTTTGTAGTGCTGGAAATAGAGGAGCACAAGAGTGCAACTCTCATTCTAGGAAGACCTTTCCTAGCAACTGGACGAACCCTCATTGATGTCTAAAAAGGGGAAGTGACCTTGAGAGTCAATGAGGATGAGTTCAGGCTGAATGTTGTTGAGGCAATGAAGCATCCAGACACATCAAAAGACTGCATGCGTGTTGATATTATTGACTCCCTGGTAGAGGAGATCAACATGGCTAAGAGTCTCAAATTAGAGCTAGAAGACATCTTTAAAGATGTTCAGCCTGATCTGGAGGGGTCAGAGGAAATAAAAGAGCCTCTGAAAATTCCTCAAGAAGAGGAGAAACCTCCTAAACCCGAGCTCAAACCACTACCACCATCCATGAAATATGCATTTCTGGGAGAAGGTGACACTTTTCCGGTGATCATAAGCTCTGCTTTAAATCCACAGGAAGAGGAAGCACTACTTCAAGTGCTAAGGACACACAAGGCAGCTCTTGGGTGGTCCCTAAGTGATCTTAAGGGCATCAGCCCAGCAAGATGCATGCACAAGATCCTATTGGAGGACAATGCTAAGCCAGTGGTTCAACCACAGAGGCGGCTAAATCCAGCCATGAAGGAGGTGGTGCAGAAAGAGGTCACCAAGTTACTGGAGGCTGGGATTATTTATCCTATTTCTGATAGCCCCTGGGTGAGCCCTGTCCAAGTTGTCCCAAAAAAGGGAGGCATGACAGTGGTTCATAATGAAAAAAATGAACTGGTTCCTACAAGAACAGTTACAGGGTGGCGTATGTGTATTGATTACAGAAGGCTCAATACAGCCACCAGGGAGGATCACTTTCCTTTACCATGCATAGACCAGATGCTAGAAAGACTAGCAGGTCATGAATACTACTGCTTTTTGGATGGCTATTCAGGTTACAACAAAATTGTAGTAGATCCTCAAAACCAAGAGAAAACAGAATTCACATGTCCTTCTAGAGTGTTTGCCTACCGAAGGATGCCTTTTGGTTTGTGCAATGCACGTGTAACCTTTCAGAGGTGCATGCTCTCTATCTTCTCTGATATGGTAGAAAAATTTCTAGAAGTCTTCATGGATGACTTCTCAGTATTTGGAGACTCATTCAGCTCCTCTCTTGACCATCTAGCACTTGTTCTGAAAAGATGCCAAGAGACCAACCTAGTTTTAAACTGGAAAAAATGTCACTTTATGGTGACTGAAGGAATTGTCCTTGGGCATAAAATTTCAAACAAGGGAATAGAGGTGGATCAAGCTAAAGTGGAAGTAATTGAAAAATTACCACCACCTGCCAATGTTAAGGCAATCAGAAGCTTTCTGGGGCATGCAGGATTCTATAGGAGGTTTATAAAGGATTTTTCGAAAATTGCAAAACCTTTGAGAATCTGCTAGCTGCTGACACGCCATTTGTGTTTGACACAAAATGTCTGCAGGCGTTTGAAACTCTGAAAGCTAAGCTGGTCACAGCACCAGTTATTTCTGCACCAGACTGGACATTACCATTCGAACTAATGTGTGATGCCAGTGACCATGCCATTGGTGCAGTACTGGGACAGAGGCATAACAAGCTTCTGCATGTCATTTATTATGCTAGCCGCATTTTAAATGATGCCCAAAAAAATTACACAACCACAGAAGAAGAATTGCTTGCAGTGGTTTATGCCATTGACAAGTTTAGATCATACTTAATAGGATCCAAAGTGATTGTGTACACTGACCATACAGATCTTAAATATCTACTCATAAAGCAGGATTCAAAACCCAGGCTCATAAGATGGGTGTTACTTCTGCAAGAGTTTGATATAGAAATAAGAGACAGAAAGGGGACAGAGAACCAAGTGGCTGATCATCTATCACGTATAGAACCAGTAGAAGGGGCATCCTTTCCTTCTATTGAGATCTCTGAAACCTTTTCGGATGTGCAATTGTTTGCCATTCAGGAAATACCATGGTTTTCAGACATTACAAACTATAAAGCTGCAAGATTCATACCCAAGGAGTACAGCAAGCAATAAAAGAAGAAATTAATTACTGATGCAAAGTACTACCAGTGGGATGAACCATATCTCTTTAAGAGATATGAAGACGGAATAATCCGTAGGTGTGTGCCTAGAGAAGAAGCACAGAAGATCCTATGGCATTGTCATGGATCACAATATGGAGGACATTTCGGAGGTGAGCGAACAGCCACAAAAGTCCTCCAATGTGGCTTCTACTGGCCCACTCTCTATAAAGACTCCTGAGAGTTTGTGCGTAACTGTGACAGCTGCCAGAGAGCTGGTAATCTGCCTCATAGTTACGCCATGCCTCAGCAAGGGATCTTAGAGATTGAGTTATTTGACGTATGGGGTATTGACTTCATGGGACCTTTCCCACCATCATACTCAAACACTTATATTCTGGTGGCAGTCGACTATGTATCCAAATGGGTAGAGGCCATTGTAACACCTACCAATGATACTAAGACAGTGCTGAAGTTCCTCCAGAAATATATCTTCAGCAGGTTTGGTGTCCCTAAAGCACTAATCAGTGATGGGGGCACTCACTTCTGCAACAAACAGCTTTACTCTACTATGGTCCGATATAGAATTAGCCACAAGGTGGCAACTCCATATCATCCACAGACAAATGGGCAAGCTGAAGTCTCTAATAGAGAACTAAAAAGAATCTTGAAACAGATTGTAAGTACCCGTAGAAAGGATTGGGCAAGAAGCTTGGATGATGCTCTGTGGGCATACAGAACCGCATTCAAGACTCCTATAGGGGCCTCTCCATACCAGCTTGTGTATGGTAAGGCCTGTCATCTACCCGTGGAACTGGAGCATAAGGCCTATTGGGCAACCAGATTCCTAAACTTTGATGCCAAATTAGCTGGAGAAAAAAGATTGCTCCAGCTGAATGAGCTAGAGGAATTCAGACTCACTGCTTTCAAAAATGCCAAGCTTTACAAAGAGAAAGTAAAATGGTGGCATGACAGAAAGCTGTCATCTAGAGTCTTTGAACCAGGACAAAAAGTTCTGCTGTTTAACTCTAGGCTCAGATTATTCCCCGAGAAACTAAAATTCCGGTGGAGGGGACCATATGTGATTACAAGTGTGTCACCATATGGCTCTGTGGAGCTTCAAGACATTGATTCTAATAAGAAGTTCATTGTTAATGGACAGGGATTCAAGCATTATCTTGAAGGCAAGGTTGAGCAAGAATGCTCAAAGCTGAGACTAGATTAAAAGCTCAATAAAGTCCAGCTAAAGACAATAAAGAAGCGCTTATTGGGAGGCAACCCAATTTTTACGTATCTATTTTAATTTTCTGTTTTCCATTCTTTTTTATGTTTTCTTTAGGATGATAATCACGTGGAGTCACAAAAATCAAAGCAAAATCAAAAACAGCATTAAAAACAGCTCACCCTGGAGGAAGAGCTTACTGGCGTTTAAACGCTAGAAAAAAGCATCAAGCTGGCATTAAATGCCAGAAACAAGCTACAGTCTGGCATTTAACAACAGAAACAAGCACCAACTTGGCGTTAAACGCCAATAAAGGGAGAAAAGCTGGCGTTTAACACCAGAAACAAGTAGCAGTCTGGCATTAAACGCCAGGATTGCACTCTAAGGGCATTTACATGCCTGAATGGAGCAGGGATGCTAAGTCCTTGACCCCTCAGGATCTGTGGACCCCACAGGATCCCCACCTACCCCACCCTCTTTTTCATACTATCTTCACCACTCACATCCATCCATCATAAACCCCTCATACACACTATCACCCTCCCTTGGCCGAACCCACCACACATCTCCATCTCCTCCTTTCTTTCTTCTTTTGCTCGAGGACGAGCAAACATTTTAAGTTTCGTGTAGAAAAAGCCCCGCTTTTTAATTTTCCATAACCATATGGTACCTTCCATGAGATTAGAGAAGATCGAAGAGCTATGAGAGAGGAGCAACAAAGGCAAGGAAGAGACATAGAGGAGCTCAAGAGCACCATTGGTTCTTCAAGAAGAAGAAGACGCCACCCTTACTAAGGTGGACCCGTTCCTTAATCTCCTTGTCTATTTATTTTTTCTGTTTTCGCTCTCTATGCTTTATGTTTATTTATGTTTGTGTCTTTCTTACATGATTATTAGTGTCTAGTGTCTATGCCTTAAAGCTATGAATGTCCTATGAATCCATCACCTTTCTTAAATGAAAAATATTTTTAATCACAAAAGAACAAGAAGTACATGATTTCGAATTCATCCTTGAAATTAGTTTAATTATTTTGATATGGTGACAATACTTTTTGTTTCTCTGAATGAATGCTTGAACAGTGCATATGTCTTTTGAATTTGTTGTTTATGAATGTTAAAATTGTTGGCTCTTGAAAGAATGATAAAAAAGGAGAAATGTTATTTGATAATCTGAAAAATCATAAAATTGATTCTTGAAGCAAGAAAAAGCAGTGAAAAGCAAAAGCTTGTTAAAGAAAAAAAAATTGGCGAAAAAAAAAGAAAGAAAAAGAAAAAGCAAGCAGAAAAAGCCACAAGCTCTTTAAACCAAAAGGCAAGAGCAAAAAGCCAGTAACCCTTTAAACCAAAAGGCAAGGGTAAAATAAAAAGGATTCAAGGATTTGAGCATTAATGGATAGGAGGGCCCAAAGGAATAAAATCCTGGCCTAAGCGGCTAAACCAAGCTGTCCCTAACCATGTGCTTGTGGCGTGAAGGTGTCAAGTGAAAAGCTAGAGACTGAGCGGTTAAAGTCGTGATCCAAAGCAAAAAAAAAGTGTGCTTAAGAACCCTGGACACCTCTAATTGGGGATTCTGGCAAAGCTGAGTCACAATCTGAAAAGGTTCACCCAGTTATGTGTCTGTGGCATTTATGTATCCGGTGGTAATACTGGAAAACAAAGTGCTTAGGGCCACGGCCAAGACTCATAAAGTAGCTGTGTTCAAAAATCAACATACTGAACTAGGAGAATCAATAACACTATCTAAATTCTGAGTTCCTATAGATGCCACTCATTCTGAGCTTCAAAGGATAAAGTGAGATGCCAAAACTGTTCAGAGGCAAAAAGCTACTAGTCCCGCTTATTTAATTGGAACGAAGTTTCATTGATATTTTGGAATTTATAGTATATTCTCTTCTTTTTATCCTATTTGATTTTCAGTTGCTTGGGGACAAGCAATAATTTAAGTTTGGTGTTGTGATTAGCAGATAATTTATACACTTTTTGGCATTGTTTTTAAGTAGTTTTCAGCATGTTTTAATTACTTTTTAGTATATTTTTATTAGTTTTTATTCAAAATTCACATTTCTGGACATTACTATGAGTTTGTGTATTTTTCTATGATTTCAGGTATTTTCTGGCTGACATTGAGGGACCTGAGCAAAAATCTGTTTCAGAGGCTGAAAAAGGACTGCAGATGCTGTTGGATTCTGACCTCCCTGCACCCAAAATGAATTTTCTGGAGCTACAGTAGACCAATTGGCGCGCTCTCAATTGCGTTGGAAAGTAGACATCCAGGGATTTCCAGAAATATATAATAATCCATATTTTGCCCAAGTTTTGACGACGCATTGGCGTTTAACGCCAAGTCTTTACCCTATTTTGTCGTTAAACGCCAGAAACAGGTTGCAAACCAGAGTTAAACGCCAGAAACAGGCTACAACCTGGCGTTTAACTCCAAAAGAAGCCTCTACACGTGTAAAGCTCAATGCTCAGCCCTAGCACACACCAAGTGGGCCCCGGAAGTGGATTTCTGCACTATCTGCACTTAGTTACTTATTTTCTGTAACCCTAGCTACTAGTTTAGTATAAAAACAACTTTTAGAGACTTACTATATATCTCATGACATTTTCACGTTTTACATTGTATTTCTGACGGCATGAGTCTCTAAACCCCATGGTTGAGGGTGAGGAGCTTGATAAACCCATATTTTATGATATATTTTGTTCTTAGTTTGAGTGATTTATTCAATCCTTCACCCACTTATTCATATCAATTGCATGGTTTTACTATTCCTTCCTTATTATGTGATGTATGTGAAAAACATGTTTCCTATGCTTTAAAATTAATTATTTTAATCACCTTTATTTCGATTCGATGCCGTGATTAGTGTGTTGAGTAGTTTCAGATCTTCTAAGGCAGGAATGACTTAAAGGATGGAAAGAAAACATACAAAAATGGAAGGAAAGCTTTATATACAAGTGATTTTAGCTCACTTACCCCAAAATAGCCTACCCTTTACATCACCATTGTTAGCCCCCTAGAGCCTTTAAATCCCTTTTATTCTATAAACCACATTACTAGCCTTAAGCAGAAAAACAAATGCAAAATAAATGCACATGGGACAAAAGTTAAAGTATGAGCATGTAACATCAAAAGTGGGAAAAAGTGGGAACATAGGTAAAGAAGTTTTACTTTACAAAGTATGTATGTTAGGTGAGATCTTATACTAATTAAGGATTCACTTATTAGCTCACTTAGCCTTATACATATACCCTTACCTTTACCTTGGCCCCATTAAAACCTTAATTAAAGACCTCATGACTTTTGTATGTCTGTATTCTATAATTGTTGATTGGTTAGATGAAGAATAAAGTTATAGAAAGTAAGAATAAAAAAGAAGAATAGAGTGATTAACCCAATAAACACTAAGTGATTAGAGAGTAAACACAAAATCCGGTGAGGGTTCAATAGCTCATTAACATATATCTCTGTTTAAATTATTAATTGTCTTGCAAGTTTATAAAATGTTTTTCTCACCCATCTCAACTGTAAAAGTGCTTTATCATTATCTATGGTTTGGCTATATATATATATATATGACTCCTTGAGAATGTGAATTAATTCAACTACATGCAAGCTTTATATACAAGTGAACAAAAATAAGAATTGCATGATGCATCATTCATTTAGGTAGTTGCATTTAGATTAGATTGCATTGCATGACATTCCACCACTTCAACCTAACATTACTCTTGGACTTAGCATGAGGACATGCTATTGTTTAAGTGTGGGGACGTTGATAAACCCATATTTAATGATATATTTTGTGCTTAGTTTGAGTGATTTATTCAATCCTTCAGCCATTATTATGTGATGTATGTCAAAAAAAATGTTTCTTATGCTTTAAAATTAATTATTTTAATCACCTTTATTTCGATTCGATGCCGTGATTAGTGTGTTGAGTAGTTTCGGATCTTCTATTGCAGGAATGACTTAAAGGATGGAAAGGAAACATACAAAAACGGAAGGAAAGCTTTATATACAAGTGAACAAAAATAAGAATTGCATGATGCATCATTCATTTAGGTAGTTGCATTTAGATTAGATTCCACCACTTCAACCTAACATTACTCTTGGACTTAGCATGAGGAGGGGAGGTTGATAAACCCATATTTTATACGGAAGGAAAGCTTTATATACAAGTGATTTTAGCTCACTTACCCCAAAATAGCCTACCCTTTACATCGCCATTGTTAGCCCCCTAGAGCCTTTAAATCCCTTTTATTCTATAAACCACATTACTAGCCTTAAGCAGAAAAACAAAATAAAAATCCCAAGCTGAATCCTTGGTTAGCTTAAGATAGAAATTGCGTATAGTTTACATGAGGGAAACCTATTGGGAACATGGTTAGGTGAGATCTTAGACTAATTAAGGATTCACTTATTAGCTCACTTAGCCTTATACATATACCCTTACCAGTGAACAAAAATAAGAATTGCATGATGCATCATTCATTTAGGTAGTTGCATTTAGATTAGATTCCACCACTTCAACCTAACATTACTCTTGGACTTAGCATGAGGAGGGGAGGTTGATAAACCCATATTTTATACGGAAGGAAAGCTTTATATACAAGTGATTTTAGCTCACTTACCCCAAAATAGCCTACCCTTTACATCGCCATTGTTAGCCCCCTAGAGCCTTTAAATCCCTTTTATTCTATAAACCACATTACTAGCCTTAAGCAGAAAAACAAAATAAAAATCCCAAGCTGAATCCTTGGTTAGCTTAAGATAGAAATTGCGTATAGTTTACATGAGGGAAACCTATTGGGAACATGGTTAGGTGAGATCTTAGACTAATTAAGGATTCACTTATTAGCTCACTTAGCCTTATACATATACCCTTACCAGTGAACAAAAATAAGAATTGCATGATGCATCATTCATTTAGGTAGTTGCATTTAGATTAGATTCCACCACTTCAACCTAACATTACTCTTGGACTTAGCATGAGGAGGGGAGGTTGATAAACCCATATTTTATACGGAAGGAAAGCTTTATATACAAGTGATTTTAGCTCACTTACCCCAAAATAGCCTACCCTTTACATCGCCATTGTTAGCCCCCTAGAGCCTTTAAATCCCTTTTATTCTATAAACCACATTACTAGCCTTAAGCAGAAAAACAAAATAAAAATCCCAAGCTGAATCCTTGGTTAGCTTAAGATAGAAATTGCGTATAGTTTACATGAGGGAAACCTATTGGGAACATGGTTAGGTGAGATCTTAGACTAATTAAGGATTCACTTATTAGCTCACTTAGCCTTATACATATACCCTTACCAGTGAACAAAAATAAGAATTGCATGATGCATCATTCATTTAGGTAGTTGCATTTAGATTAGATTCCACCACTTCAACCTAACATTACTCTTGGACTTAGCATGAGGAGGGGAGGTTGATAAACCCATATTTTATACGGAAGGAAAGCTTTATATACAAGTGATTTTAGCTCACTTACCCCAAAATAGCCTACCCTTTACATCGCCATTGTTAGCCCCCTAGAGCCTTTAAATCCCTTTTATTCTATAAACCACATTACTAGCCTTAAGCAGAAAAACAAAATAAAAATCCCAAGCTGAATCCTTGGTTAGCTTAAGATAGAAATTGCGTATAGTTTACATGAGGGAAACCTATTGGGAACATGGTTAGGTGAGATCTTAGACTAATTAAGGATTCACTTATTAGCTCACTTAGCCTTATACATATACCCTTACCTTTACCTTGGTCCCATTATAAACTTAATTAAAGACCTCATGACTTTTGTATGTCTGTTTTCTATAATTGTTGATTGGTTAGATGAAGAACAAAGTTATAGAAAGTAAGAATAAAAAAGAAGAATAGAGTGATTAACCCAATAAACACCGAGTGATTAGAGAGTAAACACAAAATCCAGTGAGGGTTCAATAGCTCATTAACATATATCTCTGTTTGAATTATTAACTGTCTTGCAAGTTTATAAAATGTTTTTCTCACCCATCTCAACTGTAAAAGTGCTTTATCATTATCTAAGGTTTGGCTATATATATATATGTGACTCCTTGAGAATGTGAATTAATTCAACTACATGCAAGCTTTATATACAAGTGAACAAAAATAAGAATTGCATGATCCATCAATCATTTAGGTAGTTGCATTTAGATTAGATTGCATTGCATGACATTCCACCACTTCAACCTAACATTACTCTTGGACTTAGCATGAGGACATGCTATTATTTAAGTGTGGGGAGGTTGATAAACCCATATTTTATGATATATTTTGTGCTTAGTTTGAGTGATTTATTCAATCCTTCACCCACTTATTATGTGATGTATGTCAAAAAAAATGTTTCCTATGCTTTAAAATTAATTATTTTAATCACCTTTATTTCGATTCGATGCCATGATTAGTGTGTTGAGTAGTTTCGGATCTTCTACGGCAGGAATGACTTAAAGGATGGAAAGAAAACATACAAAAATGGAAGGAAAGCTTTATATACAAGTGATTTTAGCTCACTTACCCCAAAATAGCCTACCCTTTACATCACCATTGTTAGCCCCCTAGAGCCTTTAAATCCCTTTTATTCTATAAACCACATTACTAGCCTTAAGCAGAAAAAAAAAATAAAAATTCCAAGCTGAATCCCTGGTTAGCTTAAGATAGAAATTGCGTATAGTTTACATGAGGGAAACCTATTGGGAACATGGATGATAAAAACAAAAGGTAAAAAAGTTGAAAAGAATAAAATAATTCAAAATAAAAGTTTTGGGAAGCATGCTCATGTAAAATCAAAATAATTGAATTACCATGTGCATTAAAAAAAGTGTTATTTTTCAAAATGTTGAATAAAGGGGACACAAAAGAATTCCCCAAATGTGAAATAAAGCAATGCACATGGGATAGAAATAATAAACATTAAGGCATGAGCATGTAACATCAAAAGTGGGAAAATATGGGAAAATAGGTAAAGAAGCTTTGCTTTACAAAGTATGTATGTTAGGTGAGATCTTAGACTAATTAAGGATTCACTTATTAACTCATTTAGCCTTATACATATACCCTTACCTTTACCTTGGCCCCATTACAAACTTAATTAAAGACCTCATGACTTTTGTATGTCTGTATTCTATAATTGTTGATTGGTTAGATGAAGAACAAAGTTATAGAAAGTAAGAATAAAAAAGAAGAATAGAGTGATTAACCCAATAAACACCGAGTGATTAGAGAGTAAACACAAAATCTAGTGAGGGTTCAATAGCTCATTAACATATATCTCTGTTTGAATTATTAATTGTCTTGCAAGTTTATAAAATGTTTTTCTCACCCATCTCAACTGTAAAAGTGCTTTATCATTATCTAAGGTTTGGCTATATATATATATATGTGACTCCTTGAGAATGTGAATTAATTCAACTACATGCAAGCTTTATATACAAGTGAACAAAAATAATAATTGCATGATCCATCATTCATTTAGGTAGTTGCATTTAGATTAGATTGCATTGCATGACATTCCACCACTTCAACCTAACATTACTCTTGGACTTAGCATGAGGACATGCTATTATTTAAGTGTGGGGAGGTTGATAAACCCATATTTTATGATATATTTTGTGCTTAGTTTGAGTGATTTATTCAATCCTTCACCCACTTATTATGCGATGAATGTCAAAAAAAATGTTTCCTACGCTTTAAAATTAATTATTTTAATCACCTTTATTTCGATTCGATGCCATGATTAGTGTGTTGAGTAGTTTCGGATCTTCTATGGCAGGAATGTCTTAAAGGATGGAAAGGAAACATACAAAAATGGAAGGAAAGCTTTATATACAAGTAATTTTAGCTCACTTACCCCAAAATAGCCTACCCTTTACATCACCCTTGTTAGCCCCCTTGAGCCTTTAAATCCCTTTTATTCTATAAACCACATTACTAGCCTTAAGCAGAAAAACAAAATAAAAATCCCAAGATGAATCCTTGGTTAGCTTAAGATAGAAATTGCGTATAGTTTACATGTGGGAAACCTATTGGGAACATGGATTATAAAAACAAAAGGTAAAAAAGTTTAAAAGAATAAAATAATTCAAAATAAAAGTTTTGGGAAGCATGCTCATGTAAAATCAAAATAATTGAATTACCATGTGCATTAAAAAAAAGTGTTATTTTTCAATAGTTGAATAAAGGGGACACAAAAGAATTGCCCAAATGTGAAATAAAGCAATGCACATGGGATAGAAATAATAAACATTAAGGCATGAGAATGTAACATCAAAAGTGGGAAAATATGGTAAAATAGGTAAAGAAGCTTTGCTTTACAAAGTATGTATGTTAGGTGAGATCTTAGACTAATTAAGGATTCACTTATTAGCTCACTTAGCCTTATACATATACCCTTACCTTTACCTTGGCCCCATTACAACCTTAATTAAAGACCTCATGACTTTTGTATGTCTGTATTCTATAATTGTTGATTGGTTAGATGAAGAACAAAGTTATAGAAAGTAAGAATAAAAATGAAGAATAGAGTGATTAACCCAATAAACACCGAGTGATTAGAGAGTAAACACAAAATCCAGTGAGGGTTCAATAGCTCATTAACATATATCTCTGTTTGAATTTTTAATTGTCTTGCAAGTTTATAAAATGTTTTTCTCACCCATCTCAACTGTAAAAGTGCTTTATCATTATCTATGGTTTGGCTATATATATATATATATGACTCCTTGAGAATGTGAATTAATTCAACTACATGCAAGCTTTATATACAAGTGAACAAAAATAAGAATTGCATGATGCATCATTCATTTAGGTAGTTGCATTTAGATTAGATTGCATTGCATGACATTCCACCACTTCAACCTAACATTACTCTTGGACTTAGCATGAGGACATGCTATTATTTAAGTGTGGGGAGGTTGATAAACCCATATTTTATGATATATTTTGTGCTTAGTTTGAGTGATTTATTCAATCCTTCACCCACTTATTATGTGATGTATGTCAAAAAAAAAATGTTTCCTACGCTTTAAAATTAATTATTATAATCACCTTTATTTCCATTCGATGCCGTGATTAGTGTGTTGAGTAGTTTCAGATCTTCTAAGGCAGGAATGACTTAAAGGATGAAAAGGAAACATACAAAAATGGAAGCAAAGCTTTATATACAAGTGATTTTAGCTCACTTACCCCAAAATAGCCTACCTTTTACATCACCCTTGTTAGCCCCCTTGAGCCTTTAAATCCCTTTTATTCTATAAACCACATTACTAGCCTTAGGTAGAAAAACAAAATAAAAATCCCAAGCTGAATCCTTGGTTAGCTTAAGATAGAAATTGCGTATAGTTTACATGTGGGAAACCTATTGGGAACATGGATGATAAAAACAAAAGGTAAAAAAGTTTAAAAGAATAAAATAATTCAAAATAAAAGTTTTGGGAAGCATGCTCATGTAAAATCAAAATAATTGAATTATCATGTGCATTAAAAAAAAGTGTTATTTTTCAATAGTTGAATAAAGGGGTCACAAAAGAATTCCCCAAATGTGAAATAAAGCAATGCACATGGGATAGAAATAATAAACATTAAGGCATGAGCATGTAACATCAAAAGTGGGAAAATTTGGGAAAATAGGTAAAGAAGCTTTGCTTTACAAAGTATGTATGTTAGGTGAGATCTTAGACTAATTAAGGATTCACTTATTAGCTCATTTAGCCTTATACATATACCCTTACCTTTACCTTGGCCCCATTAAAACCTTAATTAAAGACCTCATGACTTTTGTATGTCTATATTCTATAATTGTTGATTGGTTAGATGAAGAATAAAGTTATAGAAAGTAAGAATAAAAAAGAAGAATGGAGTGATTAACCCAATAAACACTAAGTGATTAGAGAGTAAACACAAAATCCAGTGAGGGTTCAATAGCTCATTAACATATATCTCTGTTTGAATTATTAATTGTCTTGCAAGTTTATAAAATGTTTTTCTCACCCATCTCAACTGTAAAAGTGCTTTATCATTATCTATAGTTTGGCTATATATATATATATGACTCCTTGAGAATGTGAATTAATTCAACTACATGCAAGCTTTATATACAAGTGAACAAAAATAAGAATTGCATGATGCATCATTCATTTAGGTAGTTGCATTTAGATTAGATTGCATTGCATGACATTCCACCACTTCAACCTAACATTACTCTTGGACTTAGCATGAGGACATGCTATTATTTAAGTGTGGGGAGGTTGATAAACCCATATTTTATGATATATTTTGTGCTTAGTTTGAGTGATTTATTCAATCCTTCACCCACTTATTATGTGATGTATGTCAAAAAAAAATGTTTCCTACGCTTTAAAATTAATTATTATAATCACCTTTATTTCCATTCGATGCCGTGATTAGTGTGTTGAGTAGCTTCAGATCTTCTAAGGTAGGAATGACTTAAAGGATGAAAAGGAAACATACAAAAATGGAAGCAAAGCTTTATATACAAGTGATTTTAGCTCACTTACCCCAAAATAGCCTACCTATAAAAACAAAAGGTAGAAAAGTTGAAAAGAATAAAATAATTCAAAATAAAAGTTTTGGGAAGCATGCTCATGTAAAATCAAAATAATTGAATTACCATGTGCATTAAAAAAATGTGTTATTTTTCAATAGTTGAATAAAGGGGTCACAAAAGAATTCTCCAAATGTGAAATAAAGCAATGCACATGGGATAGAAATAATAAACATTAAGGCATGAGCATGTAACATCAAAAGTGGGAAAATATGGGAAAATAGGTAAAGAAGCTTTGCTTTACAAAGTATGTATGTTAGGTGAGATCTTAGACTAATTAAGGATTCACTTATTAGCTCACTTAGCCTTATACATATACCCTTACCTTTACCTTGGCCCCATTACAACCTTAATTAAAGACCTCATGACTTTTGTATGTCTGTATTCTATAATTGTTGATTGGTTAGATGAAGAACAAAGTTATAGAAAGTAAGAATAAAAAAGAAGAATAGAGTGATTAACCCAATAAACACTGAGTGGTTAGAGAGTAAACACAAAATCCAGTGAGGGTTCAATAGCTCATTAACATATATCACTGTTTGAATTATTAATTGTCTTGCAAGTTTATAAAATGTTTTTCTCTCCCATCTCAACTGTAAAAGTGCTTTTTCATTATCTAAGGTTTGGCTATATATATGACTCCTTGAGAATGTGAATTAATTCAACTACATGCATGCTTTATATACAAGTGAACAAAAATAAGAATTGCATGATGCATCATTCGTTTAGGTAGTTGCATTAAGATTAGATTGCATTGCATGACATTCCACCACTTCAACCTAACATTACTCTTGGACTTAGCATGAGGACATGCTATTGTTTAAGTGTGGGGAGGTTGATAAACCCATATTTTATGATATATTTTGTGCTTAGTTTGAGTGATTTATTCAATCCTTCACCCACTTATTATGTGATGTATGTGAAAAACATGTTTCCTATGCTTTAAAATTAATTATTTTAATCACCTTTATTTCCATTCGATGCCGTGATTAGTGTGTTGAGTAGTTTCAGATCTTCTAAGGCAGGAATGACTTAAAGGATGGAAAGGAAACATACAAAAATGGAAGGAAAGCATAAAATGGAGTTTTTGAAGAAACTGGCATCGACACGATCGCATGGATGACGCGAACGCATGCCAATCGCGAAGAAGCAGGGACGCGGCTGCATGACTGACGCGACCGCGCGCCTTAAGAAGAACACATGTGACACAGTCGCATGACTGACGCGACCGCGTGACATGGAACACTCCGAATGATGCGACCGCATGACTCACGCGGACGCGTGACAGAGGCCACGCACCAAAAATTGCAGAAAATGCTCCCAGCAAATTTTGAAGCCCTTTTTGGCCCAAATCCAAGTCCAGAAGGCATAGACCAGAGGTTATGAAGTGAGGAAATGCATCTGTTAAAAGAGAGACTCCACTTTTAGTTTGTTTTCATGATTTAGATTTAGTTTTGAGAGGGAGATTCTCTCCTCTCTCTTCTCTCTTTAGGATTAGGATTTAGAATTAGGATTTTATTCGCTTTCCAGATTATCTCTTTATCAAGTTCAATATTCCTTTTTATTTACTTTTGCAATTTAATTTATGAATTCTTCCATGTTACAGATTACTCTTTTGAATTAATGTTATTTGAGGTATTTCAGTTTATTATTGCTTTTCTCTTATTTACATTATTGTTATTCTCATCTGAAGACATTTTTATTCCAGTAGATTTACTTTTCTCCTTTTTGGTCTTGGTTAAGAAATCAGTAACTCAGGAGTTATCAAACTCAAACATGATTGATAATTGTTATCTTTGTTAATTAAACTGAACTTCAATAATCCCAATCTTTTCTTAGGAAATAAATAGGATTCAAAGATCAAACCAATTAATCCCTTGACCTTCCTTTATCTTAGTAAAGGTTAACAAAGTGGAATTAAGATTCAATTCTCATCATCATTGATAAGGATAACTAGGATAGGACCTCTAATTTCTCATACCTTGCTAAAAGTTTATTTACAGTTATTTATTTATTTTACTTGCCATTTAAATTACTTGTTCTTCATTTACTTTAATTGCTAATTAAACCATTCGCTCCTCATTCTCAAAACCCCAATTTACAATCTCCATAACCAATAATAAGAACATACTTCCCTGCAGTTCCTTGAGAAGACGACCCGAGGTTTGAATACTTTGGTTATCAATTTATTTAGGGGTTTGTTACTTGTGACAACCAAAATGTTTGTATGAAAGGACTTTTGTTCGTTTAGAAGCTATACTTGCTGGTTAGTTGTGCGAAGTTGTGAAAAGTGTGAATCACAATTTCGTGCACCATGTCCCCTGTATTGGTCTCTCCTCAGCAAGCTTCCTTTTGTTATTTGCTGGATTGAACTTGCTTGCTGGATCAGGGGTAAGATTGGTGCCCTTGTTAATTACCTTCACTTCTTGGGTATCAATACTTGGTGGTTGTGTGATGGTTAGAGCATTATCTTCATCAAAAGCCTTTTGAATTGGTGGTTTAATGAGCCCTTCTTCTATGTACTTCTCTGCTTCACTTGAGTGTGAATTCTCTTGATTGAATTTTTCACTTTCTTGTTCTTCCACTTCCTCCTTTGCACTCAATATTTGACTTAATAGCATCTTCATGGAGGAGGTTTGTTGTTCTTCCCAAGATTTCTTCATCTCCTCTTCATATCTTTTAATCACAGGTTCAAGTGTTGAGAGTTTTTGGTTCAAGGGAGTTTATGGAGGTTGTGAGTTTTCATGTTCCTTTGTCATCTCAAGTGGCTTCTGTGGATATGCAGCTTCAGGGTCAAATACTTCTACCACCTCTTCCTTCTTCACTGAAAATTCACTTGACACAGAGGCCTCTTCATCTTGCTCTTCTACTTCTTACTTTACATCCACCAATTGGTCTTCATCTTTCTTGCTTAGCAGTTCTGAGTGTTTCCTTATTTTCTCCAAGTGCTCATCCATCTTTTGAAGAAGGATTTCTTATTCTCTCCAGGATTGTTCTTTCCTTTCCAACAATTCCCTGGACTTTTGAAGGGGATCCTCAGACACTAGCACAAAAGATGAAGGTTGAGAAAAATTTTGTGGATATGGAGGTGTTGTGGTGAGATTGTTTTGAGTGGTATGGACTGAATCTTGTGAGTCATGAAATGAGTTTCGTGACTGTTGAAATGAGTTTTCTGTGTAGTGGAATGAATTTTGTGGTTAGTGAAATGAGTTTTATGGATCTTGAGGGAAGCTTTGTGTTGAGGCAAAATCAGGTGATGAAAAATTTTCAAGTGAAAAACTGGGAAGTGAGGTTGGACAACTTAGCATGAATAAATTGAAGGTTTGCTCAAGTGATGATTGCTCTTGATTAATGGAGTATGACACATTGGGTGCTCTCTAATTTTGATCCTCGCAAGCACAACTTAAAGAATTGTTGAATTCATCATAGTATGGATCATCTTGTGGCATTGGTGGACAATTTTGCATGAATTTATTGAAAGCACACTCCAGTGATGATGTTTCTTGATGAACAAAGTATGTATCATCAAGATCCCTTTGATTTTGCCCCTCCCAGTCATAATATGAGTGGCTGTTATAGCAGTACGAGTCATCTTGTGGCTCTGGGAGGTGTTCATACTCTTTCATTCCTTGTTGGTACTCCCATCCACCATTAGTATAATGACTTGAATCATTTTGTCGTGGTAGGAAATATCCTATATGATTCTCCTGCTCATGTTGTGGTTCTGAAGCATATCTCCATTGATTGGAGTGCTCAGAATTTGTATTTTCTTGGTGATATTCCCAGCCACCATTAGAATAGTCAATTGGTGGTGGTGGGTAATATCCCATAAAATTTGTTTGATCACAAGATGAGTTGAACTTCATTTAAATTTTGTAAAACACATTACCAAGGAAAATTGAAATTCATGTCACAGAGAAGAATTTCTTAGTGAGATAATAACACAAACACCTTGGTTTCAGCAGAAAATAAAAAATTAAAAGGACAAAAACAAAGAAAATGCTTAATCTAGACTTCTCACCCACTTAATCATTGTCGATCTAAATCAATCCTTGGCAATGGCACCAAAAACTTGATGAGGGAAAAACGATTCCACACAAACTCACCGGCAAGTGTACCGGGTCGCATCAAGTAGTAATAACTCACAGGAGTGAGGTCGATCCCATAGGGATTGATGGATTGAGCAACTTTAGTTAGGTGATGAATTTAGTTAAGCGAATATTTGATGATTTGAGTGAAACTTGATTAACAGAAGTAAAAGTGCAAGAAAATAAAAGGGAGAAGGTACATTTACAAAATCTTAAAGTGCAGAAGAATTAAATTGCAGAAACTTAAAGTGCAAGAAAGTAAAAGAGCTGAAACTTAAATTGCAAGAAATGTAAATAACTGAAACTTAAAGTGCAAGAAATTTATATTGCTGAATCTAAATTGACAAGAAACTTAAATTGCATTAAGACTAAAGAGATTTGGGTACTGGGATTAAAAATTGAGCTGGAAAATATAAATTGAAGTAAATAAGAGAACTATGAGATGAAGAGATTTAGATCTGGATCTCAGTACCGAAACAGAAATAAAAAATTTGCAGAAGAATCAAAAGCAAGAAAGTTTAGCTCTACTATGAAATCCTAAAGAGAAATTGACAAATTCAGTGATGTAACCCAAACAGAAAATAAATCTAGATCTCAATTACTCTCTTGACAAAAACAGAAAGGAAGAAATTGCAGAAGAAATAAAATGAAAACAGAGAAGAAGATTGAGATCCAATCTCCAATACTTAGAACTATAAACAGGAAAAGTAAAAGATGATTCTCAGATGAAGAAACTCAGTGGTGTTCTTCAATCTGAATCCAAAATCCGAAACCAGAAAATAGAATAGAAGTTGCAGAAGAAGAACAAATAGAAAGAAAACTTAGATCTAATCCCAATTCCCCCAAATTCAAAAGAAAATTAAAAGAGAGCCAAAAGTAAAAGTAAAACAAAATGTGAAGTAAAAGTCCTTCTCAAATCAAAATTGCTCGTATTTATACAGTTTCTATTTTCAGTCATCAAAACTTGGAGTGGGCTTTTTGATTTGGCCTTGAATGAAAGTGGGTTTGAGGTGCTTGGTGGCTTGGGTCCCCTCCCAGTGGAGCGCTCAGTTCACAATTTGAGCACTACGTTCATTAGCCTAGGCGTGCCAATTTTGGTGCACATGTTTTCCTCTAGCACTCTCTTTTTGAGCATTGCGCTCACTCATTGAGCGCTCTCCCTTGGCTTCTTTGAGTGCAGCACCATTTGGTGCTCCTTTACTGAGCGCTATGCTCCTTATTTGAGCGTGCCTTAGTGACCGGATGGCACAAGCCTTGCCTCCCATCTCAAAACCCCGGAAATCGAGCGGATGGAGCGGATGGTACATGCCTTGCCTCCCATCTCAAAACCCCGGAAATCGTTGAAAAAGTGAGCGCCACGCTCTAATTTTGAGCGCTACCCTTTTCTTCTTTGGTGTATTTGGCACGAGCTTCCTCACCCAAGCTTGCAAGTCATGAAAATGTTGGAAAAGTGAGTGCCACGCTCATTAGAGAAGTGAACGCTAGCTGTTTGTGTTCCAAAGCGTGGCGTTCTCTTTCCTAACGTAACACTTTACTGTTTTGCCTCCTCCTTTCTTCATTTCTTCACCTATAAGCAACCAAACAAGCAATCAAAGTCTCACCAAATTCACAAGGTCTTTGCATCATTCATAAAATTAATTAATTCTAGCATAAACCCTATGATTTTGTGTAAAATAAATGATGTTTGATTGATTAAAAATAATCATGAAAATCCACTCGAGTTACTTACTTATTGTGCAAGAAAGCGCATAAAACCTAATGAAACAAGTGAAAAATGCTTGTAAAACTAGCATAAGATGACTTGTCATCATGGAGCTTCCAAATTTGATCCTTTTCATGTAATCCGGGATCCCACACTCTATTTTCACCCCCGTCATTGAATTGATCATCATTGGTCCATCCGAGTGGCAAGTAAGGTGAATTCTCAAGAAAGTGACCAACAATCCTCCTAGACCCATCTAGTTGAGCACTACTCCAACCTTTATATTTCATGTTTGATGTATCAACCCTAATGAGCCTTGATTTGCAACGCCAACCGCAAAACCTTTTTTGCTTGCGCTTCATCCCATAAAGTTCCCTAAGTTGGCCATCCATTTCAAGCAAACCATACTCAAGTGGAACAATAAAGCTAATAGAAATGAATTTCACCCACTCAAATGAAGGGGTAGATGGCAACATAGGCAAAGACGCTTCCAAGGGTCTTGACAAAGCATATCCAACTTCTGTCCTTCTCTTTCTAAGGACTTCCACCTCTTCACAAGTTTTCTCAAATGTAATCCTTTGTTCAACAATTTTATCTAAGCCTTTTCCCTTACTCAAGTCATAATTGGGAGGGTGCAAAAAATGTACCTCCACAACGCTTTCAAATCCATCGGGAGAAGGTTTTTCATGCTCAAAGGATTCTTCACCACTAAGACTTGATGCTTGATCTTCATCACTAAGGGAACTCAATTCTTGATCTATCCCGTCCAATTCTTCATAAGGAATATGCCTTGGAGGTTGTGCACATTCCCCCTTAGCATCAAATTCAATCTTCTTGGAGGGGTTTTCTTCAACTCTATGTTCCCATGGAGGTTCCGCATCTCCTAAGTCTTCAACCACTTCTTTCTTTTCTTCAATAATGGTAGCTTCCTCCAATTATTCTAACACAAAGAAACTTCCCTTATCATCCAATCTCTCCTTCATGCTATACTCTTCCTTGGATTCTTCACATGTAGCCATGGGAGTTCCTTGAGTGTTCAAGCATTAGGATACTAACCAGTTTACCATCTCATCCAAGGCGGCCATGAATTATTGTACATCCCTTTTCATCTCATCTTGCCCTTGAAGAAGAACACCAAGGATGTCATCCATTGGAGGTTAGGGTGGATGAGAGGGCTCATTGTCTTGGGGGAGGGGTTCATAATAGGAAGGTGGTTCATCATAGTAAGGATGTGATGGTTTCGTGTTCTCCATTTGTTCTTCTTGTTGCTCAACACACTCCAACCCATTGTTCTCAAGTTGAGATTCTACAATCCCCTTCAAACTACCCTCTTCGGTTGCTCTCCCGCAATCATCCGTGAGCATGTGGTATGAGTCCCATGCATCTAACATTTGATAGATGGTTGCTTGAAGCCGATCCATTATTTCCTTGAGGTAATCCTTTGATTCTTGTTCCAAATTGCTAACATAAGTAAGATCATATTGCTCTTGGATTGATTGACATGGATACTCTTCCATGGAGGGTTATGGTGGAGAGTAGAATTCATCTTGTCGTTGAAAATTAGGGTATATTGGAGGTGGCTCATCTTGGTCATTTTATAGAGGAGGTGGTTCTTGGAAGTATTGATGTTGGAATGGTGGTGGTTCTATATGTGGCTCATATGGCTCAAAAGGTGGTTGGTATGGTGGATATGGGTTAGGATCATATGGAGGTGGTTGGTGAAAAGAGGCTTGTGAACGTGGTTGAGGATTATGTTGAGGATATGGCTCATAGGCATATGGTGGTGGTTCTTGAAAATCACAAGGAGATTCACTATAGCTATTGGATTGATATGCATCATAGAATGGCTCTTGTTCATAGTGCATTGGTGGGGGTTGTTGCCAATAGGATTGATCATATGCATATGGCTCCTCCCACATTTGATTGTCCCATCTTTGATGCACATTCTCGTTAAAGCTTCCATTTCCTACAACATAGTTAGAACCAAACTCATAGCCAAAGTGAGAATTCATATTGAAAAGAGAAAATAGAAACAAAAGCTAATAAGAAAAAGTGAAACAAAATCCTAAAACTAGCAAAAACTAACAAGCAATCCAAAAATCAAGCTACTCACAATATTCACATATATACAATAACCAATAACATAACACCATTGCAATTCCTCGGCAATGGTGCCATTTTGATGAGTGGATTTTTGATGGTTCAGAATTTCACAAATGAATTCTCGTTGCAAGTATAGTTTCTAAATCAACAAATAATCCTTTCATACAAACATTTGGTTATAACAAGTAACAAACCCCTATAAAAATAACCGAAGTATTCAAACCTCGGGTCGTTCTCCCTAGGAATTACAATAAAGTGTTCTTGTTATTGGCTATGAGGTATGTTTTGGGATTTTTGAGATAATAGTCAAGAAGTATAAATGGCAAAGGAAATAAACTAACAACTAACAAAGCTCTTGGCAAGGTATGAGAATTGGAAGTCCTATCCTAGTTATCCTCCTCAATTGTGACCACAATTGTCTATTGATCCCACTTAGTTAACCTCTAATCATAGAGGAAAGTCAAGTGGACAAATCAATTTGATTCCTCAACTAGAAACTTCTAAACATCAATCAACAAAGGCATTAGATAACTCAAGAGTCACTAATTACTATACCAAAGCCAAGAAGAGAAAAATCTATACTAAAATCCAACCAAGCATTTCATCAAACACTTGGAATGCATAAAAGGAATTAAAGCAAATCAACAATAAAGGAAATCAAAACATGAATTTCATTAAAATGAAAATAAAAGAAACAAAAGTACATCAACATAAAAGTAGAGAATTACAAGAATTAAATCCTAAACTAGAGAGAGAAAAGGTAGAAGAAGAATAAATTGCAAAGGAAAAGCATATCAAAGCATGAAATTAACCTAGATCTAAGAAATTCTAATCTAGATCTAACCTAATCCTAATTCTAGAGAGAACAGAGAGCTTCTCTCTCTAGAAACTAACTTTCCCTCCAAATCTCAACTAAACTAAACTAATTGGTTACTAATTTGTAAGGTGTTGACTCCCCTTTGAATTCTACCTTAAATAGCCTCAGAAATGAGTTGGATTTGGGCCTAAGAAGCCCAGAAATCGCCCCCAGCGGATTCACTTTAATTGGGTCATGTGCGAACACCGACACGTACGCGTCATGTACGCGTACGCGTCGCCATGCGACCTGATCGTTTCACATGTGTGCGTCTGCTGCGCGTGCGCGTGGAGTGAATTTCTCCCAATCCTTGATTTTCCATGATTTCTCCAGTTTGCATGCTTTTCTCTTCATTACTTTGATCCATTCCTAGCCTTTTCAACCTGAAATCACTAACACACACATCAAGGCATCTAGTGGAATCAAAGGTGAATTAAAATTAACCAATTAAGGGCCTAAAAAGCATGTTTTCAAACTTAAGCATAAATTAGGAGACAATCATGAAATCATGCTATTTTATTGAATAAAAGTGGGTAAAAGGTCATAAAATCCCCTAAATTAAGCACAAGATAAACCCTAAAAATGGCGTTTACCAAGGTTGCCAGCGTCCAACGCCCAAAAGGGGGCCCCTAGCCAGCGTTCAATGCCCAAGAGCACTACTAGCACGTGGAGACACCCTTAGCTCAGCCTAAACACTCACCAAGTGGGCCCCAAAAGTGGATTTTCGCACTACAAGCCTAAGCCTATCAAATTTCTATAATCCTTAGTTATTAGATTAGTGTATATAGGAGAAGATCAACCATGTTTAGGATCTCTCTCCAGTATATCACATTTTCGAACACCATTATGTACAGTATGACCCACTAAACCTCCTAGGTTATGGTTAGGAGCTCTGCTGAGTTTTATGGATTAATAAAAGTACTACTATTCTATTTAAATTTATGTTTGATTCTCTCCTAAGATGTATCTTCATTCTTAAACCTTATGAATGAGTTGAACCGTCACAAGTTATCTCTATTTTACATGGGTTCAACGAGCATCTTCATCGGATATCAATGAGCCACTAGCTTGAGGAAACGTCTCTTAGACGGCTAATCCACGACTTCATTGGGGACTTCTCGAGACATTAGTTCAGCCGAGGTATAGGGAGATTAGGGTCTTTGTGGTAAAGGCTAGAATCAAGCCGCAGCATTCTTTGATCCGGAAGATTCGACCTTGTCTGTGGCATTTTGAGTAGGATCACCAAGGGGATGAACTGCAGGAGCTTCACTCTCATTCAGACTGGATGCGCACTACACCTAGTGTTCAACCTAGAAGAAGATTAGCGGCCGCTCAAACCGGTGTTGATCACATGCAGCCTGCTATAGAAGAAATCATTCACAGTTGGAGTAGATAGTAAGAAAGGATTGATGCAGAAGAACAAAGCATCTTCAAAGCTTTAACTATCTTCTTATCATTAGATTCACAACCACTGAGTAACATCATCTTTATTTTACTTTTATGCGCCTAAACAACTAAACAAATTTTCTATCTGCCTAACTAGGATTTACAAGATAACCACTATTTGATCCAAGCCGACAATCCTCGTGGGATCAACCCTGACTCACCTTAGGTATTACTTGGACAACCCAGTGCACTTACTGGTTCAGTTGTGCGGAATGTGGGAATCTGTGCACCAGTACGACCCGGTGCACTTCCCGGTTAGTTTGTGGGTTATAAATTTCGCAACAAGTTTTTAGCTTTAATTTTATTTTATTTTGCTCTATAATTTTCAAAAATTTGTGCTACTATTTTCCATTAATTTCTGAAATTAAGTTTGGTGTTACCTAGTTAATTTTATTTTAATTTTCTTGTTTAATTTTTCTTTATAAATTTCAGTTTTTTTAGCTTACTCTTAATTGCAATTTTCGAAAATTTCTTTGCTTTAATTATTTGGTGTTTTATTTTATTTGTCTACATAAGTTACCTCACTGGGAATTCTCTACACTCTGACGTAGGGAATCCCACTTTTCTTGTTTTCTGTTTGTTTATGAGAAGGAACAGGGACAAGGAACCTCCTACAGATTTGATCCTGAACCTGAAAGGACTTTGAGGCGATGCTTGCAACAAGCTAGACTTTACAAGGCTAGTGAAAATCTAAGTGAGGCCTTTGAAAAGGAAGCTACAGAGTCCACTATGGATCATAATCGTGTTGTTAATGCCAATGTGGCATATCCAAATGAGAATGAACAACCTAGAAGAGTGCTTCGCTCATACACTGCCCCCAATCCAGATCTCTATGGGAACAGTATTGTGCTGCTGATGAGGGAAAAATGGTTCCGCACAAACTCACCGGCAAGTGTACCGGGTCGCATCAAGTAGTAATAACTCACAAGAGTAAGGTCGATCCCCCAGAGATTGATGGATTGAGCAATTTTAGTTAGGTGATGAATTTAGTTAAGCGAATATTTAATGATTTGAGTGATTTTGATTAACAGAAGCTAAATTCCAAGAAAATAAAAGTGTAGAAGGTAAATTGGGCAGAAAAGTAAAGTGCAGAAGAGGTAAATTGCAGAAACTTGAAGTGCAAAAAAGTAAAAGAGCTGAAACTTAAATTGCAAGAAAAGTAAACTGCAGAAACTTAAACTGCAAGAAATGTAAATTACTGAATCTAAATTGCTGAGAAATGTTAATTGCTTGAAGAACAAAGGGATTTGGGTACTTGGATTCAGGATTGAACTAGAAAATGTAAGCTAAAGTAAATCAGAGAGCTATGAGATGAAGAGATTCAACTCAGTAGCCAAAAAGAAATGGAAAAGTGCTTGAAGAAACAAACATCAAGAAAATTTAGCTTAATTATGAAATTCTAAAAGAGAAATTGAAGATCAAAGAAGAAAAATGAGATTAGAAAGCAGATCTAGATCTCAATTCCTTCCTTGACCAATCAGAAAAGAAATTGCAGAAGAAATGAAAATGAAAACAACAAAGGAAATTCAGATCCAATTCTCCAATTCTCAGAACTATATAAAAGAAAAGCAAAGATGATTCTCAGATCAAGAAATTCAATGGAGTTCTTCAATCTCAATTCAAAACCCAAAACAGAAAGTAGAAGTTGTAGAAGAAAGAAAATGAAAACAGAAAGCAAATTAGATCTAATCCCAATTCCCAAATTCCCAATAAAAATTCAAAAGTGAAAAGCTAAAAATGAGCTAAAGGTCCTTTACAAATAAAATTAACTCCTATATATACACTTTCTATTTTGGTCTTCAAAGCTTTGGAGTGGGCCTTTTGATTTGTGAAGAATGGATCCAAGAGGGCACTTGATTGAAATTGGGTTGGAGGCATGCTCCAGTGGAGCGTTCCATTTGGTTTTGTGAACTTGGCGTTCACTTTTGTGCCAAATTGGTGCTCCTTCTGTGCATTGGACCTCCCCTAGCGTTCATTATTTGAACGTCACGGTCCAAATGTGAACGCTGCCTCCTTGGTGCGTTGGTTCCCTCTTCGAGCATGACAAAGTTAACAAAAGTGAACTTGGCGTTCAAACTTTTGAACGCTACTTCCTGGCATGTCTTGGTGCGCGAGTTTGGCTCCTTGGTAGCAATCCACAAAAAAGGTGGAGATAGTGAGCGTGGCGTTCACTTCTTTGAACGCTACCCCTTGTTTTGCTTTGAGCCCAGCATCCTTTGGTTTAAAGGTCACGAAAACGTTGCCAAAAGTGAATGCTACGTTGGGACTTTTGAGCGCCACCCTTGTTGTTTTGTTGCACTATTTGGTTCATCTTGATTGAGCGCTCGAAAATGTTCACTATAGTGAACGTAGCGTTCACTTGCTTGAATGCTCATGCCTTGATTTGGTTGGTTCTCTTGTGAACGCAACGCTTTACTATCATGGGCCACGCTTTTGAAAGCGTGGCCTAAGGTCCAAAGCGTGCTAAAACTTCAAAGTGTGTCCCAAAGTTCTTCTTTCCTCTGTTTGGGCTTAATTTGTGCTTTCTGCTTTTCCTTTATCTTTTTTCCTATCATCGACCAAAGATATACATCAAAGTCTCACGAAAATCACAAGGTCTTGCATCATTTATAAAATCAATTAATTCTAGCATAAAACCTATGATTTTGTGTAAAATAAATGATGTTTGATTGATTCAACATAATCATAAAAATCCACTCCAATCACTTACTTATTGTGCAAGAAAGTGCATAAAAGCTAATGAAACTAATGAAAAATGCTTGTAAAACCAGCATAAGATGACTTATCATCACAACACCAAACTTAGATCTTGCTTGTCCCCAAGCAAGCACTAAACATGAGAAGAAATGAAGTGAAACAGAGAAGTATATAAGTCCTTATTTAGCAGATAATAGAATTTGAACTATGGGGTTTCATGCAGACAAAAATGCAGCTCACTTATTCTTTGCTGATAGATAAGAAATGTTTCTTTGAGGATTCACTAGAGTTGCTGTCATAATGCCTTGCTCTTTGATTGAGCCCTTTTTGGTTTTTTTCTTTTTTCTTTTGCTTAGAAAGCTTATTTCTCAATGATAACTCAGTGTCAAGTGTTGCAGCAGCCTTTTGGCTTAATTTTGCTCAACACTTCTTTACTACAGACATTTGGCTCATAATTTTTCTTAGGAAAATTGATGCCCAGCATCTCTTTGGATCACTAAATGCTTCGTAACTAGGTTACTCTTGATAATGGACTTTCGGTTGGTAATCCCGGATTAGTTAGTCCAAGTTATGAAGTTTTAAAAGACTCCTCAGAACCTAATTGTCCAAGCATATCCTAGTACAAAAAGCACCATAGACATATGTCCTAAGGTCCAAGCTATTGGTGTCTAGCCTTATTATTTGTTTCTTCGCCAATTCTTGGCTTTTCTTTTTTTTTTCTTTCTTACTCTGCTTCATTTTCCAGGGATGTTTAATAATAAAAGGTTTTATGACAGCAACTAAGTTCACACTACATAGAACACTCTATTATGCAGCTTTTATTATTGAGCCTATCATCCAATCAAGAAATTACCACCACAAACTTTATTCTAATTCCTACCACATTGAACAATCACTTTCTATTTCAAGCATTTTCTCTTATTGATGCAAAAAGGAAAACAAGACATGGACTTAATGCAGATGAGGATGAAGACAAGCATTTAAACTAGTGCAGACATCAAAATTTGCATTATTTGAACTAAACATCAAGGCAAACAGCAACTTCTCATTCAGAACATTTCGAAACAAAGTGAATTTTTTGACAATACTACCTCTCAGGAGTGTCTTGCAGCTTTCCTTTTGTCATCATCATCCTTTACTTTTGCATTTCCTTTGCTAATTTTTCTTTTAAGAGGCTGAGTGTATTTTCTGTATAATTATCAGAAGTTTCTTATTTTTCCAAGCACTTAGGCGAATGGTTAGCATGCATGAACTATTGTAGTTTCTTGAACTTACTTTGGTGGGGGAACACCAAACTTAGTCCCTTGCTACTGTCTATGATGCATCAGTTACATGAAACCTTATGTTTTTGTTGAAAGTAATGAAGCTAAAAACTAGAAAATAGACAGTGGCTCAGTGGTTTTCCTGATTGCTTGGAGTTAGTAACCATTTGTGCAAAGGGTTAAAATGTCTTTTTAAATGAGATTTTTGGTGGAACACCAACCTTAGCCTCTTGCATTCACCCTTAAATTGTTTTGGTGTGTAACACTAAACTTAGCTCCTTGCAATACAGATAAAACTATCTAATCCTCTTATTGAAACAGTTAAGAAAAGAAAACTACCTTTGGTTGGGTTGCCTCCCAACAAGCGCTCTTTTAATGTCACTAGCTTGACATCTTTCATTCTTGCTCAGCTTAATTTCTGAATCTCCTTCTCTTTGTCCCAATGGCCTCCCAAATAATGCTTTGCCCTGTGCCCATTTGCTGTGAAATTGTTCTGTGTTGCTTCATCTAGCAATTCTAGGCTTCCATAAGGAAGAACCTTTGTCACCAAGTAGGGGCCAGTCTATTTAGACTTGAGTTTGCCAGGGAAAACTTTGAGTCTGGAGTTATACAAGAGTACTTGCTGTCCTGGTTTGAACTCCTTCTTTGAGATCCTTTTGTCATGTCATCTCTTAGCTTTTTCCTTGTATATCTTAGCATTTTCATAGGCTTCCAGTCTAAACTCATCCAACTCATTTAATTGCAATAACTGGTACGAAATTTAAAGTCCACAAACTAACCGGCAAGTGCACCGGGTCGTACCAAGTAATACCTCAGGTGAGTGAGGGTCGATCCCACGAGGATTGAAGGACATAGCAACAATGATTGATTGATTGGCTTAGTTAGACAAACAGAAAAGAGTGTTTGAATATTCAAAGAGCATTAAACAATCGTACAAAAATTAAAATAGTAATGTAAATGGATTGGGAGTAAAGTATGGAGACGGCAATTAAGGTTTCAGAGTTATCTATTTTTCCGGATTAAATTTTCTTACTAACTATTATAATCATGTAGGATTTAATTTTTGGCAAACTATGTGTTACTAGACCCTAATTCCTTAGACCTTTCTAGTCTCCTCTAAAATTCATTAACTGCCAATTCCTTGGTCAATTAATTCCAATTAGAGGGTGATGATCAAGTTTCAGTTTATATGCCACAAAAACTCTAATCACCCAAAAATAAAAGGATTATATGTCACGTATCCTGTTAAAATCCAGATAATTAAAATTTAGGAGAGTATGTTTTCAAGCTGTTGTTCAAGTAAAGAGCTTTTCCAAGTTATACAAGAACTCAAGTAGAAAGAGGGTCATACTTCTGTTCTACCTAAATTCATAAGATAAAGAGCGAAAACAATTCTTAAGTTGTAAATCCAAACATGAATTAACATAGGAAAAGCAATAAAATGAATCCATACAAATAGACAGAGCTCCTAACCTTAACAGTGGAGGTTTAGTTGCTCATGGTTCATAGTGAAAATAAGGATTGTAAATTGAGAATTGGAATAATGTTGTGTTAGAATCACCCTGTTAGAATTCCCTTTTATATCTAATCCTCATTAATTTTTAATCTATTATCTAAAACTAAAATAATATCTTTTCCTCCAAATAATATTTGAATTTAAATTAGAATTAATAAACAAGTCTTCAGTTGATGGGTGGAGACCACTCGTTTTATCCATTCTGCAGCTTCTAATCTGTGTTTTCTGGGCTGAAAACTGAGTCAAAATAGCCCAGAAATCGCCCCAGCATTTTTCTGCGTTTTCTGCACGTGGCGCATGTCACGCGTACGCGTCAGTCACGCGTACGTGTCGATGGTCTTCTTCGCGTGTCACGCGCACGCGTCAGTCACGCATACGCGTCGCTGAGCAAATCTTCAAATCGCGCTTACGCGTCAGTCACGTGCACGCGTTGCTATGGAAAGCTCCAAATCACGCGCACACGTCAGTCACGCATACACGTCACTCCTTACTGCTATCTCTTTTGGTTCTTGTGCTGCAGAATCTCCATTAAATCCAGCTGAATGCTACCTAAAGTAAACAAAATTGCAAAAGACTCAAAGTAGCATCCATATTGGCTAAAAGATAATTAATTCTTTATTAAACTCAATAAATTAGGTGCAAATTCACTAGGAAAAGATAGGAAAGATGCTCACGCATCAAAACACCAAACTTGAATTGTTGCTTGTCCTCAAGCAACCATAAATAATATAGGCTTAGGATGTGAATTTGCATGAGAATGAGAGATCGGTTAACCTCATGTCTCTTCTTATAGTGGGGTTTACAACTGCAATCCTGAATAGTTTTGGCATCTCACTCTCTTTTGAATCAGAAGGATGTCACTGTCATTCGGAATTAGAATCTGGATAATATTATGAATTCTCTGATAATTTATAACTCAATTTAATCCTTGAACACAGCAATTTTTTCTGGTACTTTGCACGTTGAGCCTAGCCGTGACTTTAAATATTTTGTCTCAAGCTTTACTTGACATAGAAACACCACAAGTAGTTAACTGGGGAACACTCTTTACGTTCTAAATATTATTATTTTTATTAGTATTTTATAAATTTTTTTTTCAGTTACTCCCAGACAGTGGTGCTCAAAGCCTTTGGCGTACTCTGTAATTGATCTCGACTCTAAATGTTTTGTCTCAAGGATTACTTGACACAGAAACACCACAAGCATGTGACTAGGGAAACAACTCTTTGAGCTTTTAATCATGTCTGACCTCCCTAGTCATTGATGCTCAGAGCCTTGGACCTTGCTTTTATTTTTCTTTTGCTGTTTCTTTTGCTTCAAGGATTAAACTTTCATTAATTTCAGAAAAATCATAATAATTCTCTAAATTCCCGTTCCTTGTACATCAACATTCTTTGATTCAAATTTAAATATGCACTGTTAATGTCGTGCATTCACAATCACAAAAAGTACCACCACATCTAAGTAAATAAAATTATTCTTCAATATAAACTCACTTTCTTATGCAATACATCACTTCCGTATTTTTAATTTGAGTTTAAGCTCAGTGAGTAATGCATGAGACATATTTTCAGAATTAAAGCAATTAAGAGAAAACTAAACTAGACCTAGGATTCTAACTAATAAAGGATCATGCAACAAACAAAGAAAAATAGTAGAAAACTGGAACATAATATAGTAAAAGCGGGAAGGAATATAGAATGAAAGGAACTCAACTACCTTAGTTATCCTAGTAGTCATTTTATTCTTCAGGTTGTGCTCCTTCGTGAAGATGATTCACTTCCCTTTTGGTGCCATAAAAATAAACCAAAAACCCAAGGGGGAGCGTCAACACCAAATTTAAAGGTTTGCTCGTCCTCAAGCAAAGAAGAACTGAAAACAAAAACAAATAGTAAGATGAAAGAAGAATAAAGGATGAAAGAACAAGAGAGAATTAGAAGTGGGAGAGAGAGAAAGAAAATTAAAACTGGGCGGCGAACTAGTGTAATTGTACGGCGCAGGCGACGCGTACGCGTACAGCACGTGTATGCGTGGGGCGCAAAATTTCCATAATGACGCGTGAGCGTCAGGCACGCGTCCGCGTGCCCTTGGTTTTGTGCGATTCGTGCGAAGCCAGCCGCACGCACGCACAACTCTCTGTTCGCGTGCCTTGCGAACCAATAATTTCATGCGACGCGTGCGCATGGCCATTTGTGCAGATGACGCGCACACGTCAGGGACGCGTACGCGTGAACAAGTTTTGCGCTTCTAGCACACTTCCAGCCCCAAGCTAGCACAACTCTCTGCCCAAACACATATTTATGTCGATTTTTAAGGTCACGCGTACGGATTGATGACGCGTACGCGTGGAGTGCCAAATTCACGAATGACGTGAATGCGTGGGGTACGCGTACGCGTGGGCTTGTTTATACAAAAGGCATCATTCTGGCGCCCTTCCCGCGCAACTCTCTTTTCATTTTTATTTTTCATGCACACCCATCTGACGCGTACGCGTTAGCGACGCTTGCGCGTCGGGTGCTCACTTTCTTTTTCTTTTTTTTTTTGTCCGGCTCCTGTTCTAAGATAGATGCATGATCTGAAAAACAGTAAAAACTTAGTGAAAATTAAATAAGGAAGAAAACTACTACTACAAAAAATAGCTAAGGATACGAATTTATCGGGTTGCCTCCCGACAAGCGCTACTTTAACGTCACTAGCTTGACGGTTAGTTCTGCTAGTTCAGCAGATGAGTGGACCTCTGGCGGTCAATCTCACCTCCAAGATAGTGCATTAGCTTCTGGCCATTCACTGTAAATTTCCTGTCAGAATTCTCTTCCTGTATTTCCACATGACCATATGGTGAAGCTCTGGTAACCACAAATGGTCCTGACCACCGGGATTTCAGCTTTCCAGGAAAGAGTTTGAGCCTTGAATTATATAGAAGCACTCTCTGTCCGGGCTCAAAGATTCTAATGGCAATCTTCTTGTCATGCAGTAGCTTGGTTCTCTCCTTATAGAGCTTGGCATTTTCATAGGCTAAATTTCTGAACTCATCAAGCTCATTTAACTGAAGCATTCGTTTGATTCCTATAGCTTTTGAATCAAGATTCAGATATCGGATTGCC
This sequence comes from Arachis ipaensis, assembly GCF_000816755.2. NCBI lineage: Eukaryota > Viridiplantae > Streptophyta > Magnoliopsida > Fabales > Fabaceae > Arachis > Arachis ipaensis. The sequence continues at coordinate 86,182,260 of NC_029785.2, forward strand.
CAGTAAGCTTTATGCTCCATCTCAACTGGTAAGTGACAGGCTTTGCCATAGACCAACTGATAAGGGGACATGCCAATAGGAGTCTTGTAAGCTGTCCGGTATGCCCAAAGAGCATAATAAAGCTTCCTAGACCAGTCCTTTTCTTGAAATACTGATGGTCTTCTCTAGAATACGCTTGAGTTCCCTGTTGAAAACTTCAACCTGTCCACTTGTCTGAGGGTGATAGGGGGTTGCCACTTTATGACAGACTCCATATCTCTGCAGAAGAGAGTCCAGCTGTCTGTTATAGAAGTGACTTCCTCCATCACTAATGAGTGTCCTTGGGACACCAAAAAGCTCATTACCACCTTGGCATCATTGGTGGGTAGAGCCACAGCTTCCACCCACTTGGATACGTAATCAACTACCACTAGAATATAGTTGTTTGAATGTGAGGGTGGGAAAGGTCCCATGAAATCAATACCGCATACATCAAACAACTCAACCTCAAGAATCCCCTGCTGTGGCATTTCATGGTTAGCAGGGAGATTTGTGGCTTTTTCACATCTGTCACAGCGCTTCACAAATGCTCTTGAGTCTCTGAAGAGAGTCGACCAGTAAAACCTGCTCTGAAGGACCTTTGTAGCTGTCTTTTCACCACCAAAGTGGCCTCCATACTCAGAACCATGATAGTGCTAAAGAATCTGCTATTTTTCTTCATCTGGGACACATCTCTGGATGACACCATCTGAACATCTTTTAAAAGGGTATGGTTCCTCCCAAATGTAGTACTTTGCATCAGTCAATAGCTTCTTCACTTGTTGCCTACTGTACTCCCTTGGAATAAAATTCATGGCCTTATAATTTGTAATGTCTGCAAACCATGGGGCCTGTTGAATGAGGAACAATTGCTCATCCGGAAATGTCTCAGTCACAGTTGTGGGTGGTTATACTCCTGCTTTAGGTTCAATTCTGGAGAGATGGTTAGCTACTTGATTTTCTGACCCTTTCCTGTCTTTTATATCAATATCAAACTCCTGAAGGAGCAACACCCATCTGATTAATCTTGGTTTAGAGTCCTACTTGGTTAGAAGGTACTTCAAAGCAGCATGATCAGTATAAATAATAACCTTAGAACTAAGTAAATATGACCTAAACTTATCAACAACATACACAACAGCTAATAATTCCTTTTCTGTAGTTGTGTAATTCTTTTGGGCATCATTTAACATACGACTGGCATAGTAAATAACATGTACAAGCTTACCATGCCTCTGTCCTAAAACAGCTCCTATAGCAAAGTCACTAGCATCAAACATGAATTCAAATGGTAAATCCCAGTCAGGGGGAGCTATAATGGGAGCAGAGGTAAGGTTTGCTTTTAGAGTTTCAAAAGCATGCAGACAAGCAGAATTAAAGACAAAAGGAACATCAGCAACCAATAGGTTATTCAATGGTTTAGCAATTTTAGAAAAATCCTTTATAAATCTTCTATAAAATCCTGCATGACCCAAGAAACTCCTGACTGCCTTAACATTAGTTGGTGGTGGCAATTTTTCAATTACCTTCACCTTTGCTCTATCAACCTATATCCCCTTACTTGAAATCCGGTGTCCAAGAACAATACCTTCTGTAACCATAAAATGATATTTTTCTCAATTTAAAATAAGGTTTGATTCTTGACACCATTTCAAGACAAGAGATAAATGCATAAGGCAAGATTCAAAAGAATTACCAAAAACAGAAAAGTCATCCATAAATACCTCAATGAACTTTTCAACCATATCAGAAAAAATTGAAAGTATACACCTCTGAAAAGTTGCTGGAGCATTGCAAAGTTCAAAAGGCATTCTTCTATAGGCAAATACTCCAAAGGGGCATGTGAATGCTGTCTTCTCTTGATCTTGAGGGTCCACTGCAATTTGATTATATCCAGAATATCCATCTAGAAAACAGTAAAACGCATGACCAGCTAACCTCTCAAGCATCTGATCAATGAAAGGCAAGGGGAAGTGATCCTTCCTTGTAGCAGTGTTGTGCCTCCTGTAGTCTATACACATTCTCCATTCTATGACTGTTCTTGTAGGAATAAGCTCATTCTCTTCATTCTTTATCACTGTCATCCCTCCTTTCTTGGGAACTACCTGCACAGGACTTACCCAAGGACTGTCAAAAATAGGGTAAATAATACCTGCTTCCCATAATTTTATTACCTCTTTTTGGACCACCTCTTTCATAGTTGGATTGAGTCTCCTTTGTGGTTGCACAACTGGTTTAGCATCATCTTTAAGGAGGATCTTGTGCATGCACTTGGTTGGACTAATCCCCTTCAAGTCACTAATGGTCTACCAAAGAGCTGTTTTATGGCTCTTGAGCAGTGAAATAAGCGCCTCTTCCTCTTTAGGCTTCAGGGAAGAGCTAATAATCACTGGATAGGAATCATTTCCACCCAAGAAAACATATTTCAGAGAAGGAGGTAAAGGTTTGACCTCAAACTTGGGGGCTTCCTCCTCTGCTTTAGGCGTGTGAACTAGTGTCTTCTGAGGTGGTGAATCCTCAACTTCAACTAACTCATACTCAGAATTAGGATTCAGAATGTCATTAAGTACCTCAGCTTCCAGTACTTCTTGAACAAGTGGTTTAACAACATCAATTCTCATACACCCTTCAGAATCATTATGGTGCTTGAGTGCTTCAAAAACATTAAGGACCATGAAGAGAGAACTTTTGCGTGGTCTAGAATTTAGAATAAATTCCCGTTGCAAGTATAGCTTCTAAACCAACAAAAGTCCTTTCTTACAAACGTTTTGGTTGTCACAAGTAACAAACCCATTTTAAAATTGATAACCGAAGTATTCAAATCTCGGGTCGTCTTCTCAAGGAACTGCAGGGAGGTATGTTCTTATTATTGGTTATGAGTTTTGTAAATTGGGGTTTTGAAAGTAAGGAACAAGTAATTTAAATGACAAATAAAATAAATAACTGTAAAATAAACTCTTGGCAAGGTATGAGAATTTGGATGTTCTATCCTAGTTATCCTTATCAATGGTGATGAGAATTGAATTTTAATCCCACTTAGTTAGCCTTTACTAAAGCAAAGGAAGGTCAAGTAACTAATTAGTTTGATCCTCAGGTCCTGGTCAATTCCTAAGAAAGGATTGGAGTTATTGAAGTTCAATTCAATTAGCAAAGACAACAATTATCAATCACGTTGAGTTTGACAACTCATGTGTTACCAATTACTTAACCAAGGCCAAAAGGGGAAAAGTAAACTTACTCGAATAAAAATGTCTTCAGATTGGAAGCGACAGTAACATGAATAAAAGAAAGCAATCATAAACTGAAATACCTCAAATTATATTAAATAGAAATTCAAATCTAAACATAAATGGTTCATAAGCCAAATTGGAACATTAACAAGTAAAAGCATTGGAAAATTAAAAATAAAGGAGAAACATTAATTAAAGGAAAATATTGAACCTGGTATTGAAGCAATAAAATCAAAAGAAATCCTAATCCTAAAACCTAAGAGAGAGGAGAGAACCTCTCTCTCTAAAAACTACATCTAAAACTATGAAAAGTGAATAATTGGAGACTCCCCTTTCAATGGATGCATTCCCCCACTTTATAACCTATAATCTGTGCCTTCTGGACTTGGATCTGGGCCAAAAAGGGTTTCAGAAATCGCTTGTAGCATTTTCTGTAATTTCTGGTGCGTGGCGTCTGTCACGCGTCCGCGTGGGTCACGCGGTCGCGTCATCTGGAGTTTTCCTTGTCACGCGTTCGCGTCGCTGCCTTTTCGCGCTGGGCATGCGACCGCGTCATCCATGCGTTCGTGTCGCTGTCAGTTTCTTCAAAAACTCCATTTTGCACTTTCCTTCCGTTTTTGTATATTTCCTTTCCATCCTTTAAGTCATTCCTGCCTTAGAAGATCTGAAACTACTCAACACACAAATCACGGCATCGAATGGTAATAAAAGGTAATTAAAATAAATAATTTCAAAGCATAGGAAACATGTATTTCACATATATCACATAATTAGGAAGGAAAAGTAAAACCATACAATTTTCATGAATAAGTGGGTGAAGGATTGAATAAATCTCTTGAATTGAGCACAATATATATCATAAAGAATAAGGTAAGGTTAAAGTGGTGGAATCACATGCAATGCAATCTATCCTAAATGCAACTACCTTAATGAATCATGCAATTCTAATTTTTATTCACTTGTATATAAAACATACATGTAGTTAAATTAATTCACATTCTCAAGGAATTATATATGCATAGCCAACCTTAGATAATGTTAAAGCAATTTTTACAATTGAGATGGGTAAAAATATTTTTCAAACTTGCAAGACAATTAACAATTCAAGCAGAGATATATGGTGATGAGCTATTGAACCCTCACTGGATTTTGTGTTTACTCTCTAATCACTCAGTGTTTATTGGGTTAATCACTCTATTCTTCTTTTTATCCTTACTTTCTATAACTTTGTTCTTCATCTAACCAATCAACAATTATAGAATACAGTCATACAAAAATCATGAGGTCTTTTTCAAGGTTGTAATGGGGCTAAGGTAAGGGTAAGGGTATATGTATAAGGCTAAGTGAGCTAATAAGTGAATCCCTGATTAGTCTAAGATCTCACCTAACATACATATTTTGTAATTCAAAGTTTCTTAACCTATTTTTCCAAATTTTCTCACTTTGTATTGCAAGCTCATCATTAACTTAAATTTTATCCCATGTGCATTAATTCTTTTTATTTTGCAATTGGGGAGTTTTTGTATCCCCTTTATTAAATACCGAAAATAATTTTTTTTTTAATGCACATGGTAATTCAATTGTTTTGATTTTACATGAGCATGCTTCCCAAATTGAGATATATTTTGAAATATCTTTATTCTTTTTAACTTTCCACCTTTGTTTCTATCATCCATGTTCCCATAAAGTTCCCCACACTTAAATAATACACAATTTCTATCTTAAGTTAACCAAGGATTCAACTTGGAATTTTTATTTTGTTTTTAAAGTCTCTAGTTTACTTCCCTTTTATTTTCAATTTAAACCAAACTATCATATGCTAAAAGGGTAAACTATACTAATTAATCCACATATTCTATAACTAATAAGTTTAGAATTGCAAACTAAACTAATTGGCTAAAATATAAACTAAAGTGCAAAATGCGGAAATAAAGTAAAAATACGGGAAAAGAACAGTGTATAAGTACTGCAAAATAAAGATAAAAATACTGAAAAATAAACAAAATAAGATGGAAAGAGTCTGTACTGGTTCACCAAAAAATACGCCAGAGATGGCGACCTCCCCACACTTAAAATAAAGCATCGTCCTCGATGCTCACTCAAGCTGGGTGTTAAGGAGTGTCATCACTAGAAGGATGGGCTGCTGGGGTCTCTGTGGTGGCCTGAGGATCTGCAGACTGAATGAAGGTAGGAGGATGTGTCTGCTGCAGTGGAGGCTCTGACTGGATAGGAATCTCGGGGTCTGCGGTCCGTATCTGGTGTGGTTCATCCTGCTGTGGCGCAGTGGTGCACGAAATTGTGATCATCAATAATGGCGCCAAAGACTTGGTGCTCTCAAACGTGAATCACACTTTGTCACAACTTCGCACAACTAACCAGCAAGTGCACTGGGTCGTCCAAGTAATAAACCTTACGTGAGTAAGGGGTCGATCCCACGGAGATTGTCGGCTTGAAGCAAGGTATGGTCACCTCGTAAATCTCAGTCAGACGGATTCAATTGATTATGGAGATTTAATAATTAAAAGATAAATAAAACGTAAAATAAAGATAGAGATACTTATGTAATTTATTGGTGAGAATTTCAGATAAGCGTATAGAGTTGCTTAGTTCCTCCTGAACCTCTGCTTTCCCACTGCTTTTATCTAATCCTTCATACTCCTTTCTACGGCAAGCTGTATGTTGGGCATCACCGTTGTCAATGGCTACATCTCGTCCTCTCTGTGAAAATGGTCCAATGCGCTGACACTGCATGGCTAATCATCTGTCGGTTCTCGATCATACTGGAATAGGATTTACTATCCTTTTGCGTCTGTCACTACGCCCAGCACTCGTGATTTTGAAGCTCGTTACAGCCATCCCTTCCCAGATCCTACTCGGAATACCAAAGACAAGGTTTAGACTTTCCGGATCTCAAGAATGGCAATCCATGGATTCTAACTTATACCATGAAGACTCTAATATCTCGGACTCGGTCCCCTGTATTAGATATCTAAGAGATACTCATTCTGTCTCGTCTTCATGTAGAACGGAAGTGGTTGTCAGGCACGCGTTCATCGGTGAGAATGGTGATGAGCGTCACATAATCATCACATTCATCATGTTCTTAGGTGTGAATGAATATCTTAGAATAGGAATAAGCTTGAATTGAATAGAAAAATAGTAGTACTTTGCATTAATACTCAAAGAACAGCAGAGCTCCACACCTTAATCTATGGTGTGCAGAAACTCTACCGTTGAAAATACATAAGAACAAGGTCCAGGCATGGCCAAATGGCCAGCCCCCAAAACGTGATCAAAGGATCAAAAGACAATCCAAAGATGTTCCCAAAAGATGATACTAAAGATGTAAATACAATAGTAAAAAGTCCTATTCATTACAGAAATGAGGAAATGATGCAGAAATCCCCTTCCGGGGCCCACTTGGTGTGTGCTTGGGCTGAGCATTGAGCTTTACACATGTAGAGGCTTCTTTTGGAGTTGAACGCCAGTTTGTAACCTATTTCTGGCGTTTAACTCCACTTTGCAACCTGTTTCTGGCGTTTAACTCTAGAATGCAACATGGAACTGGCGTTGAACGCCAGTTTTCATCATCTAAACTCGGTCAAAGTATGGACTGTTATATATTTCTGGAAAGCGCTGGATGTCTACTTTCCAACGCAATTGAGAGCGCACCATTTGGAGTTCTATAGCTCCAGAAAATCCACTTTGAGTGCAGGGAAGTCAGAATCCAACAGCATCTGCAGTCCTTCCTCAACTTCTGAATCTGATTTTTGCTCAAGTCCCTCAATTTCAGCCAGAAAATACCTGAAATCACAGAAAAATACAAAAACTCATAGTAAAGTCTAGAAATGTGATTTTTATTTAAAAACTAATAAAAATATACTAAAAACTAACTAAATCATACTGAAAACCATGTAAAAACAATGCCAAAAAGCGTATAAATTATCCGCTCATCACAACACCAAACTTGAATTGTTGCTTGTCCCCAAGCAACTGAAAATCAAATAGGATAAAAAGAAGAGAATATACTATGAATTCCGAAATATCAATGAAACTTAGCTCCAATCAAATGAGTGGGACTTGTAGCTTTTTGCCTCTTTAATAGTTTTGGCATCTCACTTTATCCTTTGAAGTTCAGAATGATTGACATCTATAGGAACTTAGAATTCAGATAGTGTTATTGATTCTCCTATTTCAGTATGTTGATTCTTGAACATAGCTACTTTATGAGTCTTGGCCGTGGCCGTAAGCATTTTGTTTTCCAGTATTACCACCGGATACATAAATGCCACAGACACATAACTGGGTGAACCTTTTTAGATTGTGACTCA
>NC_029785.2:86189890-86194828 GCF_000816755.2 Arachis ipaensis
CAAGCACATGGTTAGGGACAGCTTGGTTTAGCCGCTTAGGCTAGGATTTTATTCCTTTAGGCCCTCCTATCCACTGATGCTCAAAGCCTTAGATCTTTTTTATTACCCTTGCCTTTTGGTTTTAAGGGCTATTGGCTTTTTGCTCTTGTATTTTGGTTTAAAGAGCTTTTGGCTTTTTCTGCTTGCTTTTTCTTTTTCTCTCTTTTTTTTTCGCCATTTTTCTTTTCTTTTCTTTTCTTTTGCAAGCTTTTGTATTCACTACTTTTTCTTGCTTCAAGAATCATTTTAGCATTCATAAACCACAATATCAAAAGACATATGCACTGTTCAAGCATTCATTCAGAAAACAAAAAGTATTGTCACCACATCAAAATAATTAAACTAGTTTCAAGGATGAATTCGAAACCATGTACTTCTTGTTCTTTTGTAATTAAAACAATTTTCATTAAACTAGTTTCAAGGATGAAAACTAAACTATGACTACTTGGTTCATTCCCCCTTCAATCCTTGGATTCAATAGCATCAGAAATGGGTTGGATTGGGCCCAAAATGAGCTGCAAAAGAGCTGGGGGCGATTTCATTAAAGTGGGCCACGGACAGCATCGGCGCGCGCGCGCAAAGTTCGTGTGCGCGCCCCTGAACGTGAAGCAACATATAGCAAATTTTATATCATTTCGAAGCCCCGGATGTTAGCTTTCCAACGCAACTGGAACCGCCTCATTTGGACCTCTGTAGCTCAAGTTATGGTCATTTGAGTGTGAAGAGGTCAGGCTTGACAGCTTTACGGTTCCTCCATTTCTTCATGAGTTCTCCCACTTGCATGCTTTTCTCCTCACTTCTTCCATCCAATACTTGCCTTATGAACCTGAAATTACTCAACAAACATATCAAGGCATCGAATGGAATTAAAGTGAATTAAAATCATCAATTTTAGGGCCTAAAAAGCATGTTTTCACTTTTAAGCACAAATCAAGGGAGAATTACAAAACCATGCTATTTCATTGAATAAATGTGATAAAAGGTGATAAAATCCCCCAAAATAAGCACAAGATAAACCACAAAATCGGGGTTTATCAAATCTCCCCACACTTAAACCAAGCATGTCCTCATGCTAAGAATAAAGAAGGACAAGAAAAGGGTATGAACATTTATTCAATGCGAATAAACTATATAAACCTATCTACATGCATGCAACTAAATGCAATATGACTCTATCTACTTGGTCAAAAGTAAATCAATCTCCAAGAGCATGTATGAACAAGTTAGGCTAAGATCATATGAAGATTCATGAATCCTACCAATTCAAATATCAAAATGAAGTTCAAATAGACTTGCAAGAAGAAAGCTCATGAAAGCCGGGAACAAGGAATTGAGCATCGAACCCTCACCGGATGTGTTTCCGCTCTAGTCGCTCAAGTGTATAGGGTCAATCACTCAATTCTCTTCTACTCATGCTTTCCATGATTTGTTTTTCATCTAACAATGAACAATTATTCAATGCATGCATACATTCATCATGAGGACTTATTCATAGGTTGTAATGGGGCTAGGGTCAAGGTAGGATGTATATGGTCAAGTGAGCTTGAAATTTGATGCATGTATACATGGAATAATGGACATAAAGAATCAAACAAATCAAAGATCACAATCATAGAGAGAGAATAATACACACAAGAATGGAGATAAGTGGTTATAAGATGTAACCACACAATTAGGCTCAAAACTCACATGCTTGTGTTCTTAGCTCAAAAACCATGTTCCAAAATAAATTCTTCAAGCAAGTTTGTCACAAAAATTTTTTTTTCAAATTGGTAGGGTGCCCTAAAACAATTTTTCTTGGAAAAGAAATCATCACCCTAACCAAGTAGTCCTAACATAAAAAAAAATGCTCAAATATGTACAAATTTTAACTATCATGCAACCTATCATGCAATTCAACAACTAACTAGCAAAGGAAATCAAGAATTGGTGTTGAAAGAAAGAAATTGTTACCCATTGAGATCGGTCGAACGACCTCCCCACACTTAGAAATTTGCACCGTCCTCGATGCATGCAAAGAAGAGTAAAGGTGGACGGGTTGCTACAATTGATGAGCTCCTTCAAAATGTTGTGCGGGTGGACTTGTTTGTTGCCCCATTTAGACGTTTTTCCATCCCTTTCCTTCTTGGTGGCCAACCTAAAAGGAAAGAGAAAGAAAGGAAATTAAGCCTACAACAAAGAGATCAAAGCAATAGAGCATAGGCGGGGGCTAATGCCAAATAAGAGCAAAGTTCTCACTACATGTTAGCTACGCATGTAAGTGAGAGAGCAATATAGGCAAAGAGCATATCAATTAATACTTGATGCAAGAGTGAAGTCAAAGCATAGGTACATGAGATGAAAAGCATGTTGCATCAAGCCTAATCAACAATCGACACGAACAAGATTAGTGATAAGCATCAGAGCATTTGGTCCCATCCTAACTCAACGATAATAAGGTACAAAAACAAGGGATCATGAGTTAGGAAGGACTAAAGCACTAATCTTGTGTGTAGAGCAAATATTACAATTAATATCAAATAAGTCACAAAGCACCAAGATTAACCAAGAAATTCTCAACAATTGAATATAAGAATCCAACACCATTATTAAAATAAGAAACGTAGAAAATAAATGGAAAAACAAGTTACAAAAAAATAAAATTAAAATGCAATGCATGAAAACAAAGAAATGCAATAAGAGAAAATGGAAGAAAAAAAAAAAATTTTTTTTCTTTTTAATTTTTTTAAATTTTTTTTAATAATAATTTTTTTTTCTTTTTATATTTTTAAAAGAAAGAAAAAATAATTTTCCAAGAGAGGAAGAAGAAAGAAAAAAAAATAGAAAGAAAGAAGAAGGAAAGAAGAAAGAAGGAGAAAGGAGAAAGGAGAAAGGAGAAAAACAGGGTGCAAATCTGCGCATATGCGCCATGCGTGCTCAGGCGCGGATGCAGCACGGACAATCCGCGCGCGCGCGCCATGCGTGCTCACGCGCGGATGCAGCAGGGTCAATCGGCGCGCGCGCGCCATGCGTGCTTACGCGCGGATCGCCTGGCACAAAGTAGGCATAAAGTGGGCACAACTCTCTGGTTTTTGTACCGGGAGTGCGATATGCACCACTGGCGCGCGCGCGCACTGCGCGCTTGGGCGCCGATTCCCGTTTTTTTTTTTTTTTTTTAAAGAAGCACAAAAACAGAATTTAATACTCTCCTAATCTATAAACATTCTAAAGCAACCAAAATTCAAATTTAACAACAAATCTTTTTGATTTTTGAAAAATTTTCAAATACACTAAGAACAAACTTATACTACAAGCAAAATGCAATAAACAACCTACCAATAAAAGCAAAATTCATAAGAGTATAGAAAATAAGAAAAACTACTTACAATGGCAACTCCAATCACTTATTGACCAAATCTAAAAGAGAGTGGAAAGAGTTTACCATGGTGGAGTGTCTCCCACCTAGCACTTTTAGTTTAAGTCCTTAAGTTGGACATTTGGGAGGCTCCTTGTCATGGTGGCTTATGCTTGTATTCATCCTTGATCCTCCAAGAATGCTTGCTCCTCAATTGGTTGTCAGAATTTCCAACCAATTCCACCAAGCTTGGGTGAGATTTTTCCCAAGATATGAGCTCCCGAAATTGGTGTTCATGTTGTGATCCGGGATCCCATATCTTATTTTCACACCCATCTTTTAGTTGATCATCAAGATTCCGCTTGGGTGGTTTAGCCTTGGAATTCTCAAAGAAGCATCCAAACATTCTCCTAGACCCACACAATTTAGCTCCACACCAAACATTGCCATTCAACTTTGAGCATGCAACCATCATGAACTTAGAAGGATGTCTCCAACCACTGCACAACTCTCTCCTACTCTTAACTCCACAAAGAGCTCTAAGTTGACCATCATTTTCAATCAAACCATATTCAAGTGAGAAAGTGAAGCTTAGGGATAGAAATTTTACCCACTTGAATGTTGTATTGGATGATGGTGACTTAGGAAGGGGGACCTCCCCACACTTAGCCAATGTGAGATTCATTCCCTTGTGCTCTTCCTTTGCATCTTCCACCTCTTTGCAAGCTTTTTCAATTTCAATTCCTTGCTCACCAACTTCTTCTATGCACCCTTCATTGCTCAAACCATGTGTTGGAGGTTGTGCACGGTCCTCCTTGTCATTAATTTCATAACACAATGAGGGAGATTCATCAATTCCAAAAGGCTCATTAGTTGGTGTGGAATCATCTTCAATGATAGAGCTTGCTTCTTGCTCAACCTCTTCCTCTTGGTAGCTTCCCTCCAATACAATCTCTTCTTCATTGCTCACCAAGGGCATGAGAGGTTGTGCATCTTTTTCTTTAATTACCATGTCAAGCCCAATGGGGAAGGATTCAATTGTACATAAAAATTCATCAATGATTGAATCCATCTCTTGATCAACCTCTTCAACGTTTCCCACCATGATATGCCTTGGAGGTTGTACACCCTCCTCAATAACAAATTCAAACTCCTTAGAAGAGGGCTCTATGACTGGGCTTTCCCATGGACGTTCCGCATCTCCCAAGTCTTCAACCAATTCTTCTTCTTCGATAATTTCAGCTTCCTCCACTTATTCCAGTACAAAGTCATGCTCCTTACTGTCCACTGGAGTTTTTAATATCTCCTTCATGCTACGTTCTTCATTAGATTGCCCACATGAAGCCATGGGAGCACTTTGAGTGTCCGAGCATCGGGAACTTAATTGACTTATCGCTTGATTTAGTTGATATAAAGTTTCATGAAATTGATCCGCTGCTTCCTTGAGATGATCCCTTGATTCTTCCTTTACTAATTCTTCAACCACTCCTTCAACTTCAAGGGTTTTTACTACCTTCACCTTTAGGGCCTCCTCTAGCTCCTTATGAAGTATGGATTCGCGAAGA
>NC_029785.2:86196218-86268233 GCF_000816755.2 Arachis ipaensis
CATTCCCTTGTGCTCTTTCTTTGCATCTTCCACCTCTTTGCAAGCTTTTTCAATTTCAATTCCTTGCTCACCAACTTCTTCTATGCACCCTTCATTGCTCAAACCATGTGTTGGAGGTTGTGCACGGTCCTCCTTGTCATTAATTTCATAACACAATGAGGGAGATTCATCAATTCCAAAAGACTCATTAGTTGGTGTGGAATCATCTTCAATGATAGAGCTTGCTTCTTGCTCAACCTTCTCCTCTTGGTAGCTTCCTTTCAATTCAATCTCTTCTTCATTGCTTACCAAGGGTATGGAAGGTGAGGTATCTTCTTCCTTACCCTCTATGTCAAACCCAATTGGAGAGAATTCAATTGTACATAAGAATTCTTCAATGATTGAATCCATCTCTTGGTCAACCTCTTCAAAGACTTCAACCACTTCTTCCGGCTCAATTATCTCAACTTTCTCCCCTTGTGGCAATCCTTGTTTCAACTTCTCTTCTTCACCTTGAAGCTCTAAACTCACTCCCTCACTATGCTCCTTAGTTGCTTCTCCACATTCGTCAATGGGAGTTCCTTGATTGCTTAGTTGGGAGGAGGCCATATTGCTAACGGCTTCCACTAGGATAGCCATCTTGGCTCCTAGCTCTTTAAACTTCTTTTCATCCTCCTCTTGTCGCCTTAAGATATGAGATTCAAGATCTCTCAATTCATGCGTGGGGGCTTCATTGGGAGGTGATGGTGGAAGAGAAGGTTCATTTTTTGGGAGGAAGGTTTCATGATTGAAAGTTGGTTCACCTTGGTAAGGGTATGGAGGTGTATATTGAGGTGGTTCTTGAGAGTAGTTGTGTTGGAATTGTGGTGGTTCTATGTATGGTTCATATGGTTCATAAGGTGGTTGATATGGTGGATAAGGATTAGGGTCATATGAAGGTGTTTGGTGAAAAGGGGCTTGTGAGTAAGGTGGTTCAAAGTCATGTTGAGGGGGTGGTTCATAGGCATGTGGTGGTGGTTGTTGACAATCACAATAAGGATCACCACATCCATTAGATTGATATGCATTAGGATTAGAGTTATACCCATAAGAATCTGGAGGTTGTTGTTGCCAAGAAGGGTGATCAATCCTTTGAGGCTCCTCCCACCTTTGATTGTTCCATCCTTGATGCATATCCTCATTGTAGCTTCCATTCCCTACAACATAATTTGAGCCAAACTCATAGCCAAAGTAAGGATGAGAATTCATAATAGCAAATAAAAACAAAAACTAACAAAAATGAGAACAAAGTCCTAAAGCTAACAAAAACTAAGAAATAAGCAAAAGGCAAACATATTCACAATATTCACAATAGCCAATAATATAACACCATTGCAACTCCCCGAAAATGGTGCCATTTTAATGAGAGAATTCTTTTGACGGTTTAGAATTTGTCTAATGAAGTCTCGTTGTAAAGTATAGTTTCCAAACCAATCAAGAATCCTTTCATGCAAAAATTTAGGTGTTGTCACGAATAACAAACTCCAATGAATTTATAACCGGAGAATTTGGACTCCGGGTCGTCTCACGAAGAGTTGCAATAAAATGTAGGATTATTGGCTATGAGGGGTATAGGGGGGTTTTGGTTGATTAGAGGGCCAATAAAATAAGAAGACAAGAAAAGTAAATTGAGCAAGTGATTAAAGAAAGCAAGTAATAAAGAGAGACATTCATGGCAAGGGTTGAGATCATAGGCTTTCTATCCTAGTCATGCATGATTAATTCATCTTATTTAGTTAATTCACACATCGGAAGAATGTCAAACAATACTAATTAATCATGTCATAAATAGAAACAAGAATTCATTTCATTACATCATCTCCAACAAATAGGGAGAAAGTCTAACAAGACTAGCTAATCTCAATCCAAAAGTCCTAATCAACTTACTAATTAAATTAGTAAAAGATTAGCGTCAATGGAAACAATACTAACTAACAACTCTAGATCGCCAACATAAGTTGGGTTTTCATGACTCAAGATTGCCCAATTACTCTTTCCAAGCCAAGAATGCTCAAAATCTACTCTAACATCCTTCCAAGCATTTTGTCAAACACTTGGAAGGCATACATGGAAAGCATAATAAAATGTGCAAAAAAATAGTAAAATCTACCAACTACAATTTGCAAGGAAAGTAAGATCTCAACTCAAATCAACAATAAAGACAACATCAAACATAAAATTGCATTAAAGAAAAGATCCAAATCCAACAAAGGGTTCATGAACATAAAAAAGACATAAAAGTAAAATTGACAAGAGAACTAAGAAGAATAGAGTAGTAGCAACAAGAAATTAAAAGGAGAAACTAAATTAAAATAAGAATTAAAAGTTGGATTTAAGAAAATTAAACCTAAACTACCCTAAATTCTAGAGAGAGGAGAGAGCTTCTCTCTCTAGAATTCTACCCTAAAACATGATGAAGACTAAACTATGACTACTTGGTTCATTCCCCCTTCAATCTATGGGTTCAATAGCATCAGAAATGGGTTGGATTGGGCCCAAAATGAGCTGCAAAATCGCTGGGGGCGATTTCATTAAAGTGGGCCACGGACAGCATCGGCGCGCGCGCGCAAAGTGCATGTGCGCGCTCCTGAACGTGAAGCAACATATAGCAAATTTTATATCATTTCGAAGCTCGGGATGTTAGCTTTCCAACGCAACCAGAACCGCCTCATTTGAACCTTTGTAGCTCAAGTTATGGTCGTTTGAGTGCGAAGAGGTCAGGCTTGACAGCCTTACGGTTCTTCCATTTCTTCATGAGTTCTCCCACTTGCATGCTTTTCTCCTCACTTCTTCCATCCAATACTTTCTTTATGAACCTGAAATTACTCAACAAACATATCAAGACATCGAATGGAATTAAAGTGAATTAAAATCATCAATTTTAGGGCCTAAAAATCATGTTTTCACTTTTAAGCACAAATCAAGGGAGAATTACAAAACCATGCTATTTCATTGAATAAATGTGAGAAAAGGTGATAAAATCCCCCAAAATAAGCACAAGATAAACCACAAAATTGGGGTTTATCAGTAACGTCCTTGACGAAATTCTTCACAACTCTGGATTCCCATGGAGGTTCAGCATCTCCTAAATCTTCAATCAGTACTTCTTCTTCTTGGATAAATTTGAGCTTCCTCCAATTGTTCCAGAACAAAGTTGTGCACAATACTGCCCTCTGGGGTTTCTAGTATCTCCTTCTTGCTATGTTCGTCATTAGATTCTCCACATAAAGCTATTGGAGTTCCTTGAGTGTCTAAACGTCTGGAAGATAATTGATGTATTGCTTGCTCCAACTGATGAAGGGTTGTATGAAGTTGATCTACTGTTTCCTTGAGGTGAGCCTGTGATTCTCGAGGTGATGGGCATGGTACATAGGGAAGTGGTGGTGTCTGGGAGTAATTGGATTGGAATTAGGGTAAATAAGGATCGTACGGTGGTGAATGGTGAAAAGGAGCTTGTGAGTGTGGTGGTTCAAAGTTATGTTGAGAGGATGGTCTATAGGCACAGGGTGGGGCTTGTTGGTAGTTACAAGGTTGTCCACCATATCTATCAGCTTGGTATGCATTGTAGAATGGTCTTTATCCATAATATCTTGGAGGTTGTTGTTGCCTAAAGGGTTGATCAAATCCTCTTGGCTCCATCCATCTTTGATTTCTCTGACCTTGATGCATGTTCCTGCTATAACTTCTGTTCCCTTCAACAATATTAGAACCAAACTCAAAGCGAGAGGGGTGAGAATTCATAGTAGCTAATAAAAAAAAGGGAAAAACAAAAACAAATAAAAAAATAAAAGAAAAAATATTTACAATAACCAATAATAAGGCACACGTTTGCAGTTCCCCGGCAACGGCGCCATTTTGAAGAAAGAACTTTTGCATGGTCTAGAATTCAGAATAAATTCCCGTTGCAAGTATAGCTTCTAAACCAACAAAAGTCCTTTCTTACAAACGTTTTGGTTGTCACAAGTAACAAACCCCTTTTAAAATTGATAACCGAAGTATTCAAACCTCGGGTCGTCTTCTCAAGGAACTGCAAGGAGGTATGTTCTTATTATTGGTTATGAGTTTTGTAAATTGGGGTTTTAAAAGTAAGGAACAAGTAATTTAAATGACAAATAAAATAAATAAATAACTGTAAAATAAACTCTTGGCAAGGTATGAGAATTTGGAAGTTCTATCCTAGTTATCCTTATCAATGATGATGAGAATTGAATTTTAATCCCACTTAGTTAGCCTTTACTAAAACAAAGGAAGGTCAAGTGACTAATTAGTTTGATCCTCAGGTCCTGGTCAATTCCTAAGAAAGGACTGGAGTTATTGAAGTTCAATTCAATTAGCAAAGACAACAATTATCAATCACGTTGAGTTTGACAACTCATGAGTTACCAATTACTTAACAAAGGCCAAAAGGGGAAAAGTAAACTTACTCGAATAAAAATGTCTTTAGATTGGAAGCAACAGTAACATGAATAAAAGAAAGCAATCGTAAACTGAAATACCTCAAATTATATTAAATAGAAATTCAAATCTAAACATAAATGGTTCATAAGCCAAATTGGAACATTAACAAGTAAAAGCATTGGAAAATTAAAAATAAAGGAGAAACATTCATTAAAGGAAAATATTGAACCTGGTATTTGATGAGTATTTTGGTGAAAAATAAATTTCTCCCAAAACACACAAATCTAACCGGCAAGTGTACCGGGTCGTATCAAGTAATAAAAACTCACGGGAGTGAGGTCGATCCCACAGGGATTGAAGTATTGAGCAATTTTTGCTTAGTGGTTAATTTAGTCAAGCGATTCAAGATTTGGTTGAGTGTTTTGTGATTTGCAGAAATTAAATTGCATGGAAGTAAAGAGAACAGGGAATTAAAGTGCTGAATCTTAAAGAACAAGAAATTAAATAGCAGAAACTTAGAATGCAAGAAATGTAAATTGCGGAATCTTAAAGTGCAAGAAATGTAAATGGCTGGAATTGTAAAGGGAATTGGGGATTGGATTTGCATAATTTAAACAAGGAAAAGTAAATTGCATCAAGCAGAGAAGTAGAAGAAGGTTTGGGTTAGATTGGATCTTGAAGCAGAAAAGTAAATGAACATGAAAACGGTAAACAGAAAATGTAAAATTGGGAAATTAGATCTCAGGACCCAGAGACTAGAAAACCAAGTCTAGATCTCAAGGCCTTCCTAGATCCAACAAGAACAATTGCAAGGGAATTGTAAATTGCAAGGAAAATAGATGAAGAACAACTAACAGAAACTGAAACTCAATTAAGCAGTGAATAAAGCAAGATCCAAGGTGAGATTGAAATAGAATTTCTTCAATTCTCTAACCCAAGAGTCAAGACAATTGCAATTGAAATTGAAAGCAATAAAACTGAGAGGAAGAGAAGTGAATTCTCCTTCCCCAAGACAAAGAAATTAAAGATCACTCAATATCAAAAGCTATCCGAAAACTATTATGAAAATTCCAAAAGAAAGGCTCTCCGAAGAACTTGAATTCTATCCTATTTATACACTTTCTTCCAATGATCTTCAAGCCTTGAGTTGGGCCTTTGCTCTTGGTGGAATTGGGTTGAAAGAGGCCTTGGTTGATTGCTCTTGGAGTTTGAAGAGGAACCAAAACGAACCAATTGAACCGGGTTTGAGTTTTGCAAAAGTTGGACCAAAAGTTTGAGCAAAAGTTAGGGGGCTAACTTTTGCCCAAACTTTTCATATCAGCAGCTATATCCATCTGATACCAACGTTGGTGCCAAAGTTAGGGGTCTAACTTTGGCCCTAACGTTGGCCTTACCTTGTGCACTTGTGGCGCCAACGTTAGCCACCAAGTTAGGGGCTAACGTTGGCGCAAACTTTTGGTACCCAGGGAGTGATTTTCAAGTTCCAACGTTAGCCCAAAAGTTAGGGGCTAACGTTGGGGCTAACTTTTCACCCAAAAGTTTGTGCAAAAGTTTGAGGCTAACTTTAGGTCCAGCTTTTTGCTTCCTGGTTCAATTTCACTTATTCCATTGTCTTCTCTTTACTCCTAGCTATTCCTTCTTGCTTCAACCTTTCTCCAAGCTTTCTTCACCTATCATTAATCAACCAAACACATCAAAGCTATGCTTAAAATCATGAGATATTCATTCTTTCATAATATGTAACAATTATAGTATAAAACCTCATGAAATAGCATGAATTCATACATGGTTGATTAAATCAAAGGAAACATGAAAATCTACCTAATTGGCTTGCTTGTAGCTCAAGAAAGTGCATAATTCTAATGAAAACAAAAGAAAAAGACTAGTTAAAATAGGCTAAGATGACTTGTCATCAGTATTGAAGCAATAAAATTAAAAGAAATCCTAATCCTAAAACCTAAGAGAGAGGAGAGAACCTCTCTCTCTAAAAACTACATCTAAAACTATGAAAAGTTAATAATTGGAGACTCCCCTTTCAATGGATGCATTCCCCCACTTTATAACCTCTAATCTGTGCCTTCTAGACTTGGATCTGGGCCAAAAAGGGTTTTAGAAATCACTGGAAGCATTTTCTGTAATTTCTTGTGCGTGGCGTCTGTCACGCATCCGCGTGGGTCATGCGGTCGCATCATCTGGAGTTTTCCTTGTCACGCCTTTGCTTCGGTCATGCGTCCGCGTCATCTGTGTTCAGCTCATGGCACATGTCCGCGTCAGTTACGTGTTCACGTCGCTGCCTTTTCGCGCTGGGCATGCGACTGCGTCGTCCATGCATTCGCGTCGCTGTCAGTTTCTTCAAAAACTCCATTTTGTGCTTTCCTTCTGTTTTTGTATGTTTCCTTTCCATCCTTTAAGTCATTCCTGCCTTAGAAGATCTGAAACTACTTAACACACAAATCACGGCATTGAATGGTAAAAAAAGGTAATTAAAATAAATAATTTCAAAGCATAGGAAACATGTATTTCACATATATCACATAATAAAGAAGGGAAAGTAAAACCATGCAATTTTCATGAATAAGTGGGTGAAGGATTGAATAAATCTCTTGAATTGAACACAATATATATCATAAAATATAGGTTTATAAGACCAACTGTTCTTCATTGACCCTCAGGGTTAATTCACCCTTTTGCACATTAATCAAAGCTCTACCTGTAGCTAAAAAGGGTCTACCAAGAATAATAGAGGATTTTACATCCTCTTCCATGTCTAATATAACAAAACCAGCAGGAAAAATAAAGGGTCTTACTTTCACAAGTAAATCCTCAACAACACCCACAAGTAATTTAATAGAAAGATCAGCAAGTTGAAGAGAAATACGAGTGGGTTTTACCTCCTCAATTTGAAGCTTTTTCATCACTAAAAGTGGCATGAGATTGACGCTAGCTCCAAGATCACATAAAGCTCTCTGAATGTTGACATCTCCAATGGTGCAAGGAATCACAAAACTCCCTGGATCTTGAATAATAGCACTGCATTCCTTGGTTAACACCACGGTTTCTTGCTCCTTCCAATTCCTCTTCTTAGTCAACGATTCTTTCATAAATTTAGCATAAAAGGGCATTTGCTCAAGAGCCTCTGCAAAAGGAATGTTGATCTGTAGCTTCTTGAAGACATCTAAAAATTTAGAGAACTGCTTTTCTTTGGAAGCCTTCTAAAGTCTCTGAGGATATGGCATTTTTGGCTTGTATTCAGGAGCCTTTGGC
Organism: Arachis ipaensis; assembly: GCF_000816755.2. NCBI lineage: Eukaryota > Viridiplantae > Streptophyta > Magnoliopsida > Fabales > Fabaceae > Arachis > Arachis ipaensis. The sequence goes on from NC_029785.2 coordinate 86,203,899, forward strand.
AATGTAGGATACGTGTCATGTCTGCACGCTTTGGAGGGGCGTGCTCTACTTCTTCCTTTTTCTCCTCTGGAGCCTTCTTTTCAACTAGCTCTTCATTGGCCCTTGTCTCAGAGCCAGCTATTTTACCACTTCTCAATTGAATAGCCTTGCAATCTTCTCTTGGGTTCACCATTGTATCACCTGGAAATGTACTTGCAGACCTCTCAGGTATTTGCTTGCTCAGTTGGCCCATTTGCACCTCTAAGTTTCTAATGGAGGCTTTGATTTCCTGCATAAAAATCCTCATCATCTCCCAATTAGAATCTTCTTGGGATTTAGAGTTTGCCTGCTGAGGTGGTTGTTGCTGCTGAGACTGAAATTGGTGGTTATTGTGATTGTTCTGTTGAAAGCCGCCCTGAGAATTATTGTTGAAGTTTTGAGGTCTCTGAGATTGGTCCCTCCACCCAAAATTTGCGTGATTTCTCCACCCCTGATTGTATGTCTTAGAATATGAATCATTGTTGGGATTTCTAGGACCACTCCCCATGTAATTGACCTGTTCAGAAGCACATTGATCATAGTCATAATTATCATTTTGCACAAAATTACCTGTCATGTCATAGGAGACTGGTGCGTGGCAGAAGTTAGACCAATTAAGATATTTTTAATAAGAGAACAGCACTGCAAGTATAGCCCTTAACTAGCTAAAATCCGCCTCACCAATTTAAAAAGAGTGTCACAAAAATTTAGAATAAAAATACTGGGAGTATGAATCCCAAGTCGTCTCCCAACGAGTTGTAGGAAAAGGTGCTAATTTATTAATTAGAAATTTTTTGAGAGTTTTGAGAGTTGAATAATGAGCAATCAAATAATTGTAATTTGAAGCAATAAAAATAAACTAAGAATAACTATTGATATTTTAAATAAAAAGCCTTGACTGGGGGAATGATTAATTGGAAGTTCTATCCTTGTTGGGATCTCTTAAGTGTAGTATTAAAAAGGTTGTCGTTTTCACTTAGTTAACCCTTACTAAATAAAGGAAAGTCAAGTGATTAAGCTAACCCTTATTCGCAAACCCTAGTCCTCTCCCTTAGGAAGGTCTAGCGTTAGTAAATACAGAACTAGCCAACAACGTCTAGATTAATCAACACTTAAGCCTTCCAACTCAAGTGTCTCCTTTTAATCAACCCCCATGTCAAGTATGGAATCTACTCCATTGATATGAATATAACGCTCATAAAAATATAAGAAGACATAATAAATTAAATAAAAATAGGGACTTAAAATTAATTAAAAATAAAGTAATCCTTTGAACTAACAATTAATGAAAATAATCCAATTAGAATTCTAAATAAAATAAATAAGGATATGGAAGAATAAGGGACAGAGTAAACAAATTAGAATAATGTCTTCAATTGAGGTAATGACTTCTTCAATATCCAAAAGCATAAAACTAATTAACTATGAATGTAAAGAGAATTTAGAGGGGAAGTAATCCTATCTAAATTCAGATCTAAAAACCTAAAACTATCCTAATGAGAATATGTGAATGTATCTAAAGTTGTGAAAAGAGGTGTAGATGTGTCTTGAGTCTCTATACGTTCCCTGGCTTTATTCTATGTTTCTTGGCCGAAAACTGGGTTAAAATGTGGAACGAAATCACCTCCAGCGTTTTTTGTTAATTATGCAGATCGCGCAGGTCACGCGTACGCATCATCCACGCGTTCGCGTCATTCAGCGATTTTCCTTGTCACGCGTATGCGTCCTCCACGCGTTCGTGTCCTTCGTGCAGAATCCAATCCACGCGTTCGCGTCAGGCATGCATTCACATCGCTGTGATTCTCTCCATTCCGCGCGTTCGCGTGAGCCATGCGCGAGCGTCAGTGTTCGCTGGTCATCTCCATTTCTGCAAGCTTCCTCTCCATTTGTGTTCCTTCCATTTCTGCAAGCTTCCTCTCCATTCTCTAAGCCATTCCTGCCCTATAAAGCCTAAAACACTTAACACATGGATCACGGCATCGAATGGTATATAGGAAAATTAAAATATACTAATTAAAGTTCTCTAGGAAGCAAGTTTTCAACCATAAAATGATACTAGGAAGGAGTTATAAAATCATGCAATTAGTATGAATAAGTGGGTGAAGACTTGATGAAACCACTCAATTAAACACAAGATAAACCATAAAATAGTGGTTTATCAACCTCCCCACACTTAAACATTAGCATGTCCTCATGCTTAGCTTAAGGAGATAAAATAAATAAGTAGGGAAAAGTAAGACTCATGCAATGCAATGCAATGCAATGCAATGCAACCTATGTATCTGAATGCAACTATATGATAAAATGATTTTGTCTACTTAGTTAAAAATAAATAAGTTCTTCAAGACAAAAATAAATCAAATTCTACTAATTCAATTTATACAGTAAAAATAACTAAACTCCTAGAAAGACAGCTTATGAAAGCAGGGAACATAGAATTAAGCATTGAACCCTCACTGATGGTGTATGTGCACTCTAGTCTCTCTAGTGTATAGGGTAATCACTCTACTCTTCTCTAATCATGCTTTCTAAACCTTGTTCTTCACCTAACCAATCAACAAGTATTTTATAACGGCCTAGCTTTTAGTCTCGAAGAAACAGCGGTTTTTCGGGATCAAACGGAAATTTTATGGAATTTTTAGGAATTTTAGTGCATATAAGCACCTCTGCTGCACAGGTGCTGTGTTATCAAGCTGCTAAGTCAACAGCTTGACTGCACCAGACACATCTCCTGATCTAAGTAAGCACGTCGTGGAAAGTTGCGTTTTTGAGCCACTTCGAGTCCGAATTTCAAAATTCTGATTTCCGTGGTTAGTCTCTATGTGACAAGCCGGTCTCGAATTTCGAGAAAAAAATTATATTAATATAATATTCGTATATTATTATTTTATTTGGAATATTATATTATTATTTTCTCTGTTGTGGTTAATGTTCATCTATGTTTAGTAATATAATAACTGAGCTAAAAATCTACTGGTAATGGATAATACCGGCTTTCCTAGATGAACTTAGCAATGCTAATGCTTCATCATATATCTCTTATCCTCATGATTATCATGTTACTAGTATCATTTATACTAGTAAAGCTCATGCTTATCCTTTAGAAGTGTAATGTGATATATCTAGTTTTAGTAATTATCTCTAAAATGATATTTTATTATTCAACTCTGATGAGTCAGCACCCAGTGACACGTGGCTCTCCCAGAGTTAGCCACCACATGTTTCCTTTCTTTCTCTCCAAGACAAGCTTTCTTAAGGAAAAAGTACGAAACACTTGTATTCTAATACATCTAGCTTTAGTAATTATCCTTTCTTGAGATATTTTTTACACCAAACTTTAGGATAATGCTTATCCTAACCCACGGTCTCCTAGGCATCATCATTACTATCATTTTTCTTCCTAAACAAGCTAGAATTCCATGAGAGAAAACCAAAAAAACTTCCATGAACACCTGAGCTTCAACCTCCGTTCTTTCTCAAACTAAAACCCCTATCAAAAATCTAATTCGACCAAAGTGTTCACCTCTTCCTCCTTTTCATTTCTATGACAATTTTTAAGGAGTAAATCAAGGTATGATGGCTGCTCCTCCTCCTTGAAGTTTCAGCCATGGAGAAAACTCAAGCTAATGGTGTTTTCTTCATGTTTTCTCTTCGGATCTCTTGTCCACCCACCATAGGCTCTAAGTAAACGTGATTTCTAGCTGCTTTAAGTTGAGAATAATCTTCTTTTCATCATCATGAAGCTTCAGCCTTCATGATTCATATGGTTTTAAAGTTATTTTTGATGTTAAAATAGGCGTAAAAGTGCTTTTGGAAGCTTGTTTTTGGCTCAACTTTTGGCAGCAGCAAAGGAGGTAAGGTTTGGTAAATTAATCAATGATTTGTTGTATTCTTGAAGTGTTAAATCATATCTTTGTTTCTTGAGGCTTGATGTTGAGTGTTTGTGTGGTGGTTTAATCATGAAATCTTGTTGTTTAATGCTTGGAAATCAAGTTTTTGATGGTTCTAAAGTTGTTGTTGTTGCTGGAAAACGTGGCATTCCAGCCATGAAATTCATAGGATTTGATGGCAGAAACGTTGCTCTTTGGTTTGGTCAAAACTAGTTGAAAATCAAGCTGAAATCTGTTAAACTTTTGGAAAAAATGTTTTTGGTCTTTGAAGGACAAGAAAACGTTGGTTTTGATGATTTTGGGGTCAAATTATAACTATTAGAAAGTTTGGGGTTGAAAGTTAGTTAATGAAAAGTTGAGGGACCAAAGTGCAAATATTAAAAGTTAAGGGGTCAAAATGCAATTTCCAAAAAGTTCAGGGGTCAAAATGCAATTTTTAAGAGTTGAATAAAATATTATTATTTTAATATTAAAATAGTAAAAGTATTATTTCATTAATAATATTATTTTATTAATAATAATAAAATATTGACAAAAAGACAGTTTTCTCTAAAAGCTTTAGGAAAGTAGTTTTGAGTCTAGAATTTCCTAATTCTCTTTATTAAATACCTAAGGAAAGGTATAAGAAAGGGAATAGAAGTATGTTAAGTAATGAAACAAGATTTAGAAGCTTGTAATCATGTTAGAAAGAGAGGGAGTTAAAAGCTAAATAGTAGTGTGCTGTTGTAATGTTGTGATGTATACAGAGAATTATGAAATGAGATCACTGAGATGTTGTGATGCTTGATTTATGATTGTGGAAAGATGATAAAGAAGATAACAAGTGCAGAATCAAAAGTCTAAGAGAAGAGAGGAAAAGAGGATAAAGATAAGGAGATAAGTCTTATGGCATGATATTCTATTGTATGTTCATCTGCTGCTTTTCCGTTGGCCCGAGAGGTCCTGTAAGCCGAAGTTCACCTACATAGCAATGTTATTCCTGTAGGCCGAAGTTCACCTACAGTGAATATCAATTGTGTATCTCAGGGTGTTGCTCCTGTAGGCCGAAGTTCACCTACAGAGAGTTGTGTGATACTTGTAAGCCGAAGTTCACTTACAGGGGCGCCATTTCTGTATGCCGAAGTTCACTTATAGAGGTTCCATTTCTATAGGCCGAAGTTCACCTATAGAAAGTTGTTGTGTTGTGATTGAACTATTTCTGTAAGCCGAAGTTCACTTACAGGAATGCTATTTCTGTAGGCCGAGGTTCACCTACAGAGATAAAGCCATATCTAGGACTAGTTCCTAGGTAATGTCGGGCTGCAGGGTGTAAACCGACACGTGAGCTCATGGCCTGCATAGGACAGACATGCATCATACTTGGCTATGCATTTCCTCTGTTATGATTGTTGTATGAATGTGTGATTTCTTTGTTTGTATTCTATTCTTTGTGTTTGTGTTTTATTTTCTTGTATTCTTTGTTGTGTTCTGCTTTTTGATTTCTTAATTTCTTTATTTATCTGTATCTTCTGTTTACTGTTTCTCTGTATTCTGCTATTTTTCTACTAAGCAAAATAAAATTAATGAACTTAACTAATAACCCGGACCTTACTAAGAACTCCCCAGTTCTTACCCCTTCTCTCTCCCTTCTCCCTTCAGATGGAAGCATGAGTACCCTTCCGTAGTTCGCTGATGACGCTCTACCTGACTTGAGTTTTGAAGACCTAGAATGTACTTTCCCTCACATTAGTAGTTTAGAGGGACTAGGTGAGTGAAGAGTCTAGGCTAGCCTGGTCGCCAGCTTATGGACTCCTTGAACAGGTCAGGGCTTGGGATGTTGTATATATATATATGTATAAGGTTATTATCTAGCTATATTTACCGGTGTTCTAACTAAAGATCTATGATCTAATAAAGGCTGGATGACTGAATGATGTTAGTTGTTTGAGATGTATGAATTTATATAAATGTGTGTTTACTTTCGACTGCTTATCTTGTTGTTACTTATGATATCATCTATGTATGTTCATGCCTGACAACTTAAATGTTTTGAAAAAAAAAATTTACCCCGCAAAATAACAACACTTCAACAACGAATCAGGCTCATATGATAAATAATAGATTATTATTAGGAAGACAAATTAGTAGCACTCAGTTTCTGGTGTGATCTAGACATACTGAAAATTGGGTCGTTACAATTTGGTATCAGAGCAGTTTGTTCCCAGTAGAACCTGGGGAGTGGACTGACTATGCTTTATTGCATACTCTGCTTGTGTGTCTCATGCCGTTAGGATATCTTAAAGATACATTTGGCATGAGTGTCTATGAGTGCTCCTTTTGGAAATGTTCGTGCTTAACTTGAGATATTAAGATTGATCACCTTAATGTTGATTGTTTGGTGCGAATAAGACCTCAATGACTCTGAATAGGCATTGTTTAATCGAGTTCCGAATGACAAATTCTTTTGAGGAACAGCTATTCTCATAGTTGTTAGGATCTCCATGGCTATGGTTAAGTGAGATTTGGATGCTGTAAGGAACGGACCGATCTCTTCGTCAGGATGTCTTGAAGGAAATTGATCGCATGAAGGTGGATTCTTACATGTGGCTGAAATTTTGAGGGCAAAATTTTCTTTTAGGAGGGTAGAATGTAACCGCCTAGCTTTTAGCCTCGAAGAAACAACGGTTTTTCGGGATCAAACGGAAATTGTATCGAATTTTTAGGAATTTTAGTGCATATAAGCACCTCTGCTGCACAGGTGTTGTGTCATCAAGCTGCTGAGTCAGCAGCTTGACTGCACCAGACACCTCTCCTGATCTAAGTAAGCATGTCATGAAAAGTTGCATTTTTGAGCCACTTCGAGTCCGAATTTCAAAATTCTGATTTCTGTTGTTAGTCTCTATGTGACGAGCCGGTCTCGAATTTTAAGAGAAAAATTATATTAATATAATATTCGTATATTATTATTTTATTTGGAATATTATATTATTATTTTCTCTGCTGTGGTTAATGTTCATCTATGTTTAGTAATATAATAACTGAGCTAGAAATGTACCGGTAATGGATAATACCGGCATTCCAAGATGAACTTAGCAATGCTAATGCTTCATCATATATCTCTTATCCTCATGATTATCATGTTACTAGTATCATTTATACTAGTAAAGCTCATGCTTATCCTTTAGTAGTGTAATCTGATGTATCTAGTTTTAGTAATTATCTCCATAATGATATTTTATTATTAAACTCTGATGAGTCAGCACCCAGTGACACGTGGCTCTCCCAGAGTTAGCCACCACATGTTTCCTTTCTTTTTCTCCAAGACAAGCTTTCTTAAGGAAAAAGTAAGAAACACTTGTATTCTAATACATCTAGCTTTAGTAATTATCGTTTCTTGAGATATTTTTTACACCAAACTTTAGGATAATGCTTATCCTAACCCACGGTCTCCTAGGCATCATCATTACTATCATTTTTCTTCCTAAACAAGCTAGAATTCCATGAGAGAAAACCAAGAGAACTTCCATGAACACCTGAGCTTCAACCTCCGTTCTTTCTAAAACTAAAACCCCTATCAAAAATCTAATCCGACCAAAGTGTTCACCTCTTCCTCCTCTTCATTTCTATGACAATTTTTAAGGAGTAAATCAAGGTATGTGATGACAAGTCATCCTAGCCTATTTTAGCTAGTCTTTTTCTTTTGTTTTCATTAGAATTATGCACTTTCTTGAGCTACAAGCAAGCTAATTGAGTAGATTTTCATGTTTCCCTTGATTGAACCAACCATATATGAATTCATGCCATTTCATGAGGTTTTATGCTATATTTGTTGCATATTATGAAAGATTGAATATCTCATGATTTTGAGCATAGCTTTGATGAGTTTGGTTGATTAATGATAGGTGAAGAAAGCTTGGAGAAAGGTTGAAGCAAAGAGGAATGGCTAGGAGTGAAGAGAGGACACGTTTTCTAGGCTCTGGGTCCTGAGATCTGAATTTCCCATTTCAATTCTTTGTTTACTGCTTCTTATGTTCATTTACTTTTCTGCTTCATATCCGGTTCAACCCCAATTCCCTTTTACTCTTCTGTTTGATGCAATTTAACTTTTCCTCGTTTAAATTCTGCAAATCCACATCCCAATCCCCTTTACATTTCAAGCAATTTACATTCCTTGCACTTTAAGATTCCGCAATTTACATTTCTTGCACTCTAAGTTTCTGTCATTTAATTTCTTGTTCTTTAAGTTTCAGCCATTTATTTTTTGTTCTCTTTACTTCAATGCAATTTATTTCTGCAAGTCACAAAACAATCAACCAAATCTTGATTCGCTTGACTAAATCAACCACTAAACTAAAATTGCTCAATCCTTCAATCCCTGTGGGATCGACCTCACTCCCGTGAGTTTTTATTACTTGATACGACCCGGTACACTTGCCGGTTGGATTTGGATGTTTTGGAAGAGATTTATTTTTCCTCCAAAATATCTCACCAGTATGATGGCTGCTCCTCCTCCTTGAAGTTTCAGCCATGGTGGAAACTCAAGCTAATGGTGTTTTCTTCATGTTTTCTCTTCGGATCTCTTGTTCAACCACCATAGGCTCTAAGTAAACGTTATTTCTAGCTGCTTTAAGTTGAGAATAATCTTCTTTTCATCATCATGAAGCTTCAACCTTCATGATTCATATGGTTTTAAAGTTATTTTTGATGTTAAAATAGGCGTAAAAGTGCTTTTGGAAGCTTGTTTTTGGCTCAACTTTTGGCAGCAGCAAAGGAGGTAAGGTTTGGTAAATTAATCAATGATTTGTTGTGTTCTTGAAGTGTTAAATCAGATCTTATTTCTTGAGGCTTGATGTTGAGTGTTTGTGTGGTGGTTTGATCATGAAATCTTGTTGTTTAATGCTTAGAAATCAAGTTTTTGATGGTTCTGAAGTTTTTGTTGTTGTTGCTGGAAAACGTGGCTTTCCAGCCATGAAATTCATGGTATTTGATGTGTTTTTGATGTGTATTTGATGGAAGAAACGTTGCTCTTTGGTTTGGTCAAAATCAGGTAAAAATCGGTTACCGAAAAAATTGAAAAACTAATTGAAAATCAAGCTGAAATCTGATGAACTTTTGGAAAAAATGTTTTTGGTCTTTAAAGGACAAGAAAACGTTTGTTTTGATAATTTTGGGGGACCTCTTGAACAGGTCAGGACCTGGGATGTTGTATGTATGTATATGTATATAGTTATTATCTAGCTATATCTAGGGGTGTTCTAACTAAAGATCTATGATCTAATAAAGGCTGGATGACTGAATGATGTCAGTTGTTTAAGATGTATGAATTTATATAAATGTGTGTTTACTTTTGACTGCTTATCTTGTTGTTACTTATGATATCATCTATGTATGTTCATGCCTGACAACTTAAATGTTTTGAAAAAAAAAATTACCCCGCAAAATAACAACACTTCAACAACGAATCAGGCTCATATGATAAATAATAGATAATAATTAGGAAGACAAATTAGTAGCACTCAGTTTTCGGTATGATCTTGACATACTGAAAATTAGGTCGTTACATATTTAATGTACCAATGCAAACATCATGAGGTCTTTTCAAGGTTGTAATGGGGCCAAGGTAAAGGTGAAGGTATATATATGGTTAAGTGAGCTATAAATTGAATCCTTGATTATCCTAAGCTATCACCTAACATACATATTCTATTTTCTTCTTAGTTCATCCTTAGGTTTCCCAAAATTCTCTCACTTTTAGTTTACATACTCATGCATTAACTTTTTTTTTCTTAACTTGTATCACATGTGCATTGATTTTTATTGATCTTAACTTAGCATTGGGGTAATTTTGTCCCCTTATTCATTTATCTAATTTCTTATTTATTTGAATAATTTTGGTTTTTTTTTTCATGAAAATAACATTGCCAATGCACATGGATTTATCGTTTTTCTTAGTTTCACTTGAGTAGGTACCCAAATTTCCAACATTTTATCATGACACATTCCCTTATTAAACAATGTTTCCACAATTTCCCACACTTTAATTGATACACACTTCCTATCTTAAGCTAACCAAAGATTCAATTTGGGGTATTACTTGTTTTTCTGTTTAAGGCTAGTAATGTGGTAGAATATAGAACAAATGTGATTTAAAAGGCTCAAAGTAGCTAACAAATGTGAATGGAAGGGTAGGCTATTTGGGGTAAGTGAGTTAATAAAATGACGGTCTCAATCATATGCATGCATATAACACATTAAATATTGGACATATAGTATGAAACAAAATATAGATTACAATCATAGAGAAGCAAACACACAAGAATAAAATATTTATGGTTAAATAGTGTAACCATGTCATTAAGCTCAAGTCTCATAGGTTGTGTGTTCTAGCTTTTAACTATGTTCCAAATACAACGTTCTAAACAAGTTTAACACAAAAGTTTTGATTTAAATTAGTAAAATTTTTTCAAAAATGGGGTCTTAAAAAGAAACTAATTGATTTTCAACCAATTATAACATTCATGCAAATAATCTATGCAATTTATCCTATCCTAAGAACAGAAAAGTTAACTAAATATCCTATTTTATTCGTGTTTAAGGAAAAGAAATTATCTCCGGAAGTCAGGTACTGACCGACCTCCCCACACTTAAAGCTTGGCACTGTCTTTAGTGCCATTAGTCAGGAACAAAGGGGGGCTGGTAGCAGCATCTCCACTATCGGGACCGTCATGGCTCCCTGTGTTGGTAAATGAAGTAGAGTCTGGGGTGTCTGGTTCTTCTTTAGGTGGGTGGTGACCAACAAGTAGTTCCTTGAGGTATGTAAATCGGTGCTTGTTACGGCGCTCTGTTTACTTTCCTTTTCGGTCAAGCCGGTCTAGCCTCTCAATTATCTGATGAAGCAATTGGTTTGTTGAAGGTGATTGTGATGTGGAAGGAGTAGGAATGTCTTTGGCTGGTTCTGCAGGCCGGCTAGCAGTGACTACTGGAGGTCTGATATATTTGCCATTAGGGACGATCTGATCATCTCGTGGAATCATGGCTTTAGTGTCCCCAGCTCTGTAAGAGACACCGGCTGCCGAGACTAGATCTAAGACCAGAGCGGGAAAAAGGTAGGTTACCCGCAATCTGTACGTGTCCCATAGCATGCCGAATGTGTCTTGGTAAATTGAGGTGATGGTTTGTAAGGATACACCAGAGTAGAACAGCCATGTCTGCAGCAAAGGAGGACTCGTGAGTGCTCAGAAAGACGTAATGGGACATAATCTGTGCCCATACTCGAGCCTCTAAGGTGAGTGCAGAAGCCAATATGATCTTAGGTCGAGATCGATGGTATCCATAGATCCATCTGCTGCCAGGTTGTGCTATAACTTTGAGAACGGCGTCCTAGTCAAATTGGTATGTCTGGCATTTGAATGAGGCTTCTTGGAATGCGTCCAATCCTTCTGGAGTAGGGGGAAGATCTAAAGCTCGTTGAATGGCCTCTTCTGTTATGGAAACTTGCTTTTGACGGACATAGACAGACTACATGGCTGGCATGTGAAAATTGGAGTAGAATTCAACTACCCATGAAAGATTAACCTGCCTTTGCTGTCTCCGTAGGAATCCCCAATGTCTTTGTTCAATTTGCGGCTCAACAAATTCAACAATGTTGGTCGGGAGGATGAGAAGGTGCTCATTATTATAGTTTCTCTCAGCCAGGATAGGGAACATCTGCTCACAGTAGCGGTTAGGGAACCGCACAGTGTCCTTTGCTGGGAAAGCTTTTTCTTTTTCATCGACCATGACGATCCTCTTGATTCATTTGGTTGAGGGATTTACTGCTGTTGAAGATGGTTCTGCCACTAGTGCTCTCTTTGTTCCTTTCCTTGTTGGTGGCCATCCTGAAAAGGGAAAAAGAAGGTAACTTAAGAACTTAAGGGTTAGAGCAAGGAAGGGGATGGGATAAGTGATAATCAATGCACGGTAAAGAAGGATGTCGTTAACACATGGTCTAGACTACATGTGAAAAGTTCATCAATGGAAATATAGCAAGTGCATGTGATGGCAATTAAATGGAAGATGTTTATTGGCATGCCGGCAAAGGCATGAGTAGCATAGATCAAGCATTCAATGTCCAAGTTAGATTACCCAACCTTTCAAACTAACAACCTATTTGTATTGATAATTATATTTAATGAATAAAATATAAAAGGAGTTTTGTGAAAAACAGGCATTAGAGTAGTAGAATAGAGTAATATAAAAATAATGCACAATGCCATATGGGCTTTTTCACAAACACATAGCGTGCATGGTAAATATGTTATTGAAAGTATTAAATTGAACATGCAAGCAATCCTTTTAAGAAGTAATAGTAATTGTCAAACAATTCCACAATAACTCACAAGCAAAATATAGAAGTAACTAATAACCCAATTAAATTTCTAATCACCAATTAAAGGAATGAAAAGAAAAAGAAAAGAAAGAAAAGGAAAATATAGATAATGAAAGTGAAAAGAAAAAGAAAATATAAATAAAAATAATAAAGGAAAAGTAAAGAGGGAAAGAAGAAAGAAAAGAACCTTGTTAATGAAAGTGAAAAATAAGGGATCCAAAAGTAAAAAAATGAGAAAGAATAAAAAGGGAAGAAGAGAGAAGAAAGAAATAAGAAGGGAAAGAAAATATTTAGATTTGGGGAAGAAAAGATAAGATATCTTGGCTGATCTGGATAAGCTGTGCGTCGCATGTGACGCGGACGCGTGGGTCACGCGATCGCGTGGTGGGCAATAAGTTCAGGTGACGCGGACGCGTGGGTTACGCGATCGCGTGGTCTGATTTGTGCCTTTGGCGCGAGTGTAGCCTTGCGTTCGCGCAACTCTCTATTTTGAAAGTATATTGCCAAAAATCTAGGTGACGCATTCGCGTGGGGGACTGAATCGCGTGAATGGCCATATTTTTGTAAACGACGCGGCCGCGTAGGGCATGCGGTCGCGTGATAGGGCTGGTGCTTCCAGCACCATTCCAGCCCAGCTCCATCATAACTTACTGCCATATACCTTTTTTACGTCGATTTTTAGGGCCACGCGTTCGTGTGGGTGACGCGGATGCGTGGGGAGGCTATTTTCAAATGACGCGGACGCGTCAGTGACGCAGTCGTGTGAGCGTATTTGTTCCTAAGGAACGCTTCCAGCCACGCTTTCGCATGACACTCTCCTTCTTTTCTTCCTGTTTCCAAGGCATCTATGACGCGGACCCGTCAGCGACGCTGGCGCGTCGCGTGCCTCTTTTTTTTTTATATGCAGAATGCAAATACAAATGCAGGCTATATACAGTTATATGAAGAGGTTATAAGAAGAGTCATTAACAAAAACAAAAATAGAATAAAGTAAAATAAAACTAAGACTGAAACGAAACGATCTTACCATGGTGGGTTGTCTCCCACCTTGCACTTTACTTTTACATCCTTAAGTTGGACATCTTCAGGCTCATTCTGCTTTTGTTGGTGGGTCTTCTAAAAGGAAAACCTCTAGTTCTTTGTGATCCTTTATCTTCTTTCCATGATAAAGCTTCAGGCGATGTCCATTGACCTTTAAGAATTTAGAGCTAGAAGGATGACGCAGGTGGAAAACTCCGTATGGCTCTACCTTTTCTACTCTATAGGGACCTTCCCATCTTGATCTTAGTTTGCCTGGCATAAGCCTCAGTCTAGAATTATAAAGAAGAACTAACTCCACTAGTCTGAATTCTCTCCTTTTAATGTGCTTGTCATGGACAGCCTTCATCTTCTCTTTGTATCGCATGGAGTTGTCATATGCTTCTAGGCGAAGAATCTCTAATTCTGCTAGTTGCAGCTTTCTTTCAGCACCAGATTCTTCAAAATTCATATTGCATTCCCTTACAGCCCAGAAAGCCTTGTGTTCCACCTCCACTGGAAGGTGGCAAGCTTTTTCGTATACTAAGCGGAAGGGGCTCATCCCAATGGGTGTCTTGTACGCTGTTCTATATGACCAGAGTGCATCTTGTAGCCTTGCACTCCAGTCTTTCCTATGGGTTTTTACTATCTTCTCCAGAATGCATTTAATTTCTCTGTTAGACACTTCTGCTTGTCCATTGGTCTGGGGATGATAAGCGGTTGCTACTTTGTGAACAATCCCATGCTTCTTCAATAATCCTGTTAGTCTCCTGTTACAAAAGTGAGTGCCTTGATCGCTCACAATTGCTCGTGGTGATCTAAAGCGACAGATAATATGGTTTCTAACAAAGGAAATAACAGTGTTAGCATCATCAGTACAGGTAGAAATCGCTTCAACCCATTTAGAAACATAATCTACAGCTAACAGTATATAAAGGTAACCATTAGAATTTGGAAATGGACCCATGAAGTCAATGCCCCAAACATAAAAAATTTCACAGAAAAGCATAATCTGTTGAGTCATCTCATCCCTTTTGGATATATTACCAAATCTTTGGCATGGGGAACAAGATTTACAAAATTCAGCAGCGTCTTTAAAAAGAGTAGGCCACCAGAATCCACAGTCTAATATTTTTTTAGCTGTTCTTTGAGGGCCAAAATGTCCTCCACTCTCAGAAGAGTGGCATGCCTCTAAAATGGACTGGAATTCTGATTGTGGCACACACTTTCTAATTACATGGTCAGCATCACACCTCCATAGATATGGGTCATCCCATATGTAATATTTAGACTCGCTTTTCAGCTTGTCCCTTTGATGTTTGGTAAAATTTGGAGGGAAAGTATGACTAACTAGATAATTAGCTACAAGTGCATACCAAGGAACTACTTCAGATACTGCTCGCAAGCTATCAAATGGAAAAGCATCATTTATAGGAGTGGAGTCGTCCTTAACATGCTCAAGGCGACTCAAGTGGTCTGCCACTAAATTTTGGTTACCACTCCTATCCTTAATTTCTAAATCAAATTCTTGCAGCAGCAGTATCGAATGTATCAACCTTGGTTTGGACTCTTTTTTAGCTAATAAATATTTTAGAGCTGCATGGTCCGAGTACACTATTACGAAGCGGTCCTTACCTTCGCGCTGAGCCAGTGCCGCTCCTACTGCATGGTTGGAGGCATCACACATAATTTCAAATTGCTGGCTCCAGTCTGGTCCTCTCACAATTGGAGCTTGAGTGAGAGCAATCTTCAGCTTATCAAATGCTTTCATACAATCCTCACTGAATTTAAGCTCAATATCTTTCTGCAGCAGTCTGGATAAAGGTAATGCTACCTTACTGAAGTCCTTAATGAATCTCCTGTAAAAACCTGTATGGCCCAAGAACAAACGGACTTCCCTCACGGGGAGGGGTAAGGTAAACTAGAAATAACATCCACCTTTGCTGGATGTACTGAAATAATAGTTTTAGAGACAACATGTCCTAGAACAATCCCTTGTTTTACCATAAAGTGACATTTTTCAAAATTCAATACAAGGTTTGAACTAACAAACCTGTCTAATACTTTAACTAAACTATCCAAGCAAAGGTTAAATAAATCGCCATATACACTAAAATCATCCATAAATACTTCCATACAGTTCTCAATAAGATCTGAAAAGATACTCATCATGCATCTTTGGAAAGTAGCGGGTGCATTACATAAGCCAAAAGGCATTCTTTTATAAGCATACGTTCCAAAGGGACATGCAAAAGTAGTCTTCTCCTGATCTTCAGGAGCTATATGAATTTGAAAATATCCTGTATAACTATCTAAAAAGCAATCATGGGATTTACCTGACAGGCGATCAAGCATCTGATCAATAAATGGCAAGGGGTAATGATCCTTGCGAGTAGCTTGGTCGAGATGCCTATAGTCAATGCAAACCCTCCATGAATTCTGCACTCTAGTTGTCAGAAGCTCTCCATG
The DNA here is from genome assembly GCF_000816755.2 of Arachis ipaensis. Lineage (NCBI taxonomy): Eukaryota > Viridiplantae > Streptophyta > Magnoliopsida > Fabales > Fabaceae > Arachis > Arachis ipaensis. Next base: position 86,219,640 of record NC_029785.2, read on the forward strand.
CTCATTCTTTATTGTTGTGACTCCAGACTTCTTGGGCACCACTTGTACTGGACTGACCCATTCACTGTCTGAGATGGGGTAAATGATATATGCTTCAAGTAGTCTGGTTACTTCTTTCTTGATAACTTCTAAGATGGTTGGATTCAATCTTCTTTGGGGTTGATGTACAGGTTTTGATTCCTCTTCTAAATATATTCTGTGCTCACAAACTTGAGGACTGATGCCTACTATATCTGCCAAGCTCCATCCAATTGCTTTCTTATGTCTTTTCAGCACACTAAGCAGTTGTTCCTCCTGTTGAGAAGTGAGTTCCCTTGTAGTGATAACTGGAAACTTCTGATTATCCTCAAGGTAAGCATATTTGAGGTGTGGAGGAAGAGGCTTTAATTCCAATTTCTGCTCATGGCTAGGTTCTGGATCATCCGGGGCTGGTGGTAATGGTAAAGTATTGTCATAATGTTCAGAAGGTGTCCCCACACTTGGACCTTGTTCCATGTGCTTCTCTTCTAATTCTTCTTGGTGAACTTCAGCTATGGAAGATAGAATGATGTCACACTGGAAGATAGAATGACCTTCCGGAGGGTACTTCATAGCTTCATTTAAACTGAAACTTACTATTCTACCATCTATCTCAAAGGAGTAAATTCCTGAGAATACATCCAGCTTGAACTTTGAGGTTTTCAGGAATGGTCTTCCAAGCAGGATTGATGATGGTCTTCCTGAGTCATTAGGTGACATTTCCAGGATGTAGAAGTCAATGGGAAATGTGAGCCCCTTAATTCTCACTAGTACATCTTCAGCAATTCCAACTACTGTAATAATACTTTTATTTGCTAACACAAAACGAGCTGCCGTCCTTTTTAAGGGAGGGAGCCTTAGAGTATCATACATAGATAATGGAATTATACTAACACATGCTCCTAAGTCACACATGCAATCAAAAAATATTACACCTCAAATGGTACAGTTAACCATGCATGGACCTGGATCACTACATTTTTCAGGTATACTTCCCATTAAAGCATATATAGAACTACCTAAAGGAATAGTTTCTAATTCATTAATTTTATCTTTATGTATGCATAAGTCTTTCAGAAACTTTGCGTATTTAGGTACTTGCTGAATAACATAAAAAATGGGAACAGTTACCTCGACCTTTTTGAAAATTTCTACCATTTTGGGATCAAGTTCCATCTGTTTTCTAGACTTTCTTGCAAGGTGTGGAAATGGGATAGGAATGACGCCACTTGTTTCTTCTGTATCCTTTGGTGCTTCATTTCTTTGCTGAGCTATTTCTTCCTCAACCTTGTCTTGTACTTCTTCTTCTTCTTCAGCATCTTCCACTTCTATCACATCTTCAGATGGGGCGTGTACTTGCAGTGTGGTTCCGGACCTCAAAGTAATGGCATTGATGACACCCTTCGGGTTAGGTAAGGGTTGAGAAGGAATTCCACTAGGGTTTAAAGGTTGGTTAGTGGAAGTAGGTAGTGAATCTATCCGGGCGGCAAGAGCTTGTAAAGTGGCATTCAGACCATTTAGAGTAGAGTTTAGTGTAGTCTGCATGACTTGTTGTCCTTGTGCAAGAGAACGAAGCATCTCGTCATTTGATGAGGAAGTGGGATAAGTGATTTGTGGTACTTGTTGTTGGTTTTGCTGGGGTCCTTGTGATTGCCTTAGGTGAGGAGCTCTGTAAGGTTGGTTCTGATTCTGCTGTCTGTTGTTGTTATTCTACCTCTGATTTCCTTGGTTGTCTCTGCCTCCTCTGTTATAGTTGTCCCTCCAGCCATGGTTAGAATTATCCCTCCAACCTTGGTTGGAGTTGTCCTGCCATCCTTGGTTATAGTTTCCACCTTGGTTGTAGTTACCGCCTTGTTGATTGTATCCTTGATTCGGGCGGTCATAGAAGTTATGAGTAGCTGCCACAGTATTATCTTCTTGTTGGAGCTATGGGCATTTATCAGTATAATGACTATAATCAGCACATAAGCTGCATACTCTTTGGGGTACTAACTGTTGGCTTTGCTATGGTGGGGAAGGCTGAGCTTGTTGTTGTTGATTCAAATGTAATTACTTTAGTAGGTTGGTCATTTCACATATACTCTGTGTAAGAGTAGAAGTCTCAGTGCTAGAGGAAACTTCTGCAATAGCTTTTGAATGGGTGCTCCTGTGCCTCTGGTTCCTAGTAAACTCAGCTAAGTCACTGATCAGTTGCTATGCTTCATCTGCGGTCTTGTACTTCTTCAGAGAACCTTTTCTAGCACCATCTAGTGTAGTTTAATCCCGAGGCTTCATGCCTTGAGTGAAATAGCTGATTAACACTAGTCTGTCAATCATGTGATGGAGGCATGCATCCAGAAGGTTCTTAAAACGCTCCGAGTACTCATAGAGAGTTTCTGATTAACCTTGAACAATACATGAGATATCTTTCCTTAGTCTCTCGGTTACTTAAGTTGGAAAGTATTTCTCCAAAAATTCTCTCCTGAGCGTATCCCAGTTGGTAACAGTCACTTCAGGTTGGGAGTAGTACCACTCCCTTGCCCTTCCCTCAAGAGAAAATGGGAAAGCAGTTAACAGAATAGAAGTTTCATTCGCACCCTGACGCCTAACAGTAGAACAGGCTGTCTGAAAATCCCTGAGGTGCTTGATGGGTGATAAACCATTATTTAATGGTTTATATTGTGTTTAATTGTGCAGTTTTATCAAATCTTTACCCACTTATTCATTAAATTAGCATGTATTTACAATTCCTTCCCAAAATTACTCCATGATTGAAAACTTGCTTCCTAGAGACTTTTAGTTATGTATTTTAATTCTCCTTTATTCTATTCGATGCCATGATTTGTGTGTTAAGTGTTTTAGGCTTTATAGGGCATGAATGACTTGGAGATTGGAAATGAAGCTTGCAAAAATGGAAGGAACACAAGAAATTGAGAAGATGACAAGCGAGGAGTGACGCGGATGCATAGCTCACGCGACCGCACGAAGTAGAGGAAATCGGAGTGACGCGCTCGCGTGCCTGAAGTGAACGCATGGATTGGAAACTGCACAAGTGACGCGAATGCGTGGACGATGCGCACGCTTGGCAAGGAAAAATGCTGGATGACGCGAACGCGTGGAGGACGCGCTCACGTGACATGCGCGATCTGCAGAATCTGCAGAATTCGCTGGGGGCGATTTTGGGCCCTGTTTTGACCCAGTTCTCGGCCCAGAAAAGCAGATTAGAGCCAAGGAACAAGCAGAGACTAAGGACAACATTCATTCGGCATAATTTTAGTTTTAGATCTAACTTTACTCCTCCTCTAGGTTTCTTCTCTACACATTCATAGTTCTTAGGATTTTATTTTTTATTGCTTTTTGGATTGGGATATTGAGAAGAGTTATTGCCTCCACCAAGACTTCATCATTCTAGTTTGTTTTCCTTACTTGTCACTTACTCTTTCATATCCTTACTCTGTTCAGAATTATTATTGGATTATTTTTAGAATTTATTAATACAAGAACTATTTTTATTTTCAATTGATCTTTTGGATTATTATTTATCATGTCTCTCTTTATTTCTCTTCCTTATTTTATGAAGTTTACATTCATAATGAGCGAGTGGTTCCATAACTTGATTGGGAGATGATTGAAAGGAAAACCTTGAGTTGGAACGATCGAGAGAAAAATTGTAATTGGGTTTATTGTTGGATCGCCCTCTAGTCACTGACACTAGTCCTTCCTAAGGGAGAGGATTAGGACTTGTGAATAGAAGTTGCCTTCCAACTTGCTTGACTTTCCTCTACCTAGTAAAGGATAACTAAGCAGAACAACCTTCAATTATCACTTTTATCTTGGGAGAACTCCATCAAGGATAGGGCTTCCAACTAATCTACTCTCGGTCAAGGTTTTTATTTAAATTACATAAATTCTTTGATTTAATTTCCCGTTTATCAACTCAAACCATTTTAGAAAACATCTGATTAATAAAATAGCACACCTTTCTGCAACTCATTAGGAGACGACCTGGGATTCATACTCCCAGTATTTTAATTCTAATTTTGTGACAACCCTTCTAAATTGATAAGCGGATTTTTGGTTGGTTAAGAACTATACTTGCAACGTATCTCTTATAATAATTTCTCAACTCGCCAATTTCCGCCACGTCAATGGGCTCCTGAGCAGGTAAGCCATGAAACTTGGGCATTAAGTTGATTAGTGTAGTCTTCAGTTCGAAATCTACAACCAGAGTTGGGTGATGCACTTGATACGGCTGCATTGTAAAATCTAGGGCTCCAGCTTCGTGGAGAGTAATCCTGCTAGGTTCTGCCATGTTATCTGCACGTGAATTAACTGAATCAGTAGTAAAGGAGCTTGTTTTGCTCTCAGATGGTGGTTCAGATTTGCCCTCAGATGAGACTGGTGAATCGATAACAATCACTTCACCACCCTCAGAGGCTAACCGACGTCGAGCTCGCCTAATACGTGAAATAGTTCTTTCAATTTTAGGATCAAACGCAGCTAAGCTCGGATCAGGCAGTGAACGCTTCATTCAATGAAAGAAACATATAGCTCATGGTAAAAAAATAAAAATAAAATATGCAAATAAAAAAAAATATGTACACTAATTAATAATTTAGCACACAACTGTAACTCCCCGGCAACGGTGCCAAAAACTGGTGCGTGGCAGAAGTTAGACCAATTAAGAGATTTTTAATAAGAGAACAGCGTTGCAAGTATAGCGCTTAACCAGCTAAAATCCGCCTCTCCAATTGAAAAAGAGTGTCATAAAAATTTAGACTAAAAATACTGGGAGTATGAATCCTAGGTCGTCTCCCAATGAGTTGTAGGAAAGGGTGCTAATTTATTAATTAGGAATTTTCCAAGAGTTTTGAGAGTTGAATAATGAGCAATCAAATAATTGTAATGTAAAGCAATAAAAATAAACTAAGAATAATTATTGATATTCTAAATAAAAAGCCTTGACTAGAGGAATGATTAATTGGAAGTTCTATCCTTGTTGGGATCTCTTAAGTGTAGTATTAAAAAGGTTGTCGTTTTCACTTAGTTAACTCTTACTAAATAAAGGAATGTCAAGTGATTAAGCTAACCTTTATTCGCAAATCCTAGTCCTCTCCCTTAGGAAGGTCTAGCGTTAGTAAATACAGAACTAGCCAACAACGTCTAGATTAATCAACACTTAAGCCTTCCAACTCAAGTGTCTCCTTTTAATCAACCCCCATGTCAAGTATGGAATCTACTCCATTGACATGAATATAACGCTCATAAAAATATAAGAAGACATGATAAATTAAATAAAAATAGGGATTCAAAATTAATTAAAAATTAAGTAATCCTTTGCACTAACAATTCATGAAAATAATCCAATTAGAACTCTAAATAAAATAAATAAGAATATGGAAGAATAAGGGACAGAGTAAACAAACTAGAATAGTGTCTTCAACGGAAGTAATGACTTCTTCAATATCCAAAAGCATAAAACTAATTAACTATGAATGTAAAGAGAATTTAGAGGGGAAGTAATCCTCTCTAAATTCAGATCTAAAACCTAAAACTATCCTAATGAGAATTTGTGAACGTATCTAAAGTTGTGTAAAGAGGTGTAGATGTGTCTTGAGTCTCTGCACGTTCCCTGGCTTTATTATGTGTTTCTGGGCCAAAATCTGGGTTAAAACGTGGCCCGAAATCGCCCCCAGCATTTTCTGTTAATTATGCAGATCGCGCAGGTCAAGCGTATGCGTCATCCACGCGTTCGCGTCATTCAGCGATTTTACTTGTCACGTGTACGCGTCGTCCACGCGTTCGCGTCCTTCGTGCAGACTCCAATCCACGCTTTCGCGTCAGTCACGTGTTCGTGTCGCTGTGATTCTCTCCATTCCGCGCGTTCGCGTGAGCCATGCGCGCGCGTCAGTGTTCGCTGGTCATCTCCTTAATTTCTTGTGTTCCTTCCATTTTTGCTAGCTTCCTCTCCATTCTCCAAGCCATTCCTGCCCTATAAAACCTGAGACACTTAACACACGGATCACGACATCGAATGGTATATAGGAGAATTAAAATATACTAATTAAAGGTCTCTAGGAAGTAGGTTTTCAACCATAAAACAATACTAGGAAGGAGTTATAAAATCAAGCAATTAGTATGAATAAGTGGGTGAAGACTTGAGGAAACCACTCAATTAAACACAAGATAAACCGTAAAATAGTGGTTTATCAGAGACCTCTTGAGGTGAGTTATGGGTGTTGATGGCTAAGACTTGCATGCCACCCATCTGTTGAGTAAGTAGACTTATTTGCCGAGTCATAAGTTTATTCTGAGCAAGAAGAGCATTAAGAGCTTCTACTTCCATAACACCCTTCTTCTGAGGAGCCTCAGAGCTCACAGGATTCCTGTTAGATGAGTATAAATTTTGGTTACTAGCAACCAATTCAATCAGCTCAATAGTCTCCTCCGATGTCTTCTTCTTGTGCAATGAACCACCTGCAGAATTATCTAAGCATATCCTGGACATTTCACCCAAGCCTTCATAAAAGATATCTAGTTGGGTCCATTTAGAGAATATGTCCAGAGGGCATTGCCTAATCAGTAGCTTGTATCTCTCCCAAGCTTCATAAAGTGTTTCACCATCCCTCTGCCTGAAGGTCTGAACCTCCACCCTAAGCTTAGTCAGCTTCTTTGGTGGGAAAAATTTAGTTAGAAACTCAGTAACAACCTTGTCCCATATATTCAAGCTCTCCTTGGGTTGAGAATCTAGCCATAGCTTTGCTCCATCCCTCAGAGCAAACGGGAAGAGCATGAGTTTATACACTTCTGGGTTCACTCCATTTGTCTTCACAGTATCACAAATCTGCAGAAAATTAGAAATAAATTGATTTGGGTCTTCGTGGGAAAGACCATGATACTGGCAGTTTTGTTGCACCAGGGTGACCAATTGTGGCTTCAACTCAATGTTGTTCGTAGTTATAGGAGGCACCACAATGCTTTTTCCATAAAGATCTGCAGTAAGAGCAGAGTAAGAGCCAAGCACTCTTCTTTGTTCTTCATTTGGATTTGTCACATTGGCATTAACAGCATTATTGTGATCCATAGTGGATTCTGCAGCCTTGCAAAGTCTTGCTTGTTGTAAACGTCGCCTACAAGTCCTTTCAGGTTCTGGATAAAAGTCTAACAGAGCTTCCTTGTCTCTGTTCCTGCACATAAACAAACAGAAAACAAGAAAAGGTGGGAATCTCTACGTCAGAGTACAGAGAAGTCCCAGTGAGGTATCCTGTGTAAAATAATAAAATAAAAATGCTAAATAAAATAAATAAATAAATTTCAAAAATAATAACTAAAATTAAACAAAAATTTTCGAAAATTAACAGGAAAAATAAACAAGACAATTAAAATAAAATTAACTAGGTGATACCAAACTTAATTTCAGAAATTAAGAAAAAATATTAGTGCTTGTTTTTTTAAAAAAAATTTCGATCAAACAACTGATAGTTGTTAATCACTATCAATCCCCGGCAACAGTGCCAAAAACTTGGTGCGGAATTTAAAGTCCACAAGCTAACCGGCAAGTCCACCGGGTCATACCAAGTAATACCTCAGGTGAGTGAGGGTTGATCCCACGAGGATTGAAGGACTAAGCAACAATGATTGATTAATTGGCTTAGTTAGACAAACGGAAAAGATTGTTTAAATATTCAAAGAGCATTAAACAATCGTACGGAAATTAAAATAGTAAAGTAAATGGATTGGGAGTAAAGTATGGAGAAGGTAGTTAAGGTTTCAGAGTTATCTATTTTTCCGGATTAACTTTTCTTACTAACTATTTTAGTCATGTAGGATTTAATTTATGGCAAACTATGTGTGACTAGACCCTAATTCCTTAGACCTTTCTAGTCTTCTCTAAAATTCATTAACTGCCAATTCCTTGGTCAATTAATTCCAATTAGAGGGTGATGATCAAATTCCATTTTATATGCCACAAAAACTCTAATCACCAAAAATAAAAGGATTATATGTCACGTATCCCGTTAAATCTAGATAATTAAAATTTAGGAGAGTATGTTTTCAAGCTGTTGTTGAAGTAAAGAGCTTTTCCAAGTTATACAAGAACTCAAGTAGAAAGAGGTCATACTTCCGTTCCACCGAAATTCATAAGATAAGAGCGAAAACAATTCTTAAATTTTAAATCCAAACATGATTTAAAATAGGAAAAGCAATAAAATCAATCCATACAAATAGACAGAGCTCCTAACCTTAACAGTGGAGGTTTAGTTGCTCATGGTTCAAAGTGAAAATAAGGATTGTAAATTGTGAATTGGAATAATGTTGTGTTGGAATCACCCTGTTGGAATTCCCTTTTATATCTAATCCTCATTAATTTTTAATCTATATTTGAATTTAAATTAGAATTAATTAACAAGTTTTCAGTTGATGGGTGGGAACCACTCGTTTTGTCCATTCTGCAGCTTCTAATATGTGTTTTCTGGCCTGAAAACTGAGTCAAAACAGCCCAGAAATTGCCCCCAGCATTTTTCTGTGTTTTCTGCATGTGGCGCATGTCACGCGTACGTGTCGATGGTCTTCTTCGCGTGTCACGCGCACACCTCAGTCACGCGCACATGTCGCCATAGAAAGCTCCAAATCACGTGCATGCGTCAGTCACGCGTACACGTCGCTCCTTGCTGCCATCTTCTTTGGTTCTTGTGTTGTAGAAACTCCATCAAATCCAGCCAAATGCTACCTAAAATAAACAAAATTACAAAAGATTTAAAGTAGCATCCATATTGGCTAAAAGATAATTAATTCTTTATTAAACTCAACAAATTAGATGCAAATTCACTAAGAAAAGATAGGAAAGATGCTCACGCATCAATAACCTCTTCTCTCCTGCTGCTTGAGAATCAAGGTTGAGGATTTTAGTGGCCCAGAAAGCTTTGTGCTCAAGCTCTACAGGAAGATGACAAGATTTGCCATATAACAACTGAAAAGGAGACTTTCCAATAGGAGTTTTGAATGCTGTTCTATATGCCCAGAGAGCATCTTCTAATTTTCTGGCCTAATCCTTTATTGTGCTCCCCACTGTTTTCTCCAAAATCCTCTTCAACTCCCTATTTGCAAGCTCTGCTTGGCCATTGGTCTGTGGATGATATGGTGTAGCTACTTTATGCATCACCCCATAATTGTGAAGTAGTTTCTCCATCTGTTTGTTGCAAAAATGACTACCACCATCACTGACAAGACCCTTAGGCACTCTAAATCTAGTAAAAATGTGCTTCTTAAGGAATCAAAGGACAATTTGTGCATCACATATGGTTGTTGCTATGGCTTCCACCCACTTTGAGACATACTCTACTGCCACAAGTATGTATTTGAAAGAATATGAGGGTGTGGAAAGGGGCCCATAAAATCTATTCCCCAAAGATTAAAGAGTTCTACCTCCAAGATGTAGTTCTGAGGCATCTCATTCCTTCTTATTAATCCTCCAACTCTTTGGCACTCATGGAATTGATGAACAAACTCTCTAGCATCCTTGAAGATGGTTGGCTAATAAAATCCACTTTGAAGTACTTTGGCTGCTGTTCTTTCTGGTCCAAAATGTCCACCATAAGCTGAACCATGACAATGCCATAGTATGTCTCTCATCTCACTCTCAGGAACACATTTCCTAATTGGTGCACAAAATTGTGATTACACTTTTCACAACTCTGCACAACTAACCAGCAAGTGCACTGGGTCGTCCAAGTAATACCTTATGTGATCAAGGGTCGATCCCACGGAGATTGTCGGCTTGAAGCAAGCTATGGTTATTTTGTAAATCTTAGTAAGGGGATTAATGATAAGAGTGATTGTATTTATGAAAAATAAATAACATGAAATAAATAGTACTTGTGATTCAGTAATGAGAAACAGGCTGAGGTTTCAGAGATGCTCTGTCATCTGAATCTCTGCTTTCCTACTGTCTTCTTCTCCAAACACGCATGGCTTCCTTCAATGGCAAGCTTTATGTTCCTCTCGGATGAAAAATACTAGGTACGATCTCTGCACAGCTAATCAACTATCAGATTTCTTGTCTTGGATGAAAAATACCATGTACAGCTACCGCACGGCTAATCATCTGTCGGTTCCCACTAGTGTCGGAATAGGACCCTTGTCCTTTTGCACACTGTCACTGCGCCCAACATTCACAGGTTTGAAGCTCTTCACAGTCATCCTTTCCCAGATCCTACTCGGAATACCACAGACAAGGTTTAGACTTTCCGGATCCCAGGAATGCTGCCAATTGGTTCTAGCCTATACCACGAAGGTTCTAACCTCTGGACTCGGTCCGTGGATTAGAAACCCAAGAGATACGCACTCAAGTTGTCACCCAATGACTACGTTGAGCTTAGATAGAATGGGAGTGGTTGTCAGGCACGCGTTCATAGGTTTGAGGATAATGATGAGTGTCACGGATCATCATATTCTCTATATTGAAGTACGAGTGAGTATCTTAGAATAGAATTAAGCGTGATTGAATAGAAAATAGTAGTAATTGCATTAATCCATTGAAACATAGCAGAGCTCCTCACCCCCACCTATGGGGTTTAGAGGCTCATGCTGTAGAAGATACAATATGAAGTGTAAAATGTCATGAGTTGCAAAGTGAATCTCTAAAAGTAGTTTTTATACTAGACTAGTAACTTAGGTTTACAGAAAATGAATAACTAAGTGCAGATAGTGCAGAAATCCACTTCTGGGACCTACTTGGTGAGTGTTTGGGCTGAGTTTTCAAGCTTTCACGTGCATATGCCTCATATTGGAGTTAAACGCCACCTTGGGTGCCAAAATGGGCGTTTAACGCCAAGAATTATGCCAGTTCTGGCGTTTTACGCCAAAAAGTTTTAGGCTAGATTTCAACGCCAGTTTAGGTCATCAAATCTCGGGAAAAGTATGGACTATTATATATTTCTGGATATCCCAAGATGTTTACTTTCCAACGCAATTGAGAGCGCGCCAATTGGGCTTCTATAGCTCCAAAAAGTCCACCTCGAGTGCAGGAGTGTCAGAATCCAACAGCATCTGCATTCTTTTTTCAGCCTCTAGATTAGATTTTTGCTCAGGTCCCTCAATTTCAGCCAGAAAATACCTGAAATTACATAAAAACACACAAATTCATAGTAAAGTCCAGAAATGTGATTTTTGAATAAAAACTAATAAAAATATAATAAAAAGTTATTAATTCATACTAAAAACTATGTAAAAACAATGCCAAAAAGGGTATAAATTATCCGCTCATCACTAATCATTCCATATCGACACCTCTTGAATAAGAATGGTTCATCCCATAGGAATTTCTTGGCCTCATTGAGCAGCTTCTTAACTTTTTGCTTGGTGAATTCTTGGGGAATCTTCCTTCCAACCTTGTAGTTTGCAATGTCTGCAACCAGGGAGCTTGTTGGATTTGTAAGAGGTGTTCATCTGGAAAGCTTTCATTCACTGAATGTGGAGCTTGATTAGCTTGTTGTGATATTCTTGACAAATGGTCTGCTACTTGGTTTTCATTCCCTTTCCTATCTCTCACTTCAATGTCAAATTCTTGTAATAGCAACACCCACCTAATAAGCCTTGGCTTTGAATCCTGTTTAGACATGAGATACTTGAGAGCAGCATGATCAGTATATCCCTTCAGGAACCATGAAATGGCATTTCTCACAATTCAATACCAGATTAGTTTCTTGGCATCTTTTCAAAACAAGAGTTAATTGATGTAAGCAAGTGTTAAATGAATTGCCAAAGATAGAAAAATCATGCATGAAGGCTTCTAAAAACTTTTCTACCATGTCAGAAAATATAGAAAGCATACACCTTTGAAAAGTTGCAGGGTCATTGCACAGCCTAAAGGGCATCCTTCTGGAAGCGAAGACTCCAAATGGACAGGTGAAAGAAGTCTTTTCTTGATCCTTGGGATCCACCACTATTTGATTGTAACCAGAGTACCCATCCAGGAAGTAATAGTATGCATGGCCAGCCAATCTTGCCAACATCTAGTCGATGAATGGGAGGGGAAAATGATCTTTCCTTGTAGCATCATTCAGTCTTCTATAATCTATGCACATCCTCCACCCAGTCACCGTCTTTGTGGGAATTAACTCGTTCTTTTCATTGGAAATGACTGTCATTCCTTCCTTCTTTGGCACAACCTGTACTGGGCTCACCTAAGAGCTGTCAGAGATTGGGTATATGATTCCAGCATTCCATAGCTTCATCACCTCTTTTTGAACTACCTCCTTCATGGTTGGGTTAAGTCTTCTTTGGGGTTGAACTACAGGCCTTGAATCTTCCTCCAATAAAATTTTATGCATACAGATGGCAGGGCTTATGCCCTTGATATCGTCAATCGTCCAACCCAAGGCTGTCTTGTGAGCTTTCAACACTTCAATCAGATTTGTTTCTTCTTCTATGTTCAATGAGGAGTTTATGATCACTGACAGGGCCTCTGCTTCTCCAAGAAATAGATACTTGAGATAAGGAGGGAGAGGCTTTAACTCTTGTTTTATCTTCTCATCTGCCTTGCATTTTAAGGAGAACTCTACCACTTCCTCTCCTATGAAATCTTGTTCCACCTCTATTTTCACTTCTTGTTCTTCCTGGTTGTCATCTTCCAGTAGCTCCTCCTCCACTTCATCTATCGTTTCCACTCTCATATGCTTTTCCTTCTCTAGAGGATATTGCATGGCCTTGAAGACATTGATGATCATCTTTTCATCATGCACCCTGAGGGTCATCTCCCCTTTCTCCACATCAATGATGGCTCTTGCTGTTGCTAAGAAAGGCCGTCCCAATATGATTAAACTGTGTCCCTCTAGGATAACAAAGTCAGCAAGGAAAATGAATTCTCCAATCTTCGCTAATAAATTTTCCACAACCCAATTTGGTATCTTGAGTGATCTGTCAGCCATTTGGAGTGACATCCTGTTAGGCTTGACTTCCTCTATTGCAAGCTTCTTCATTAGTGAGAGGGGCATTAAATTGATGCTGGCTCCTAAGTAACAGAGAGCTTTGTCCAATTTTCTGTTGCCTATAGTGCAGGATAAGATGAAGCCTCCTGGATCTTTGAGCTTTGGAGGAAGACCTCTTTGGATGACAGCACTGCATTCCTGGGTTAGGATCACTGTCTCTTTCTTATTCCAGCTCCTTTTCTTATTGATGAGCTCTTTGAGAAATTTTGCATATAGAGGCATTTTTTCCAGAGCTTCAGCAAGTGGGATGATGATCTCTAGCTTCTTAAACACTTATAGGAACTTGGGGAACTGTTGATATTTAAGCTCTCTGTTAACCTTTGAGGATATGGAATAGAGGGAGTGTATGGCTTCTCCTCCTTCCTCTGTCCTTGTGATTGTTCCTCAATAGCTTGCTTTCCCTTCTTTGAAGCTTGAGGTTCCTCTTTCTCCTTGAGCTTCTCTTGGTCTTGCTTGTCTTTTTCTCCTTCTTGCTTTTTGCTGCCAACATCATTCTCCACAGGCTTCTTGTTAGTTTCTTCCTCAGCTGGCCTCTTGTCATTTACTAAGGTTCTTCCACTCCTTAATTGGATGGCTTTGCATTCTTCCTTGGAGTTGGGAATGGTGTCACTTGGTAGTGCATTAGGTGCTCTTTCAGCCACTGTTTGCTTGGACAGTTGACGAATTTGCCTCTCTAGATTCCGTAGTGAAGCTTTATAGTTTTTGTTGGCCAATTCTTGGTGCTTGATCATCTTTTCCATCATCATCTCCAAGTTGGAGATCCTTTGAGAATCTTGGGGTGGTTGTGGTTGATTATGGGATGTTGAGGTTGAATGATAGTTATTTTGGTTAGTGAATGAGTTGTTGGGTGGATAGTAGTTGGGTTGAGGTTGATTATTTTGTGGTTTTTTGTATGAATTTTAGTTAATGTTTTGATGGTTTTGATGGTTTGTGTTTCTGAAGTTGTTTTGGTTTGAGTTTCTTTGCCAAGGCTGCTAGTTTTAACTCTCTCCCTATTTCAGATTGGGGTGGTTTCTCCAGGATGAGTTGTAAGTGTCTCTATGGAAATCATTTGATCCATAGCCTTGATTTTGCATGTACTACAGTTGTTCAGGTTGTTGCTCTTCATAGGTTTCCTCATTTTGTCCCCACACCACTAATAGTTGGTTAGTTGTCCTTACTACTGCGAGTTACAATCCATCCATCCTCTTTGACATTGTTTTAATTTATTGTTGGAGCTGCTGGTGCATGAGTTTGTTCTGAGCTAATATAGTATCAACTCCTTCAAGCTCAAATATTCCTTTCTTTGGGGCTGCTTCCCTTTTAGAGGAATAGAAATACTCATTGTTTGCCACTATGTCTATGAGATCATGTGCCTCTTGAGCAGTTTTCATCATTTGCAAAGATCCTCCTGAGGAATAATCCAAAGCTTTCCTTGAAGGTAAGGACAAGCCTTCATAGAAATTCTGCAACTCCACCCATTCACTGAACATTCTTTTTGGACACCTTCTGATTAGAGCTTTATACCTCTTCCAAGCTTCATACAATGACTCTCCTTCCTACTGTCTAAAGGTTTGCACATCAATTTTTAGCTTGATAACTCTCTGGGGTGGATAGAATTTGGCTAGGAATTTGCTAACCAAATCATCCCAGCTGGTAATGCTCCCTTTGGGGAAGGTTTCTAACCAATGTGTGGCTTTGTCTCTCAGTGAAAATGGGAATAAAAGAAGCTTCTAGATGTTAGGGTTGACTGCATTAGTTTTGACAGTGTCACAAATTCTAAAAAACACAGAGAGGTATTGGTTTGGATCTTCAGCAGCACTTCCTCCATACTGACAATTGTTTTGAACGAGGGTAATCAATTGAGGCTTGAGTTTGAAGTTATTGGCATGGACATTGGGGGTTAGGATGCTACTCCCACAATTCTTTGGGTTGGGGATAGTATAAGAGGCTAATACTCTTCTCTGAGGTTGGCCATTGTTGTTGGCCATACCATCAGGTGGATCTGGAATTTTATCATCCATTACTTGATCTTCCTCCTCTAATTCCTCTTCACCAATAACTCCCTTTCCTCTCGCTTCTCTTCTCAATCTTCGGAGGGCTCTCTCGTCAAGGTTAAAAGATGTGGATTCACCTCCTCTTCTTCATGACATAAAACACAAAACCAGAAACCAAAATGAAACACTCTACTGCTAAAGTGAGGTTAGTGTTAGCTTAAGCAAAAATTCAAACAGTTAGTGTGCTTAGTAGAAATAAAAAGAAAAATGCTTAATCTAAATTATCACCCTACTTAATCATTGTCAATCTAAATCAATCCCCGGCAACGGCGCCAAAAACTTAATGAGGGAAAAATGGTTCCACACAAACTCACCGGCAAATGTACCGGGTCGCATCAAGTAGTAAAAACTCACAAGAGTGAAGTCGATCCCACAGGGATTGATGGATTGAGCAATTTTAGTTAGGTGATAAATTTAGTTAAGCGAATATTTAATGATTTGAGTGATTTTGATTAACAGAAGCTAAATTGCAAGAAAATAAAAGTGCAGAAGGTAAATTGGGCAGAAAAGTAAAGTGCAGAAGAGGTAAATTGCAGAAACTTGAAGTGCAAGAAAGTAAAAGAGCTGAAACTTAAATTACAAGAAAAGTAAATTGCAGAAACTTAAAGTGCGAGAAATGTAAATTGCTAAATCTAAATTGCTGAGAAATGTAAATTGCTTGAAGAACAAATGGATTTGGGTACTGGGATTCAGGATTGAACTAGAAAATGCAAGCTAAAGTAAATCAGAGATCTATGAGATGAAGAGATTAAGCTCAGTAGCCAAACAAAAATGGAAAATTGCTTAAAGAAACAAACAGCAAGACAACTTAGCTCAATTGTGAAATTCTAAAAGAGAAATTGAAGATCGAAGAAGAACAATGAGATCAGAAAGCAGATTTAGATCTCAATTACTCCCTTGACCAATCAGAAAAGAAATTGCAGAAGTAATGAAAATAAAAACAGCAAAAAAAATTCAGATCCAATTCTCCAATTCTCAGAACTATATAAAAGAAAATCAAAGATGATTCTCATATCAAGAAATTCAATGGAGTTCTTCAATCTCAATTCAAAACCCAAAACAGAAAGTAGATGTTGCAGAAGAAAGAAAATGAAAACAGAAAGCAAATTAGATCTAATCCCAATTCCCAAATTCCCAATAAAAATTCAAAAGTGAAAAACTAAAAATGAGCTAAAGGTCCTTTACAAATCAAATTAACTCCTATATATACACTTTCTATTTTGGTCTTCAAAGCTTTGGAGTGGGCCTTTTAATTTGTGAAGAATGGATCCAAGATGGCACTTGATTGAAATTGGGTTGGAGGCATGCTCCAGTGGAGCCTTCCGTTTGGTTTTGTGAACTTGGCGTTCACTTTTGTGCCAAATTGGTGCTCCATGTGTGCATTGGACCTCCCCTAGCGTTCATTATTTGAACGTCACATTCCAAATGTGAACGCTGCCTCCTTGGTACGTTGGTTCCCTCTTCGAGCGCGACAAAGTTCACAAAAGTGAACTTGGCATTCAAACTTTTGAACGCTACTTCTTGGCATGTCTTGGTGCGCGAGTTTGGTTCCTTGGTAGCAATCCACAAAAAAGGTGGAGATAGTGAATGCGGCGTTCACTTCTTTGAACGCTACTGATAAACCACTATTTCATGGTTTATCTTGTGCTCAATTGAGTGGTTTTTATCAACTCTTTACCCACTTATTCATACTATTCGCATGTTTTACGTTTTCCTTCCTGATTTTGTGCTATGACTGAAAACATGCTTCTTTGGCCTTTAAATTACTAACTTTAAACCTCTCTTATTATTATTTGATGCCGTGATATATGTGTTAAGTGATTTCAGAGATTACAGGGCAGGAATGGCTCAGAGGATGGAAAGAAAGCATGCAAAAGTGGAAGGAATACAAGAAGTTGAAGAAATTGCTAAGCTGTCCAGCCTGACCTCTTCGCACTCAAACGGTCATAACTTGAGCTACAGAGGTCCAAATGAGATGGTTCTCGTTGCGTTGGAAAGCTAACGTCTGGGGCTTCACAACGATATATAATTTGCCATAGCTGCTTTAAATCCAGGTGATGCAAACGCGTGGATAACGCGGACACGTGACCTGGCAAAAACCCAATCTGCACGAACGCGTGGACGACGCTTTCGCGTCACCTTGCCGCGATCTGAACGTAACAGAAATTGCTGGGGGCAATTTTTGGGCTGTTTTTTCCCATTTTTCGGCCCAGAAAACTCAGATTAGAGGCTATAAAGTGGGGGAATGCATCCCATGAGGAAGTCTTTCATAATTCACTTTTTATAATTTAGATGTAGTTTTTAGAGAGAGAGGTTCTCTCCTCTCTTTTAGGATTTAGGATTTTAGGATTTCTATTAGTTTAGTTCAATTCATCTTCAGTCACAGGTTCAATATTCCTTTTACTTATTTTCTCAATTTAGTTTATGAACTCTTTATGTTTAGATTGATTTTCTATTTAATATAATTTGAGGTATTTTAGAGTTTTGATTGCTTTCCTTTATTTATATAAATAATTTAGATTTTTCCCTTTTGGCTTTGGTTGATTAATTGGTAACTCTTGAGTTGTCAAACTCATCGTGATTGATAATTGTTATCTTTGCTGATTGATTTAAATTCCTATAACTCTAGTCTCTCCTTAGGAGTTGACTAGGACTTTAGGTGTTAAATTGATTTATCCACTTGACTTACCTTCATAGTTAGAGGTTGACTTAGTGGGGAGCAAAACATAATTCTCATCACCATTGATAAGGATAACTAGGATAGGACTTCTAATTTTCATACCGTGCCAAGAGTTTTATTAGTTATTAATTTATTAATTCCTGCAATTTATTTCCCTTGTTCAAACCTTTTTAAAACCCAAAAACACTGTTATCCATAACCAATAATAAATCATACTTCCCTGTAATTCCTTGAGAAGACGACCCGAGGTTTGAATACTTCGGTTTATAAATTTTATTGGGTTTGTTACTTGTGACAACTAAACTCTTTTGTAAGAAAGGAATTCTTGTCGGTCTAGAAGCTATACTTACAACGCGAATTTATTGTGGAAACTCTAGATCGCGCGAGAGTTCCGTTCTTCAAAATGGCGCCGTTGCCAGGGAATTGCAAACGTGTGCCTTATTATTGGTTATTGTAAATATTTACTTTTTGCTTGTTTATTTGTTTTTATTTTTGTTTTTTATTTTTTTTTTACTTTTTCGTAAATTAAGAGGTTGTTGTTCTTTGTTTTAATTGATTTTTTTTCGGAAATCACAAAAAAAAATTTTTTTTATATCTTTTTCAAAATCTTATCTTATCTTATTTCAAAAATAAAAAATCTAATTTCAATATTTAAATTCAAAAATTCAAAATCCAAATTTAAAATTTAAAATTTTAAATTTTAAAAATCAAACCTTTTCAAAATTTAAATCTTTTTCAAATCTTTATCTTATATTGTTGACTTTTCAAAATTCAAATTTCAAAATTTAAATAATTCAAATTTAAAAATTTTCAAATTTCAAATTTCAAAATTCAAAATTTAAATTTCAAAATTCAAAGTTCAAATTTCAAATTTCAAAATTTAAAATTCAAAATTTAATTTTCAAATTCAAAATTTAAATTTCAATAACCTTTTAATTTTGTTTTTATTTTTAATTTTTATTAGCTACTATGAATTCTCACCCCTTTGGCTATAAGTCTGGTTACAATTATGTTGCAGGAAGAGAAAATTACAATGAGAACAGGCATCAAGGTTAGAACAATCAAAGATGGGAGGAGCCATAAGGATTTGATCAACGCTCATGGCAACAACCACCTCCAATGGACTATCAACAACCACCACCATATGCCTATGAATCCCCTCCTCAACATGACTTTGGACCACCATATGCACAAGCCCCTTTCCACCATTCACCTCCATATGACCTTAACCCGTATCCACCATACCAACCACTTTATGAGCCAAATGAACCATACATAGAACCACCCCCATTCCAACACAATTACTCTCATGAACCACCACCTCAATATACACCATCTCCTTATTATTATCAAGATGAACCACCTTCCTACCATGAACCCTTTCTCCCAACAAATGAACCCTCATATCCACCCCAATCTCCAATGGATGACTTCCTTCATGGTCTTCTTCAAGGGCAAGCGAAGATGCAAAGAGATGTATTGGAACTCACGACTGCCTTAACCGAGGTAGTAAATAAATTAGCTTCTCAACATCTGAGCACTTAAAGTACTCCCATGGCTGCATGTGGAGAATCAAAAGAAGAGCGTAGCAAGAAGGAGACACTAGAAACTTCGGTGGACAATGAGGAACATGACCTTGTATTGGAACAAGTGGAGGAAGCCATAATAGTTGCAGAGGAAGAAATGGTTGAAGATTTAGGAGATGCTGAACCTCCATGGGAATCGAGAACTGTACAGGATTCCACCGAGAAGTTTGAATTTGATGTTGATGAGGGTGTACAACCTCCAAGGCATATCATGGTTGAAGATTTTGTAGAGGTTGATCAAGAGATGGAGATTAAAGAAGAGGAAGCACAACCTCCCATGCCCTTAGTAAGCCATAAAGAAGAGTTTGATTTGGAAAAAAGCTACCAAGAGGAAGAGGTTGGAATTGAAGAAGCTCGCGAAGAGGTGGAAGTTGTCAAGGAAGAGCACAAGGGAATGGAGCTTGAAATCACCTTGCCAAAGTTGCTGGAGACCACTCCACCTAAGTCACCATCATCTTTCACAACATTCAAGTGGATAAAATTCATATCTCTTAGCTTTCTCATTCCACTTGAATATAGTTTACTTGAGACAGATGGTCAGCTTAGAGCTCTTTGTGGCGTTAAGAGTAAGAGGGACATCGCTCGTACTCAGAGCTGGTGTGCAAGATTCAATAAGGTTCCATACTTCAATTTGAAGTGCAAGGATTGGTATCACATTCAATTGAATGGGTCTCGGAAAACGTTTGGTTATCTTGGTGAGAACACAATTTCCAAACTGCCCGGCTGGAATAATGTAGATCAAGGCAAAGACAGGTGTAAAAGCAAAGTTTGGGATCCTAGAGTCTGTTCTGACATTCAGCACACTGGAAGCCTGAGAACCTATTTAAAACTGCTCAAGGGCTTTACGTGCCTTGTTTGGGACCCCGGAGGCTGTTGCCATTCCAAACATTGGTGGAGATTTCTGGATGAATTCAAGCACAAGCCACCATAACAGGAAGCTCATTAAATGTCCAAATTAAGGACTTTAACTAAAAGTGCTAGGTGAGAGACAACCCACCATGGTATGATCGTTCCTTTTTCAATTTTAATTTTATTTCGTTTTGTTTGTTTTTAAGTTTTATTTTATTTCATTGAACCTGGAATTACTCATAACATCCACATTAGCATTGCATTTAAAATTCTACAAAAAAAAAAAAAACACGCACGCGACGCGGCAGCGTTGCTGACGCGTCTGCGTCACCAGTGCGTTTTGAAGAAAAGAAAATTGAATAGAGAGTCACGCGAGAGCGTGGCTGGAGGCGTGCCTTTGGCACAAACATGCCCACGTGTCTGCGTCAACCACGCAGCCGCGTCATTTGGAAATTACGCCTCCCACGCGTCCGCGTCACCCACGCGAACGCGTGACCCTAAAAAATCGACGTAAAACGGGTGTATGGCAGCAAGTTGTGATAGAGTGGGGCTGAAACCGCGCTAGAAGCACAATCCCCACCACGCGAATGCGTGCCCCACGCGTCCGCATCATTTTTCAAAGTATGGCCATTCACGCGATTGCGTCAACCACGCTACCGTGTCACCCAAATTTTTGGCAAAATGCATTTAAAACAGAGAGTTGCGCGACCGCGAGGCTGACCTCGCGCTAATGGCACAAATCCCTCCACGCGAACGCGTGACCCACGCGTCTGCGTCACTTCATAGAAGCACCATCCGCGCGAACGGATAACCCACGCGCTCGCGTCGCCTGCGCCGCACAACTTAGCCTGATCAGTGCCAATTATCTTATCTTTTCTTTTCTAATCCTAATTTCTTTTTAACTATCTTTTCTTCTTTCTTCTTTCTTCTTTCTTTTTTACTTCATCTTTTTAACTTCTCATCCCTCTTCACTTCTATTCTATTTTATTTAATTTATTTGCATACTTTCATCCATTCCATTTTAATTTTGGGTATATTTTTATTTTCTTTTCTAAAATTATTATTTTTTTCATTGGTGTTAAAATTTTCTCATTCAACTGTTACCTCTTTTTGAATTATTCTGGTGCTTCATGACTTGTTCTATTCTAATTGGGTATTATTATTCATAAGCCAATGCTAATTTTTATAATACTGATATTCCTTTTGCATTGATATACACTTACAATATTTTGCATTACCCACACCCTCTTTCCCATTATTGCAATTCTTGCACTATTGATATGCCGTATGCTTCTACTGTTTTCTCACTGCATGTTGTAGCTACCATGTAATTGAGACCTTTATTATTTGGCATTACCAACCCATATTTTATTTATTTTTCTTATCTTTATTTCTGGGTTACTTTTCTCCCTTTTCATCTTCTTTCAGGATGGCCACCAAGGAAGGGAAAAGGAAGAACTTCTATATGGGGAGACAGGCAAGTCAATCTGCACAATCTATAGAGAAAGGCATCAGTTGGAGTAGCCCATCCACTTGTACATCTTAGCATGCACCGAGGACGGTGCAACTTTTAAGTGTGGGGAGGTCGATACCGATCTCCATGGGTTAGTTATTCTCTTCTCAACACCAATGTCTTATTTTCTTCATTAGTTCATTGTTGCATTGCATAATAGATTGCATGTGTAGTTGATTGTTTGCATTTAAATACTACTTAGTTGAAAAATAATAAGTTTCTTTCTAGGACCCTATTTTTGAAAAAAAAAATTTCACTAATTTAAATAAAAAAAAATTTCTATGCGTTATATTTGTTTGAAGTTGTATTTGGAACATGGTTTTTGAGCCAAAGAACACACAACCTGTGAGATTTTGAGATTAATTACATGGTTACATTAGTTAACCATAAATATTTTATTCTTGTGTGTTTTCTTCTCTATAATTGCAATCTTTACTTTGTTCCACTCTATATGTCCATTATTTAGTGTATTTATATGCTTGGATATGATTGAGACCATTACTTATTTTCACTCACTTATCCCAAATAAGCCTACCCTTTTATGTCACCCTTGTTAGCCACTTTAAGCTTTTTAACCCCCCTCTATTCCATAACCACATTACTAGCCTTAAGCAGAAAAACAAAATAAAAATCCCAAGTTGAATCCTTGGTTAGCTTAAGATAGATATTTTATATAATTTAAGTATGGAGAATTTTATGGGAACATGGGATGATAGAAAAAAAAGAGGGAATTAAAATGAATAAGTTATTTGAAAATTTGGGAAGCATGCTCATGTAAAATCAAAATAATTAAATTACCATGTGCATTGAAAAAAAATATATTAAGTAATTAAATAAGGGGATACAAAAAAAAGAGAGAAAAATAATATTACCCCAAATGCAAAATAAAAAGAATCATTGCACATGGGACAAAATTCAAAAATAAGTTTGATACATGAGCATGTAATACAAAAGTGGAAAAAATTTGGGTAGCTAGGTAAAGCATTTTAAATTATATAAAGTATGTATATGTTAGGTGAGATCTTAGACTAATCAAGGATTCACTTTGTTAGCTCACTTATATATATATATATATCCTTACCTTTACCTCAGCCCCATTACAACCCTGAAAAGACCTCATGATGTTTGCATTGGTATACTAAATATTTGTTGATTGGTTAGATGAAGAACAAGGTTGAGAAAGCATGACTAGGGAAGAGTAGAGTGATTGACCCTAGACACTTGAGAGTTAGAGTGATATACACTACCAGTAAGGGTTTAATGCTTGATTCCATATTCCCTGCTTTCATGAGCTATCTTCTTACAAGTTTACTTGTTTTTACTGTATGGTTTGAATTAGTGGAATTTGATTCATATTTGTCTTGGAGGACTTATTTACTTTTAACCAAGTAGGTAGAAACATTTTGCATGTAGTTGCATTCACATAGATAGATTGCATTGCATACACTCTATCATTCCTCTTCATTTCTTTATATAGATTCTCTTGAACTTAGCATGAGGACATGCTAATGTTTAAGTGTAGGGAGGTTGATAAACCACTGTTTCATAGTTTATCTTGTGCTCAATTGAGTGGTTTTTATCAACTCTTTACCCACTTATTCATACTATTCGCATGTTTTACGTTTTCCTTCCTGATTTTGTGCTATGATTGAAAACATGCTTCTTTGGCCTTTAAATTACTAACTTTAAACCTCTCTTATTATCATTCAATGCCATGATATGTGTGTTAAGTGATTTCAAAGATTACAGGGCAGGAATGGCTCAGAGGATGGAAAGAAAGCATGCAAAAGTGGAAGGAATACAAGAAGTTGAAGAAATTGCTAAGCTGTCTAGCCTGACCTCTTCGCACTCAAACGGTCATAACATGAGCTACAGAGGTCCAAATGAGATGGTTTCAGTTGCGTTGGAAAGCTAACGTTCGGGTCTTCACAACAATATATAATTTGCCAAAGCTGCCTCGAAGCCAGGCAACGCGAACGCGTGGACGACGCTTCCGCGTCACCTTGCCGCGACCTGAACATAACAAAAATTGCTGGGGGCGATTTCTGGGCTGTTTTTCACCCAGGTTTTGGCCCAGAAAACTCAGATTAAAGGCTATAAAGTGGCGGAATGCATCCATTCATGAGGAAGTATTCCCTAATTCACTTTTCATAATTTAGATGTAGTTTTTAGAGAGAGAGGTTCTCTCCTCTCTTTTAGGATTTAGGATTTTAGGATTTCTATTAGTTTAGTTCAATTCATCTTCAGTCACAGGTTCAATGTTCCTTTTACTTATTTTCTCAATTCATAATTATGAATGCTTTCCTTTATTTATATAAATAATTTAGATTTTTCCCTTTTGGCTTTGGTTGATTAATTGGTAACTCTTCAGTTGTCAAACTCATCGTGATTGATAATTGTTATCTTTGCTGATTGATTTAAATTCCTATAACTCTAGTCTCTCCCTAGGAGTTGACTAGGACTTTAGGTGTTAAATTGATTTATCCACTTGACTTACCTTCATAGTTAGAGGTTGACTTAGTGGGGAGCAAAATATAATTCTCATCACCATTGATAAGGATAACTAGGATAGGACTTCTAATTTTCATACCGTGCCAAGAGTTTTATTAGTTATTAATTTATTAATTCCTGCAATTTATTTCCCTTGTTCAAACCTTTTTAAAACCCAAAAACACTGTTTTCCATAACCAATAATAAATCATACTTCCCTGCAATTCCTTGAGAAGACGACCCGAGGTTTGAATACTTCGGTTTATAAATTTTATTGGGTTTGTTACTTGTGACAAGCAAACTCTTTTGTAAGAAAGGAATTCTTGTCGGTCTAGAAGCTATACTTACAACGCGAATTTATTGTGAAAACTCTAGATCGCGTGAGAGTTCCATTCTTTAGCTACCCCTTGTTTTGCTTTGACCCCAGCTTCCCTTGGTTTAAAGGTCACAAAAATGTTGCCAAAAGTGAACGCTACATTGGGACTTTTGAGCGCCACCCTTGTTGTTTTGCTGTACCATTTGGTGCATCTTGATTGAGCGCTCGAAAATGTTCACTAAAGTGAACGTAGCGTTCACTTGCTTGAACGCTCATGCCTTGGTTTGGTTGGTTTCCTTGTGAACACAACGTTTTACTGTCATGGGCCACGCTTTTGAAAGCATGGCCTAAGGTCCAAAGCATGCTCAAACTTCAAAGTGTGCCCCAAAGTTCTTCTTTCCTCTGTTTGGGCTTAATTTGTGCTTTCTGCTTCTTTTCCTTTATCTTTTTTCCTATCATCAACCAAACAAATACATCAAAGTCTCACCAAAATCACAAGATCTTGCATCATTTATAAAATCAATTAATTCTAGCATAAAACCTATGATTTTGTGTAAAATAAATCATGTTTGATTGATTCAACATAGTCATGAAAATCCACTCAAATCACTTACTTATTGTGCAAGAAAGTGCATAAAACCTAATGAAACTAATGAAAAATGCATGTAAAACTAGCATAAGATGACTTGTCATCAGGTGCCTCTTATAGCTGCAAACAACTTTTAGCTAAAGCCTCAACTAGTCACTCTGGTGTAGCAAAATTGTCAGTATCATGGACTTCTGCAGGAAGACCCAAACCAATTCATCTCTAACTTCTTGCAAATTTGTGACACAGTGAAAACAAATAGAGTGAATCCTTAAGTTTACAATCTCATGCTCTTTCCATTTGCTGTGAGGGATAGGGCAAAGCTGTGGCTAGATTCTCAGCCTAAGGAGAGCCTGAACACTTGGGATAAAGTAGTCACTGGATTTTTGTTCAAATTCTTCCCACCACAGAAGCTGACTAAGCTAAGGGTGGAGGTTTAGACCTTCAGGCAGAAAGATGGTGAGACCCTTTATGAAGCCTGGGAGAGGTATAAGCTGCTGACCAAATGGTTCCATTCTAAGTTTGGTGTTGCCTTACAACAAATTGTTTTCAATCTTTTTGGATGATTGCATCAAATCAAAAATGAAAGTGACACACCAAGATTCTAAGTTTGGTGTGCCACTTATTTTCTATGCAATTCATCAAGCAACACTACTTGTATGCATAATCATAATGCCTCTGCAGTTTTATTTTTCTCTTTTGATTTGACACTTTTTCATTCTACTTGCTTTAGTCATTTTTCTATCTTTAATTGCTTTCAGTTAATTTGCTGTTTAACTGTTCTTGTTAATACTTCACCAAGACATCCTTATTCATGACAGATTCTTCACTTGGTGATTGTATTTAACATATAACAGTTTTTCTTTTTTCGTTTAGTTTTAATTCAAATAAATTGACATGTGATTGCATTCTAAGATTGGTGTTGCTATGCAACAAAAATTTGGTTCCAATATCTACTAGATACTTGCATCAATTCCAAGTGAAAGTGTCACACTATGTTTGGTGTGCCACTTATTCTTTATGCAAAGTATTGTGCTCACCTTCTTATATTTGCAATCACAATGTCTCTGGAAAGAGGAAGAATAGAGGAAAAAGGACAACAATAATGAAGATGAACTACAAGGTTGTAAAGTTCTTTTTCCTCTCATTTGTTTTCAGCACTTTAAATTGCATGATTGTCTTTATATTCTCTGTATGCATCTGTGTATGAATAAAGCATAGTTGGAATCTTGATTTGTAACATGTTGTTGTGGCATTATGACTACCAACTTGAGTTTTGTGAGTTCAAAAGCAATAAAGCATTATGATCATAAACAAACAAGGAATTAAAGAAGATTTTAGCATGTGCATACAAGTATTGGAAAGCTAGTATGATTGATTGTTGCTCAATTGTATTGGATTTTATTTAATTGAAGTTTTCATCTAGGACATTTTGTGAAATCTTTTGAAATCATGAAAACCTTGAAAAAAAAAAGCAAAAAAGGGCAAGAAAAGAAAAAGGGAAAGAATGAGAAAGCTGAAGGCTCTGAGTACCAATGGCAATTTATTTGTTAAGTACTTGTGGTGTTTATGTATCAAGCCGAATGATTGAAAACAAAACACTTAGAAGTCAAGGCTAGGCTCAAGTGCAAAAGCACTCCCTCAAATCTCAAGGTTCTGAGCATTAATGATTAGAGAGTCAAGAAAAGAAAAGAAAAATGAGCTTAATGAAGTCCTCTAATTCAAATGCTTGTGGTGCTTATGTATCAAGTGGTAATACTTGAAAATAAAGCATTTAGAATCGTAGCTTTGTTATTAACTCATGGGGCAAAGCACCCAAAAGGAGAAGCTAATAAGAAAATCAAAAGCTTGTTTCAAGGGAAAAATATAAGGAAAAGATTTCATAAATTGAGCTAGATAGAAGCATCAATCATTTACATTTCTTTTGTGATTGTAGCATGCTTAGAAAACTAACTTACCATGAACATTCAGTTGCTATTCTTCTTACCTTTGATTGTCAATCTTTATCGCATGATTCTTTTCTTGCTTGTGGACAAGCAAGGTTTAAGTTTGGTGTTGTGATGACATGTCAACATGTCATGTTTTTCTATGCTTTTTCATACAAGAAATTAATGATTTGTGCTTAAATATTGAAAGCTTTTGTGCTTAAATGGTATATTTTCATGATCTTTTAATTTTATAAATCTTGTAGAAAATAAGAAGAAAAAGAAGCAAATAAGCACAAAATAAGCTAAAAAGGAGAAAAAAAAAAAGAGCTTTGGGGTACACTTTGAAGTTGGAGCACACTTTGGAGCCTTAGGCCACGCTTTTAAAACCGTGGCCCATGACCAAATTAAAGTAGACTGGAAATCAGCACAGAAAGCTCCGTTCTTGCCAAGAGCAGAGCATTATCGTGATGCAAAAATGAGCTTGGAAGCAAAATTTTCGCCAAGTTAAAATCTGGGCGCTCACAGCATGACCATGCCTCCTTCAAAGGGATATAACTTGAGCTACAGATGTCCGATTGATGTGCTTCTAGTTGCGTTGGAAAGCTGACATTCCTAGATTTCCAACGATATATAGCAATCCATATTTGGCATGAAATTGAGGCATGAGTAAAATGCATCTTTAAGGACCAAAAATAAGCAAAAATGGGCACAAATGCATTCACCAGGATTCGAAGAGGGAGACCAAGGGAAGCCCATCAAAGTAGCGCTCACTTGGAGAGCGCTGCGCTCTTAGAGAGAGCATTGTCGTGCTCTCTTCATGAAAATTCAAGGAAAATTGCTCCCCAAATTCTTTCACCAAGGCTTGAACCTGGAGCCTCACCAAGGAAGCAAGGATGCTGCGCTCTTGGGGAGAGCGGGGCGCTACATTGACATAGCCAGGGAGCATAGTTGCGTAAAACAAAGCAAGGCCAAGGAAACAAGCACCAATGCTGCACTCTTGGTGAGAGCCGAGCATTGCCCTAGGAGGTGTCCCACACCAAACCAACTTGAACCAAGCTTGACCCATGCTCCAAACCAATTAAACCAAGGCCAACCAAATCCATCTCTCTTCAAATCCAAAGCAAGCAAAGCCCACATCGTCACTCAAAGGCACAAGAACAAGCTAGAATTAGGATTTTCATTTAATTTATTTTTCATTTCAATTTCATTTTATTTTCATTTTGTAAAAAGCCTATATAAAGGCATCATTCTCATTTTCATAGGGAGGTCAGCTCCATTAGAGAGCATTTGAGGTGAGCTCTACTAGAGAGCAATAGAGGTAGAGTTGAGAGCTCTCTCTCTTAATTTTCCTTTTTGAGTTGAGATTGGAAAGGAGATCTGAGTTTTCTTTCTAATTGTTCTTGCTTTGGCACTCTTACTTTCTGTTTTGAATTTTGGATTGAGATTGAAGAAATTCTGTTTCAATACTTGATCTAAAATTCATCTTGTTCCTCTTCTGCATAATTCTAAGGATTGAGAATTGGTTTACTGCTTTCATTTTCTTTTCTTCTACAAGTTCACTCTCTGCAATTTTTCATTTAAGCTTATTGTGATCTGATATACATTTCCCGCACAATTTAATTCCTCTGAAATTTCTCTAAGTTTTGATTCACTGCAATTTTGCTTCTCTGTTTACATTGCTTTCAATTTACTTTCAAGCAATTTAATTCTTATGCACTTGTTCTGCATTTTACATTTCTGTTCACGACCTGATTCACTTTTTCTGCAAGTTTAATTCTCTTGCAATTGCTCTAAGCTTTGATCTATTGCTTTCTTTAATTTCCAGCACCCACTCCCCTTTACATTTAATGCAATTTACATTTCTTGCAATTTAAGTTTCAGCTATTTTACTTTCTTGTTCTTTAAGTTACTTGCAATTTTACTTTCTGCATCTTTTAAATTCCTTGCAATTTACTTTCTATTGGCTACATTTCACACAATTCACTCAATGTTAGCTTGACTAAACTAATCACCCACTAAAGTTGCTTGATCCATCAATCCCTATGGGATCGACCTCACTCTAAGTGAGTTTTACTACTTGATGCGACCCGGTACACTTGCCGGTGAGATTTAGGTGTTTGAAAATTCGTTTTCCAAAATATCCATCAGAAGACGTTAGGTGTAGGGGGTTGAGGGGTGCGCGAATGCGCTGATCTCCTCGCGTAGGTAGGGTTTTAAATTTTTGAATCCTCACGCTCGCGCACAGTGCGCGTCCGTGCGGATTGATGAAAATGGAGATAGACGCGGAAGCGTCTTATGCGCATTTGCATGGGCGGCAAAATAGGTGAGGTGCGCGGAAGCGGCAAGTGCGCGTTCGCGCAGATGGGGGATATGGGCATGGGTGTAGACGCGTACAGTGCGCATCCGCGCGAGGTGAGTTGGGCTAAAGGCTCAAAGCCAGCCCAGAGCTGGCACAAGTCTCGGGTCCTTGGCCTGGAAACGGTTTTGGCGAATCGGTGCACACGCGGCCTGTGCGCGGGTGCGCGCATATGCAAAATAAGGACATGGATGGGTAAGCGCGCAGTGCGCGCACGCATACACGCAGTTGTGCAATTGGCCCCGCTTTTGTGCGAGATTGGCCCAACTCTCTGGAAAGAGTATGGGCCTGCATATACGTATGGACGTGCATGCGAACAACGTGTGTACGCGTCCTAGACACTTTTTTTCTTGAAAAATTCAAAAATAGCTTAACCCCTCTTTTAACGCTGCCTACAGCTCAAAATTAACTCCAAAAATACAAACTAACAAAATTCTCTTGTTTTTGGGAATTTTCAAATGAGTAAGGGTTAGTTGCCCCACAAGCAACCTACAACCAATTTATTGAAATAAATATATGGAAAGAAAACTATCTACAATGGTAACTCAATTCACTTATTAATAAAAAATGTAAGAGGGTGGAAAGAGTTTACCATGGTGGGGTGTCTCCCACCTAGCACTTTTAGTTTATGTCCTTAAGTTGGACATTTTGGGAAGCTCTTGTCATGGTGGCTTATGTTTGTGCTCATCCTTGAATCTCCAAGGATCTTTGCTTCTCAAATGGTTGACAGAAGTTCCAACCATCTTCACCAACTTTGGATGGAGTTCCACCCAAGATATGAGCTCCCTTAGTTGGTCTTCATGCTACGATCCGGGATCCCATATCTTATTTTTGCACCTGTCTTCTTGTTGATCTTTATGAATTTTCAGTTTGGGTGGTTGATAAGTAGAACAAGTAGAATTCTCTCTAGCATACCAAACTTTCTTCCTAGACCCATGTAAAGTAGCATTCATCCAATCATAGTCCCTATACCTTGAAGTTTTAACCTTTATGAGCCTACTTCCAAACTTTCAACCACTGCATAACTCCTTTTTACCCTTAGTTCCACAAAGCGCTCTAAGTTGCCCATCTATTTCAATCTAGCCGTATTCAAGGGAGTAAGTGAAGATTAAGGGTGAGAGTTTTACCCACTTGAATGTTATGTTGGATGGTGACTTAGGGGGGGAACCTCCCCACACTTAGACAATGCAAGGTTGACTTCCTTATGCTCTTCTATGAGTACTTCAACCTCTTGACAACTTCCTTCATTCTCTTCATGCTTGTTGATTTCTTTCAATTCCTCTTCATCATCAATCAAATCAAACTTGGGAGGTTGTGTGAAATCTACCTTCATATCAACTTCACTTTTGTTGGTAGAGTCTTCAATGAGATTACTAGCAAGATTTGGGGTTGAGTTGCCTTCAATAGCTTCTATTTCATGTCCCACGGGAGAGGATTCAATGTTTGCTAGGAAATCGTTGATGATTGAATCCATCTCTTGATCAACCTTTTCATATTCCTCAATCTTGATATGCTCCAGAGGTTGTTGAGACGTCCATGGTGGTTCCGCATCTCCTAGATCTTCAACCACTTCTTCCTTTTCTTCAATGACCTTAGGTTCCTCTAATTGTTCGAATACAAAGCTTGACTCTTCCTTTTACTCCACCGGCTTTTCTAATTTCTTCCTCATGCTTTACTCTTCTTTTGGTTTTTCACATGTGGCCACGGAAGCACCTTGAATGTTCAAACATTGGTAGGCTAAAGTGTGCACTACCTTAGTCAGATTAGTCACAAACTCTAGGGTGTTCCTTTGCATATCCGCTTGGCCTTGAAGTAGCAAGGTGAGAGAGTCATCTATTGGGGCTTGGGTGGATAAGAGGGTTCATCAATTTGGAGAGGGGGTTCATAGTAGAAAGGTGGTTCTTCTTGGTAAGGGTATGGAGATGGTGCGCATTGAGGTGGTTTGTGGTAATAAGCACAATGGAATTGTGGTGGTTCTAGAGGTTCTTTCTCATAATGGTCACAAGGAAATTGCATGGGTGATTGGTTATATGATGGACATGGGTCACAAGAAGGTGTTTGGTATGGAAATGCTTGTGAGCATGGTTAATAGTCATGTTGAGGATAAGGTTCATGAGCGTATGGTGGTGGTACTTGATTATCACAAAAACAATCACCATAGCCATTGAATTGACATGCACTAGGATGTGAATTATACCTATAAGTATCCGGAGGCTGTTGCCAATAGGAGTGATCAATTCCTTGAGGCTCCTCCCAACTTGGAGTGTTCCATCCTTGGTACATGTTATCATTAAAGCCCACATTTCCTACAACATAGTGAGAACCAAACTCATAGCCAAGAGGGTGAGAATTCATAAGGGAAAAACGAAATAGAACTAACAAAAACTAGTAAACAAGCTAAAGACAAATCTATTCACACTATTCACATATATACAATAACCAATATCATAACACCATTGCAAGTCTCCGACAACGGCGCCATTTTGATGATTAGACTTTTGTGTGGTCTAGAATTTCACAATTGAAATCTCGTTGCAATATAGTTTCTAAACCAACAATAGTCCTTTCATACAAAACATTGTTTGTCACTAGTACAAACCCCTATATTTATAAACTGAAGTATTGAACCTCGGGTCGTTCTTCCTAGGAATTGCAATGAAGTGTCCTTATTATTGGTTATGAAGTATGTTTAGGTTTTTGGGAATAAGGACAAGAAATATAAATGGCAATGAAAATAAACTAACAACTAACAAAGCTCTTGACAAGATATGAGAACTAGAAGTCCTATATTAGTTATCCTCCTCAATTGTGACCACAAATTATTCATTGCTACCACTTAGTTAACCTCTAACCATGGAGGAAAGTTAAGTGGATGAATCAACTTGATTCTACAAGTCCTAGCCAACTCCCAAGGGAAAGACTAGCATTAGTGGTATCCAAATCAATTAGCAACTTCTAATTATCGATAAACAAAGGACTTAGATAACTCAAGCATCACTAATTACTCCACCTAGGCCAAGAGTGATAAAAATCTATACTAAAATCTAACCAAGCATTTCATCAAACACTTGGAAGGCACTAAAGAAAAGCAAAGTAAATTGGCATCAACAAATGAATCTAACAACAATTATTGCAAGGAATTAATAACAACAATCAAAAGGAACACAATTATCATGAATTATCTTAAATTGCATTAAAAGAAAATAAAATGAACAAAAGTAGATCTACAAACAAAGTAGAAGGAAATTGTTACGGATCCGGCCCACGGATCCTGGACCCGAGGTTAAACCCGAACCCGGCTTCTCGAGTCCAACCCGCCTCTCTCTTCTAGAAAGGCCCGAAACCGGCCCTCTAGAACTCCTAACCAACTTTCGAATTCAAATGTCTTCCCTATCTTAACCAAACAAGATAAGATAAGATAACTCTCATCACCTATAAATAGAGGACCCAAGTCCCTACAGGTATTCATTCATTCCACACACCTTATACCTCTCAGATCCATTATGACTTGAGCGTCGGAGTGTCTTTGCAGGTACCTCCCCCCATTGCTCCAGTCAAGCGATCCGGCATCCACCTCAACCCGCAAGTTCCCGATCCATCCCTCAACCCGTACTAGAGACATCTTGTACATTGGCGCCGTTTGTGGGGACACTTGCGCCGACTAAACCGGAATGGGGGACGTACTCGAAGAAGCCTCCTCAAACCGGGATGACTCTCGAACGAAGAATCCGACCCCAGAACACCCGGAGGTTGCAAATCAAGGAAGGATAGCAAGTACCATCCACCATGCACAGAATAAAGAAAACGATCATGTCGTTACAGAACCGCGACACTCAGAGAAAACGGGGGACAAAGCAGCACAAATCATCCAAGATCTCTGCCTCTGGGTCCAGGAACTGGAAGGCAGATTGACCGCCAAGGAAAGATACAACAACAAACACAGAAGCCATGCAACTTCTAGATCAAAATCTCGCCACGGCAGATCACCAACCCGGCGACACGATAGGAGAGTCGATCGCAGCACCTCGTGTGATCGCAGGCGAGAAAAATCGCCAGAGCGGCGATACAGCAAAAGGCACAATCGCAGCGCTTCCCGAGATCTGAGTTGTTAGCACAACTCAGACGAAGATCGGCGACACCGAGAAACCAAGCGCATAAGAAATGACCACACGATAATGGGAGCGACACCTTTTACGGAAAGGATCTTGAAAGCAAAACTCCCCAAAGGTTTTGACAAACCCACTGACATGAAGTACGACGGAACTAAAGATCCCCAAGAACATCTAACGGCCTTCGAGGCCAGGATGAACCTAGAAGGAGCGGCCGACACAGTCCGATGCAGGGCCTTCTCGGTGACCCTAGCCGGGCCAGCAATCAAATTGTTCAACGCCCTCCCAAACGGATCCATAGCTAGTTTCCACGACATCACACGAAAGTTCATGGCCCAGTTCACGACCAAAATCACTAAAGCTAAACACGCCATAAGCTTGCTAGGGGTCACACAAAAATTGGATGAATCCACAAGAAAATACCTCGACCGCTTCAACGACGAATGCCTAATGGTCAACGGGCTCACGGATTCAGTCACAAGCCTTTGCTTAACCAACGGGCTCATGAACGAAGACTTCCGCAAACACCTCACTACCAAACCCGTGTGGACCATGCACGAGATCCAAAACATCGCCAAAGATTACATAAATGACGAAGAGGTCAGCCAGGTCGTCGCTACTAACAAGCGGTAACACAACCACACCCAACACGGCAACCCGGCACCACGACATAACCCACCACCCAAAGAAAATCAAAGGAACCACCCCAAACTGACAAACACAATCCGACCACTAAGAATCGGCAAATTCTCTAATTACACGCCCCTGACAGCACCAATTACCGAGATATACCACCAAATAGCAGATCGAGGCAACATACCAAAAGCCCGACAACTCAAGGAAAGAACGGGAGGCAACAAAACCCTTTACTGTGACTACCACCGAGGTTACGGGCATAGGACACAAGACTGTTTCGACCTAAAAGACGCCCTCAAACAAGCCATAGGAGACGGCAAGCTCCCAGAGTTCACCAAAATCATCAAAGAACCAAAACGTGCGGAGAGAGACAGGTCGCCAGAAAGAGAAGGGCGCAACCCAAGAACCCAAAAACAACCCCCTAGAGAAAGCCCAGAGGAAGACCCAACCATCATAGTAAATATTATCACAGGCAAAGACGTATCAGGCAAGTCAAAATTAACAAAAAAGATCTCAAATTGATGGCCGTCAGAAACCAAACTCAAACCACCATGGCCGACAATACGATTACTTTCCTACCTGAGGACTGCTAGCACGGCACCTCGGCTGAAGACGCCCCTTTCGTCATCTCGGCAAGGATCGGAACAGGACTAGTACGAAGGATACTGGTGGACACCGGTGCAGACTCAAACATCCTCTTCTGAGGAGCCTTCGACAAACTCGGGTTCCACAACAACAACTTCCAAACATGCCGCAACAGTGTCACGGGACTCGGAGACAACTTTCTTAAACCGGACGGCTCAATCACCCTCCCATCACCATAGGGACATGTAACCAGAAGAAGACAATCCTATCCGAATTTATAATCTTAAAAGACTCCACTGCCTACAACGTGATTCTCGGAAGAAAAACAATCAATGACTTCTCCGCCGTCATTTTTACCAAGTACCTCCTCATGAAGTTCAGAACCGAAGACGGCTCTATCGGTACTATCCACGGAGACCGGAAGGTCACAGCAGAGTGCGACAACACCAGCCTAGCCCTACGAAAGAAATCCCAGGACGCGGCCGAAATAATCCTAGCCGAACTGGACGCTCGGCAAGACGACCAACCCAGGCCAGAGCCAGAAGGTGACATGGAAAAATTACAAATAGGGCCAACCAAAGAGGAATACACCTTCATTAACGGGAACCTCCCGTACGATCTTAAAGAAGACCTTTCCCAATTTCTAAAACAAAATAGAGACCTATTCGCATTTACACCAGCCGACATGCCGGGCATAAATCCCGACCTAATGTCCCATCGGCTGGCCGTGGACCCCAAAGCCAAACCAGTAGCACAAAGGAGACGAAAAATGTCACCAGACCGAGCCGCCGAGGTCAGAAGGCAAGTTAAAGCCCTACTCGAAGCCAACTTCATCAAGGAACTCCCCTATACGACCTGGCTAGCCAATATCGTGCTAGTAAAGAAATCTAATAGGAAGTGGCGAATGTGCGTCGATTACACGGACCTCAACAAAGCCTGTCCAAAAGACGCCTTTCCCCTACCAAACATTGACGGATTAGTAGATGCCGCATCAGGCCATCGATACCTTAGCTTCATGGATGCATACTCCGGCTACAACCAGATTCTGATGCACCAACCCGACGAAGGAAAAACAGCGTTCATCACCCCAGACGGGACGTACTACTACACAGTGATGCCCTTCGGCCTGAAAAACGCTGGAGCCACCTACCAAAGACTTGTCAACAAGATATTTCAAAACCTATCCGGAAGCAAACTAGAAGTTTACATAGACGACATGCTCGCCAAAACCAAATCCGGCGAACAACTTATCAGTGACCTCAAGGTCATAATGAACACCCTACGAAAGCACCAAATGCAACTCAACCCGGAAAAATGTGCCTTCGGAATGGAGGCAGGGAAGTTTCTCGGCTTTATGATCACTCAACGCGGAGTTGAAGCTAACCCAGAGAAATGTCGCGCCATCCTTGAGATTACGAACCCAAGAAACCTTAACGACATCCAAAAGCTCACCGTCCGACTGAAGGCGCTATCACGCTTTCTCGGAGCATCGGCTCAAAAAGCAATCCCTTTCTTCAAACTGATGAAGAAAGGAGCCCCCTTCAAATGGGAGACAGAATGTGAACAAGCATTCCAACATTTTAAAAGAGTCCTAGCGGAACCACCAGTCCTCGCCAAACCCCAAACAGGGGAGACACTCTACTTATACTATACCTCTCCATAACGGAAGAAGCACTCGCAGCAGCACTCATCCGCGAAAACGAGAAGAAAGAACAAAAACCCGTATACTTTATAAGCAAAGCCTTGCAAGATGCGGAAACCCGCTACTCGCGCCTAGAAAAGTTAGCTTTCGCACTCCTCACGGCCTCTCGGCGCCTGCGACAATACTTCCAGGCCCACCCTGTCATGTTCCGAACCGACCAAGCGGTCAAACAGGTGCTACAAAAACCCGACCTAGCGGGAAGAATGCTTGCGTGGTCCATCGAACTATCCCAATTCCAGATCAAGTTCGAACCCCGAAATGCGATCAAAGCACAAGCCATGGCCGATTTCATCGCCGAGATGACCCCGGGAAATTCCACCCCCGAATCATGGAAACTACACGTCGACGGCTCATCAAACGTCACCGATGGAGGCGCCGGAGTCATACTCGAAAGTTAAAAAGGGGTCACGATCGAACAATCAGTACGATACGAGTTCCCAGTTTCAAAGAACCTGGCAGAATATGAGGCCCTCCTGGCAGGCCTAGCCCTAGCCAAGGAAGTCGGAGCAAAGGTCCTGGAAGTGAGTACCGACTCACAGGTAGTCAGTTCCCAAATTAACGGAGACTACCAGACGCGAGATCCCCTACTCCAACAATAGCTCGCCAAGTTAAACGAACTGAAAGAAGGATTTGAACACGTTACCATACAACACGTCCCTAGGGAACGAAATGCCAGGGCAGACCTACTTTCCAAACTAGCCAGTACCAAACCAGGACACGGCAACAAATCACTAATTCAGGAAGTCGTCAAGTCACCGTCCATATCGACAATGACTAATGCTTATCTGACACTCTCCAGCCAAGGATCATGGACCTACCCTATCCTGCAATACCTCCTCGACGGAACACTACCAGAAGACCCCAAAGAGGGAAAACGGATAAAAAGGGAAGCTGCCAACTACACAGTTGTCACAGGACACCTATACAAACGCGGATTCTCACAACCCCTGCGCAAATGCGTCAAGCCCGGGGACACGGAGTACATACTCCGTGAAATCCATGAAGGTTGCTGCGGCCACCACATCGGAGGTAAAACCCTAGCCCAAAGAATCATCAGGGCAGGTTACTTCTGGCCCACGGTTATCCGGGACTCCATGCAGTTGGTGAAAAACTGCGATAAATGCCAAAGGCACGCCAATATCCACCAGGCCAGCCCACACCAGCTCAGCATCATATCGGCAGAGCGTCCGTTCGGCACCTAGGGGATCGACCTCGTCGGACCCTTCCCTACGGCACCCGGTCAACTGATGCACGGAAAACTTGTCTCTCAACAAATTTCCTTCGGCAAGTGTACCGAATTTGTCGTCAAGTAAAAACTCACAATAGAGTGAGGTCGAATCCCACAGGGATTGATTGATCAATCAACTTTAACTAGAGGAATGTTCTAGTTGAGCGAATCCAGAATTTGAGTTGAGAATTACAGAAAATTAAATGGCGGGAAAGTTAATAACAAAAAGTAAATGCTGAAAATGAAGAACTGAATGTAAATGATGGAAAGTAAATTACAAAATTGTAAATGGGAATGGGGGAATTTCTCATAAGAGTAAACAACAGAAATTAAAGAGAATGGGTAAGATCAGAAATGGGGAGTTCATTGGGCTCAGGATATGTTGCATTCTCCGGATCAATTTCATTTTCATCTCTTCCTCAATTAATGCACTCATTGATCTCCTTGGCAATCTTAAGTGATCGAATTACAATTCCTTGTAATTCAATCTCTCAAATCTTGATCAATAGCCAATTCCTTGGTCAATTGCTCATGAGAAGAGATGAAGTATGGTCACTGATTATACCACATGCATTTCCTAAATCAAGTGTTGAGAGAATTATAGTCACATATCCATCCAAACCCAATTTGGTCCAGCATGAGAAAGCATTTCTAGCATGATCTCTTCATTCCTCTTTCAAGGTTCAGAAGAGATCCAAGTATGAATAGCTTCTTTTCCAAGATAACTACCCAATTGGATGAAGATCGAAAGCTTTCAAGTAAAATCAAGAGAAAAGATAGAAGAAGAATAATGAAAACTAGTATTGATCCATCAAATTACAACAGAGCTCGCTAACCCAATGAAAGGGGTTTAATTGTTCATAGCTCTGGAAAATGAAAACAAAGATGGAGAATACATGATGAAACTAGAAGTGCAGAGAAAGTAAAATACAGAGAGTAATTCTATGCCCAAAAAGGCTCCCTCTATTTTCCAACTCACTAAATAATTCAAAGCTACTCCTATATATACTACTCTTCTGCTCTTTTAGTTGGCTCCTCAAGTCTTGGGTCTGGGCCTTTGGATCTTGAGTTTGAAGCAGTTATCTTCTTCATTGGGCTTGGCTTTACTTGCAGGGAGAAAGTGTGAAGTGGGCAGAGACTTTAGCTCAGGACGTTAGTGTGTTAACGTTCAGTGACATTCAACTTTTTCACTAACATTCCTCACCCGAGTAAGAGCCACGTTAACCTCAACGTTAGTGGCACAAACGTTGCCACTAACGTTGCCTCTATGTCCTTCGCGCACGTTATTGGGACTCAACTTTCCGAATAACGTTGAGAAGCCTCCCCCTTCCCTATGTTAGAGTCCACGTTAATTTAGTTAACGTGGCTCTTGTAACGTAGGCTTGCCAACCTTCGAGAACGTTAGTGACACTTAACATTGTCACTAGCGTTCCAATGTGCCCCTTAGCTCCCACGTTAGAGTCCACGTTAACTAGGTTAACGTGGCCGTGCTAGCCATCTCCAACGTTAATGACAATGTTGAATGTCACTAACGTTGGCTCATCATCCTTCTCCTCACGTTAACTTCCACGTTAACTAAGTTAACGTGGGAGTTAACGTGGCTCATGGTGGCAAGTGTGGGCTCCTTCCAACTTTAGTGACAATGTTGGGTGTCACTAACGTTGGCGATCACCTTCCTTCTTCACGTTAGCTTCCATGTTAACTAGGTTAACGTGGGAGTTAACGTGGCTTATTGGGGTTTGTGTGGGTTCCTTCCAATGTTAGTGACAATGTTTGGTGTCACTAACGTTGTCGACCACTTTGTTTCCTCACGTTAGCTTCCACGTTAACTAGGTTAACGTGGAAGTTAACGTGGCTTAATGTGACTTAGCCAACGTTAGTGATAATGTTGAATGTCAACTAACGTTGGCTTCCCCCCTTTCTTCCTAACGTTAGAGGCCACGTTAACTAAGTTAACGTGGCAACTAACGTGGCCACTTATGAGCTTGGTCCAACGTTAGTGATAATGTTAAGTGTCACTAACGTTGGCTCCATTTCTTTTCTTCCACGTTAGAGTTCACGTTAACTTAGTTAGCGTGACTCTTAACGTGGGCAATGATGGCTTCGAGAGCGTTATTGGCAATTACATTTCTCATTAACTTTGCAAGTTACTCCCATTCCACGTTAGTGTTAACGTTAGTGTAACTAACGTAGCCACTAATGTGGTTCTTCTTTGCTTCCTTTGTCCTGAAATCAAGCAATAAAGTGCATCAAAGTTCTAGTCCAAGTCATGGGAAATGCAACATCCAATTTGTCCTTAAATTTATGCAAAACCCTCATGAAATCATGTAAAGTGCACAATGTATACTTGAATCAAGATGTAAGTGAATATCTACCCAAAACTATCTTATTTCCTAAGGAAATGCATGGAACTACCCTAAAAATAGTAAAGAAAAGGTCAGTGAAACTGGCCAAAATGCCCTGGCATCGCAACACCAAACTTAAAGCTTGCTTGTCCCTAAGCAAGTACTAGAACAAGAGAATGATGAATGGAATGTCAAGAGAAATGAGTCATTCTTGTGGAAGTCATGTCCCTGGTTTTATGGTGGTTTCATGCATAGCAACTTAGGTTCATTCCTGGCTTTCAGACCTTTATCATGTCCTAGAATACTCACTGTGATTGCATCCCATGAGACTTTTATTCATTGATCCTTTTGTTGTTATTTCAGGGCTTATTTTTGTTCTTAAGCTAAGTGCTCTGTAAGGGGGCAACTCTTTAAAATAAGCTTTCAGCCAACACTCCCGAACCAGTTGGTTCAAGGTGCTAAGTGTTGAAGCACTCCTAAGGACTTACTTGCTCAAGTCTCTCCCCCACACATACACACCACAGGTATATAGTTTATTTGTTTTCTTTTCTTGAGACCTTGGTGTCCAACACCTCTTTGGGTTACTAAATGTTCTGTAGTGAGGGTTACTCTTGATAGTGGACTTTCAGCTGATAATCCCGAGTTGGTTAACCCAAGTTACCAAGTGATAAGGCACCCCTAAAAGCTTATTCATCCAGGTAGATCCCTCACACAGGAGCACCACAGACACATGCCTCAAGATTAAAACCATTGGTGCCTAGCCTTATTGCTTACTCTTTTTCTTTTATTTTTCAACCTTTATTGTTCTTTCCCTTTTTCTTATTAGGATCTTCTTATTTAGCTAGTCTCATGGGATGTATTCAAGGCATATGATTCAGGACAGATAGTTGTCTTCCCACCTTATGGTTGAACCAACTTAGCTAACTTATGACTATACCATAAACTCATGAACTTATTCCATAGTATGAACTCCTCTCTAGTCTTTAAAAATACTCATTCTCTTTTTTTCATTTGATTCAAAGGGATAAACATACAAGTAAGTAAAGTAAGGGTGCAGTGACATAAAGACCAGCAAACATAGACCTTTTCAACACAAAAACTTAAAAGACAGAATTTAAAAAGGTTTAAAGATAACATGGAAGCAAGTTCTATTTCATACAAGATCTTCCTTATTCAAAGCATAGAAAAAGATGGACTAAAGAAGGAACTCCACCACCTTTTACTCATGTGGTTGCCCATGCTCGCCTCCTTACTTGTCTCTTGATTTCTTGTACTCCCACTCCCTTTGCCTTTTCCAATCAGCTTCTTCCAGAAACCACCATCTTCCATCTTCTTCTTGAGTATTTCCTTCTGCTGTTTCACCTTCCTCTCTTCTTGTTCTACAAAATATTTTTGGACCTCATCATATGTAGGGATGGCATAGTGTAGATGATGCATATTACTAGACATGTAGTTCAACTTGGCCTGAGTGTTTATGTTGAACTCCTCCCTATGTAGCTACCGTCCTTCATTAAGTACACTGAACTCATTGAATGCTCTCATATGAGCTAGTTGCCGCTGATTGAGTTCTTGCAAATGCTTATCTTGACGTTCTTGTCTCGCAGTAACTTGGTGGATGGCTTGAGTGAGTTGGGAGTATTGTTCCTGTTGCTGCTCCATCTGTTGTTTCTGCCACTCCTCTTGTAGGCTCATCCATTTGGATTGAAGCAGCAATATTTGCTCTTGTCCTTCCATTTGTCTCATCCCCAAATCTTCAATGGCCCTTAGAAGGTGATTCATATTCACGTTGGCTTGGTCATGATGCTCTTCTTGTTGATATTCTTCTTGATGAGGCTCCTCTTGGTGAGCTACTCCTTTTGATTTTGGCTTTCCTATGTGAGGTCTTCTTTGTTGTTGGGCTGGTTTCACATAAGTTAGCCGCTGAAAGGTCATCAGCCTCCCCGGATTTAACCAATCTGCGTTGCTATCCTCGAAGACAACCTTGGCCTTCGTGCACAATCTGAGGATGGTACTGGGGTACCAAAGCCTGGCACCCGAATCAATCTTCTCAGCTGACTCTTGAATCCCCTCTGCTATAAGCTCGTGCACATTTATATCTCCACCTTGTACTAAGCAATGTACCATAGTAGCCCGATTGACATTGACCTCAAAATTGTTGGCTGCTGGTAAGATAGATCTCCTCACAAGTTCAAACCATCCCTTGGCCTCAGGGCTGAGGTCTCCTCTCTTGATGAACCTGGGTCTCTTATCCGCATATCTTTCCTAGTCAGCTCCTATAACACATATGTCGTTCACAATTTGTTTGAGTTCATCATCATCAAGGCTCTTACTTACTCTTGCTTGACAACTAAGCTCATCAAAATGTGGTGATTTTAGGTGCAGAGCTCTTGTTATAGCATTTGGGCTAAAGTCCACCTCCTTTCCTCTTACATAGCTTTTGAAGGTTGGGGCCTTGGTTTTGTCTTCTCTAACCACATTCACATAGAACTCTTTGATGAGGTTTGCATTGATCTTCCCCTCTAGATTCGTGAGCCCTTGCCACCCTCTTTGCTCAATTTTCTCCTGAATCTGTGGGCACTCGTCTTCATTGATTTGGAACGTTAATTCGGGCAGTATCTTTTTGAGCTTTATCCGCTCAAACTCTTGTTCATGGAAGGCAGTTTTGAACCTCTTCTCATCAAAAGGAATGCTCACCATTGGTTCCTTCCTCTTTTGCCTCTTGAAGCTTGATGATGCCATGAATTTGAGTTGCTGTGTGAGGGGGTTTGAAGGTAAGGATGGATGAAGAATTTGGTTGGTTAGGATGAGGTGTGATGAAGAGGTTTTGGACGTCGAAAGTGTGGATTGTGGAGAGTGGAAATTTGAGTGTGAAGGGTAAGTATGGACTAGGACTCACTTATATAGGGAGGTGAGGAAGAGATGAAAGGTGTGGATTGAT
Source organism: Arachis ipaensis (assembly GCF_000816755.2). Lineage (NCBI taxonomy): Eukaryota > Viridiplantae > Streptophyta > Magnoliopsida > Fabales > Fabaceae > Arachis > Arachis ipaensis. Next base: position 86,262,509 of record NC_029785.2, read on the forward strand.
GGGGTTGGTGTATGATGAACGGATGGGGTTTTGTATGGAATAAGCACGAGGATTACCAACTTTATGATGGAGTTGGTTCAGTTTCCACATTTGTTCTTCTTCCAATGTTGCATGGCAACCATTCCCAATGCATTCCTCCTTGAGGCATGTGTGTAGTACCCTCTTCATGAAGTGGCCGAGCCTTCTTCATTCAATTGTCCAATCAATCTCCTTCAATGTTCCTCTCCTTTTTCCTATAAAATAAGAAAAATTAATGTCCTAAAAACTATTTAAACTTTACGGCTAAAATAAAAAGAAGAAAAGATTTTGTTTATTCATGAACTCCAACTAACTAACTAACTGTGTATCCTTATATGCACATTGGTGGCACCATGGGGTGGCACCAAACTTAGTTTCAAGCATTGTGATGAAGAGGTTGTTGTTCAAAGCACCAAGACTAGCATGCTTTGGGTTGCATTCATGCTTTCTTGGCATGTTTTGAACACCAAACTTGTTCTTCACTATATACTGCATTTTAAGGATTTCACCAAGTTTTTGTCAAGTTTGGGTCGGAATTCACGAATATTGACTTATTCACTATTTTCTAAAAGCATATAAAACATGCGTTGCCTCCCATGAAGCGCTTCTTTAGCGTCACTAGCTTGACGTTTCTCCCTCATCAGGGTGGTTGGTAGTTCTTAAAGTCCTCCCCTCTTGCCTTGGACTTATATCCATTGGTTGTATCAATGATCTCCACATATTCCAAGAAGAGAACTCTGTTGATAGTGAAAACCTTAGGTAACTGAGATGGTACAGTTGGGAGATTAGGGGGGATATCTGGGAAGTAAGCTGAGATCACTTTATCCCCTAGAGAGAAGCCTTCCGTAGGGATCTTCTTGTTGCTCCACCCCCTTGGTACCTTCTTCCTTGTCCCTTTTGATGTTGCCTTGCTCTTGGTGACTTCTTCTTCTAAGAAAATTTTGTTGTTGTCTTCACATGTCTCTGGTGGTTTAGGTTCCTCCAGCTTTTCCTTGAGTTGTGACCACTGCTTATTTTCTTGTTCATCAACCAAGGGTTTTCCCAGGTGGGCTTGTTGTCCTTCAGTTCTTGCTTCCTCTTTCATCATCTCATTATGATCTTTGTTTAGTTCTTTGTTTTCTTGGTCTGCTTCTTGTGAGAGTTTGAAGACATTAAAGCTGAGTCATTCATCATGGATCCTCAATATTAGCTCCCCTCGCTCCACATCTATGAGTGCTCTGGCCGTAGCTAGGAATGGTCTTCCCAATATGATTGGGTGAGTGTGGCTCTCTTCCATGTCCAAGATGACAAAGTCTATGGGAAGAAAGTATTTCCCAACCTTTAACAACACATTTTCCACCACCCCTATTGCTTGTTTTTGAGTTTTGTCAGCCAGCCTGATGACTACATCTGTGGGCAATATCTCATTGATCTGTAGCCTCTTTACCAGGGATAAGGGCATTAAGTTGATGTTGGCTCCTAAATCGCAGAGTGCTTTATCAAATATTGTTTCTCCTATGGCACAGGGGACATGAAAACTCCCCGGATCTTTTCTTTTTGTAGGCAACTGCGGTTGAATAAGGGCACTGCACTCCTTGTTCATCACTATAGTTTGGCCTCCCTTGAGTGAGCTTTTCCTGGAAAGCAGCTCCTTCATATACTTGATGTATGCGGGCATTTGTTGAATAGTCTTGATGAATGGTATGTTGACATGCAGAGATGCAAACAAATCTAGAAACCTTTAATATATTCTCTTCTCCACAGCACCATTGAGCAGTTAGGGAAAAGGTGCATAGAGTCTCAGCAGCTTCTGTTGTGAGATTTCTGGTTCTTGATGATCTTTTTCCTTCTTCTCTACTGAGGTATCTTCAGGTTGTTCTGACAGCTTGCTTGGCTTGTCTTCAGTCTCCTTATCACTTATAGTGACCATCTTGCAATCTTCCCATCTTACTTTCTTTGTTTCACCTCTCGGATTCTTCTCTGTGTCACTTGGGAATCCATCTGTGCATTTGGGAATTTGCTCAGAGAGATACCCCACTTGAGATTCCAACCTCTTGATTGTGTCTCCCTGATTCTTGAAACTTGCTCGCACTTCTTCCTTGAACACGTTGTCGTCTTAAATCTCCTTGCCTATTCCTTCAAGTAGATTCTCAATCCTTGAGAGTCTGTCATCAAATGCTTGTAGATCGTGATTAGAGGTGGAAGGATGAGGTAAGTTATTTTGGTTTTGATGTGAATGTGGAGAGGTGTTGTTATGGGAGTGTTGATATGGCCTAGATGTGAAATGTTGGTGAGCTGCATTGTTGGGATTTGGGCGTCTTTGATCAAGGCTTTGGTCTTGTTGATTTCCCCATCCAAAGTTTGGGTGATTCCTCCGTCCAGGGTTGTAGGTCTTGGAGTATGGATCATGGTTTTGCCTAGGTGAATTCCCAATGTAGTTGGCTTGCTCCTGACTACCATCTGCTTCTTCATTCACTCCTTCTTGGGTTGTTGATGAAGTGGCGATTGCTGCTACTTGGTTCCTCTCCATCTTCTTGGTGAGGTCAGCCAGCTGCTGGGTGATGATCTTGTTTTGGGCCAGCAGAGCATCTACATTGTTTAGCTCCATCACTCCTCTTGTGTTCCCTCTTTCGAAAGCATAGAAATAGTCATTCTCTGCTACAGTTTCAATGACATCTATGGCCTCCTCAATGGTCTTCTTCTTGTTCAAAGATCCTCCGGATGAATGGTCCACTGCCTTCTTTGATTCATATGACAGGCCTTCATAGAAAATGTGCAGCTGCACCCATTCGTTGAACATATCTGGTGGGCACCTCCTTGTTAGGTCTTTAAACCTCTCCCATGCTTCATAAAGAGTCTCACCATCTTGTTGCCTAAAAGTTTGGACCTCAGCTCTCAGCCTATTGATTCGTTGAGGGGGGTAAAATCTTGCTAAGAATTTGTTCAACACATCTTCCCAAGTTGTCAAGCTCTCCTTTGGGAAAGACTCCAGCCACTTGGCTGCCTTATCTTTGAGTGAGAATGGAAATAAGAGCAGTCTATAGGCGTCAGGATGAACACCATTAGACTTCACTATGTCACATATTCTCAGGAAGGTGGTTAGATGTTGATTAGGGTCTTCTTGGACACTTTCTCCAAACAAACAGTTATTCTGCACAAGGGTGATGAGCTGTGGTTTTAGTTCAAAATTGTTGGCATGGATGGTTGGCTTTTGGATGCTACTTCCACAGTTTCCTAGCTTTAGATTGATGTAAGAGCCTAAAACTCACTACAAGAAAACACGTCTTTTGCCACGCTTTTAAAGCGTGGCGAAAAGCTGAAAAAAGCGTGGCGATAGCTTTTCGCCACGCTTTTAAAGCGTGGCGAAAAGCTGAAAAAAGCGTGGCGATAGCTTTTCGCCACGCTTTTTGAGCTATCGCCACGCTTTCGAAAGGGTGGCCTATCAAAGGGTGGCGGTTGCTCTATCGCCACGCTTTTTGCAGTCTATTGCCACGCTTTTTGTTTGCCAAGCTTTTTTACAAACTGCCACTTGAAAAAGCGTGGCTGTAGGTGGGAAATACGGCCACGCTTTAAAAGCGTGGCGATAGGTAGAGATATGGCCACGCTATAAAAGCGTGGCGATAGGGCAGATCTGGCCACGCTTTTAAAGCGTGGCGATAGGTGGAGATACAGCCACGCTTTTAAAGCGTGGCAATAGGAAGAGATACGGCCACGCTTTAAAAGCGTGGCCATAGCAAAATATACAGCCACGCTTTAAAAGCGTGGCGAAAGCCTTGTTAAATTAAAAAAAAAAATTTCTTTCCCTTACTTGATCTTCATTGCTACACTATAAATTTTCATTCCTTTTTTATTACCAAACCTTCAAATATAGTATGCAATTTTTATTACAAGACAAATCAAACAATAATTAGTGAGATATATAATTTACTATAATTGTTTTATACATTAAAAAACTATTACTTAAATACAAAATAAATCTCGATTAGCATAAGAACAGAATGGATCTATATCAAGAAAAAGGAATACGTAAGTTAGGGGTAATTCACTAACTATATATTGACAATTTATATATAATAATAGTCACAAACATAAGATATATAAGGGCTTAATATAGATTAGTAACTTCAACTTGTGTAATATTATATGATTATCTTGTGTTATATATAAATGATTGTATTAAAAACTAAACCCAGTCCCAAATCAGTTCAGCTACTACTTCATCAATGTAATGGTAGGAGAAAAAAGCCACCCCTGAAGTGTATGATCCAAAGCCAGACCATGACAATAGCAGCCATTGCTAGAAGGTGAGCCACAAAGGTAAATGGAAGAGCAAGAACTCCCAACCCCATCTTCAATCTTTTCTCCTTTTGTCTCCTTCGCAAGCATTGTCTGTAGAGGAAGCATGACCAAAATCACATCAAAAGTGACCCCAATATCACTTGGAGAAATCACATCAAGCAGTTTTTCTCAAATTCATGTTCAGTAACTAAATCCTGAGCAAAATGGGGAAGGGAAAAAAGAAAAACAACAATAGGAATTAATAAGTGAAGAATAGTCCTCATATATTTTAGTAAAGAACCACCAACGAAACAAGTAATTGAAGTTCCATCTAAGGACAGAGAAACAAAGAGAAGAAGAAGCCAAGGGGAGAACCAGATACGAAACAAAATGGGACAGAAACGGAACAGAACTGAATAGTCATAATTATCAGACAAAGTCTTCCCTAAAGCAAAGAAATCCAGTGTTCAAATCACTAACATTTTAGTTAAAGCTTAGTTTAAGTCACAATCCATTTCCATTGCAACTAACCAAATTTCAGTTTTTATGAGACATTTTAAAGCAATAAAATAGTCAAAAAAAATATCTTAACAGAAAGTACATTGGCTACAGCATACTTAAGCAGCAGTGATAAGCACTGCTCGAGCAAAGCACAAGCACAAGCTACACTAAGAACCTTAGTCATTCAAGAGAGCTCACCTTCCTTATTACATTCAGGGTCTTCGGGAATCATCAATTCATTATTAGGGACATCTGGTAAGTCTTGGAGCCTATCCTCAAACCAGGTTCAAAAACAATAGCAGATTATCAACTTAACAGGTTCAAAAACAGAAAATCACAACAAAAAAAATAAAATAAAAATAACAGAAGAACAACAGAATAACAACACAAGAACAATTATCAAATTAACAAGTTCACACTAACAGTTAAAATTTACCAGAAGAACACTAATGCAAGTGGAATCATCATGCTAATATGTTTTCTACAAAGATGCTATTTTTGCTGCTAAAATTTCCTAATTACTAAGATCCAATTATTCTAATTTCACATGCAATCAACTTACTAAGTTTCTAAAAGCTAGAAATGATAAAACCAACCCGAAATATGGTTAAAGCATTTCATCAAACATGTTGAGTGCGAAAACTTGAAACAAAATAAGAGAATTCAAAGCTTAGTATCAATGTGATAGAGAAGAGAACATAACTATTGTATACTTTAATTCGGTCTATGAAAAAAATCTAAACCACTGCCAAACCAAATAGTTACTTATTGTAATAGAAATAAGAAGTTGCAGAGTTTCAAGCAGAGTATTGGTGTTGTGTGAGTGTATTGTCTGGTGGTGGGTTTAGGGAACTCACGGCGGCGACAAAAGAGAGCAGTTCGACGGCTAGGCGGAGGGCGCGGGTTGGTCGCAGAGTTTGAAGCAGAGCAACGTGGCTTCCAGACGAAC
>NC_029785.2:86272172-86275614 GCF_000816755.2 Arachis ipaensis
AACGAACGGGGGTTGAAGACTTGGAGCACGAGGGAAGCTAGATAGACGGACGGACGGCAGCAGTATGCCACTCCTTGCGGCGGCGGTGGTGTAGGCTTACATTGCTAGGGTTTTTTGGCTGAGTTTCTGTGAATGAAAGAAACGGAGGGAGAAAGGGAGAAAGAAACGAAGGAGCTTTAGAACCAAGCTAAGAGTGAAAGTAAGCAAGTTTGGCAAAAACGACGCCGTTTCTTTTAAACCGGTCGGTTTTCTGTCCGGTTCAACCCTCTCGCCACGCTTTTAAAAACGTTATTGTTGCTCTCTACGGCCACGCTTTTGAAGCGTGGCAGAAAAGAAACCTTTGGCCACGCTTTTAAAGCGTGGCAATGGTGTACCAGCATATAGCCACGCTTTTTAAGCATGGCCGTAATGAAACCCTGTCGCCACGCTTTTAAAACGTCCTTGTTTCTCTCTATGGCCAGGCTTTTGAAGCGTGGCAGAAAAAAAACGTGGCCTTTTCTCTAATCAATTGCCACCCTTACAAAAGCGTGGCTGTTGATCCTTTTCGCCACGCTTTTGAAGCGTGGCAAAAAAAAAAGTGGCCAAATCTCTTATCTATCGCCACCCTCATAAAAGCGTGGCCATTGACCACTTTTGGCCACGCTTTTGAAGCGTGGCAAGAAAAAAGCGTGGCCATAGGCCTTTTTTCTTGTAGTGACTCTTCTATCCTCCCCAGCATGATTTGCTCGTCCTCCTCCACCATGGTTGTGAGCTTCTTCTTCATGATGATTTTCCATATTTTCTTCCATGTTTGGTTCAAAGTATTTCTCATCTTCCTCAGCACCAACTACTCTTTTTCCTCTTGCTTCCCTTCTTAATCTCAAGAAGGTCCTCTCAGGTTCAGAATCAAAGGAAGTTGAAGCCCCGCTTCTTCTCCCTGTCATACAACCAACAAGTACAAGCAAGGAAAATAGATGCAGAAAGTATTTCTGTCAGAATTACTATTAGTGTGAGTGATGCAATATATCAAACAGTTAGTGGGTTAGTGAAATGAATGGTAAATAACAAAGAAAAAGTAGGGGGAAGGGAAGAAATTAACTAAAACAGAAAGTAAATGACTCAAACAGAAAATTAAATCAAACAAAACTAAAATGCTCAATCTAGTTATCCCCCAATTTAATCATTGTTGATGCACAATCAATCCCGGCAACGGCGCCATAAACTTGATGCACGGAAAACTTGTCTCTCAACAAATTTTCTTCGGCAAGTGTACCAAATTTGTCGTCAAGTAAAAACTCACAATAGAGTGAGGTCGAATCCCACAGGGATTGATTGATCAAGCAACTTTAACTAGAGGAACGTTCTAGTTGAGCGAATCCAGAATTTGAGTTGAGAATTGCAGAAAATTAAATGGCGGGAAAGTAAATAACAGAAAAGTAAATGCTGAAAATGAAGAACTGAATGTAAATGACGGAAAGTAAATTGCAGAATTATAAATGGGAATGGGGGAATTGCTCATAAGAGTAAACAACAGAAATTAAAGAGAATGGGTAAGATCAGAAATGGGGAGTTCATTGGGCTCAGGAGATGTTGCATTCTCCGGATCAATTTCATTTTCATCTCTTCCTCAATCAATGCACTCATTGATCTCCTTGGCAATCTTAAGTGATCGAATTACAATTCCTTGTAACTCAATCTCTCAAATCTTGATCAATAGCCAATTCTAAAGTCAATTGCTCATGAGAAGAGATGAAGTATGGTCACTGATTATACCACATGCATTTCCCAAATCAAGTTTTGAGAGGATTATAGTCACATTTCCATCCAAACCCAATTTGGTCTAGCATGAGAAAGCATTTCTAGCATGCTCTCTTCATTCCTCTTTCAAGGTTCAGAAGAGATCCAAGTATGAATAGCTTCTTTTCCAAGATAACTAGCCAATTGGATGAAGATCGAAAGCTTTCAAGTAAAATCAAGAGAAAAGATAGAAGAAGAATAATGAAAACTAGTATTGATCCATCAAATTACAACAGAGCTCCCTAACCCAATGAAAGTGGTTTAGTTGTTCATAGCTCTGGAAATGAAAACAAAGTTGGAGAATACATGATGAAAACTAGAAGAGCAGAGAAAGTAAAATACAGAGAGTAATTCTATGCCCAAAAAGGCTCCCTCTATTTTCCAACTCACTAAATAATTCAAAGCTACTCCTATATATACTACTCTTCTGCTCTTCTAGTTGGCTCTTCAAGTCTTGGGTCTGGGCCTTTGGATCTTGAGTTTGAAGCAGTTATCTTCTTCATTGGGCTTGGCTTTACTTACAGGGAGAAAGTATGAAGTGGGCAGAGACTTTAGCTCAGGACGTTAGTGATGTTAACATTCAGTGAAAATATGGGTTCGAGAACGTTAGTGACATTCAACTTTTTCACTAGCGTTCCTCACCCAGGTAAGAGCCACGTTAACCTCAACATTAGTGGCACAAACGTTGCCACTAACGTTGCCTCTATGTTTTTCGCGCACGTTATTGGGACTCAACTTTCCCAATAATGTTGAGAAGCCTCCGCCTTCCCTACGTTAGAGTCCACGTTAATTTAGTTAACGTGGCTCTTGTAATGTAGGATTGCCAACCTTCGAGAACGTTAGTGACACTTAACATTGTCACTAACGTTCCAATGTGCCCTTTAGCTCCCATGTTAGAGTCCACGTTAACTAGGTTAATGTGGCTTCTAACGTGTCTGTTCTAGCCATCTCCAACGTTAGTGACAATGTTGAATGTCACTAACGTTGGCTCATCATCCTTCTCCTCATGTTAACTTCTAACGTGGGAGTTAACGTGGCTCATGGTGGCAAGTGTGGGCTCCTTCCAACGTTAGTGACAATGTTGGGTGTCACTAACGTTGGCGATCACCTTCCTTCTGCACGTTTGCTTCCACATTAACTAAGTTAACGTGGGAGTTAACGTGGCTTATTGGGGCTTGTGTGGGTTTCTTCCAACGTTAGGGACAATGTTTGGTGTCACTAACGTTGTCGACCACTTTGTTTCCTCACGTTAGCTTCCACGTTAACTAGGTTAACGTGGAAGTTAACGTGGCTTAATGTGACTTGGCCAACCTTAGTGATAATGTTGAATGTCACTAACGTTGGCTTCCCTCCTTTCTTCTTAACGTTAGAGGCCACGTTAACTAAGTTAACGTGGCAACTAACGTGGCCACTTATGAGCTTGGTCCAACGTTAGTGATAATGTTAAGTGTCACTAACGTTGGCTCCATTTCCTTTCTTCCACGTTAGAGTTCACGTTAACTTAGTTAACATGACTCTTAACGTGGGCAATGATGGCTTCGAGAGTGTTATTGACAATTACTTTTCTCATTAACTTTGCAAGTTACTCCCATTCCACGTTAGTGTTAACGTTAGTGTAACTAATGTAGCCACTAATGTGGTTCTTCTTTGCTTCCTTTGTCCTGAA
>NC_029785.2:86276045-86299667 GCF_000816755.2 Arachis ipaensis
TTCTTCATGTTAGCTTCCACGTTAACTAGGTTAACGTGGGAGTTAACGTGGCTTAATGTGACTTGGCCAACGTTAGTGATAATGTTGAATGTCACTAACGTTGGCTTCCCCCCTTTTCCTCTTAACTTTAGAGGCCACGTTAACTAAGTTAACATGGCAGCTAACGTGGCCACTTATGAGCTTGGTCCAACGTTAGTGATAATGTTAAGTGTCACTAACGTTGGCTCCATTTCCTTTCTTCCACGTTAGAGTTCACGTTAACTTAGTTAGCATGACTCTTAACGTGGGCAATGATGGCTTCGAGAGCGTTATTGGCAATTACTTTTCTCATTAACTTTGCAAGTTACTCCCATTCCACGTTAGTGTTAACGTTAGTGAAACTAACGTAGCCACTAATGTGGTTCTTCTTTGCTTCCTTTGTCCTGAAATCAAGCAATAAAGCGCATCAAAGTTCTAGTCCAAGTCATGGGAAATGCAACATCCAATTTGTCCTTAAATTTATGCAAAATCCTCATGAAATCATGTAAAGTGCACAATGTATACTTGAATCAAGATGTAAGTGAATATTTACCCAAAACTATCTTATTTCCTAAGGAAATGCATGGAACTACACAAAAAACAGTAAAGAAAAGGTCAGTGAAACTGGCCAAAATGCCCTGGCATCATCAACTCCGGTATCTCATCGTCGCCATAGACTATTGGATCGAGGCCGAACCCCTGGCCTCCATCACAGCGACCCGATGCCGAAAATTCCTTTGGCGACAGATCATAACCCGGTTCAGGATCCCCGAGATCGTCAGCTCGGATAAAGGAACCTAATTCGCCGATAGGAAATTCAGGGAATTTCTAGAAGGTTTGCATGTATCCCACCGCTTCAGCTCGGTAGAGCACCCTCAAACAAATGGGCAAGTGGAATCCGCAAATAAAATAATTGTCAAAGGACTAAAGAAACGACTCGACAGAGCCAAGAGGCTGTGGGCCGACAAACTCGGATCAGTCTTATGGTCGTATCAAACAACCCCCAAAACGGCCACCGGGGAAACCCCTTTTCGACTAACATACGGCGTGGAAGCCGTCATCCCGGTAGAGATAGGAGACCCTAGCCCAAGGAGAACGGTCGGGGGTCATGACAAAGAAGCAGAGCGGGACCTGACCAACGTGGTAAGAAGCATCGCCCACATCAGGGAACTAGCCCTAAAACAAAGAATCAGTCTAACGTACAATCACGGCGTCGTCCGAAGAGAATTCGTACCCGACGACCTCGTCCTACGACAAAACGACATTGGAGCTCCAACCCCGGGTGAAGGAAAACTCACCCCCAACTGGGAATGACCATACAGAATCAAGGCGGTAACCAGAAAGCGAGCATACAAACTCGAACGACTAAACGGCGACGAAGTCTCGAGGACATGGAACGCCGCCAACTTGCAACGATACCACACTTAGGCTGACCCCCCTAGGTCATCCCTTAACTTTGTACTTTCCCTAATTGTTTCCTGCTTTATTTTATTTACCTTAGTCTTCGGTACAGCGAATTGTCCTTTTTTTTCTTTTAAATATTAATCCCGGGTACTCTTTCTACAGAATCAAGGCGGTAACCAGAAAGCGAGCATACAAACTCGAACGACTAAACGGCGACGAAGTCTCGAGGACATGGAACGCCGCCAACTTGCAACGATACCACACTTAGGCTGACCCCCCTAGGTCATCCCTTAACTTTGTACTTTCCCTATTTGTTTCCAGCTTTATTTTATTTACCTTAGTCTTCTGTACAGCAAATTTTGTTTTTTCTTTTAAGTGTTATTCCCGGGTACTCTTTCTCGCCATAAACGGAGGGTTTTAATGAGGCCCAACCATCAATAAAATTCCATTAAGCTATCTTCCTTTTCCTTTTCAAAGTGTCCCAAATACGGAACAAAAACACGGCCACCACTGGGGGACCGATCACTGCCCAGGCCCCAAAATACGGATATCCATGTAAAACCGACCTCACGACGGTCTGCTCACCCCAAATAAAAGGAATATTTAAACAAAGTAAAACGGAATACAAAAAGAGGCCCGAACGGCCCAAAAACCATTAAACAAAGTTTAAAACTACGAGTTCACGGTTACACGGCCCACGGCTAGCCAAATACCCAAAGCAAAAACCAAAGATCAAAGAAAATTCAAAATACAAGATATAAAAGCTACTCAAGGTCGACGATTCGGCCATCGCGGATGGTCTTGAAAGCCCCCATCACAGACACGTCCACACACGGAGCCAAAACCAAGGCCTGAGCCTTCATCGTCTCCTCAGTAGCAGCAATCGCACCCTTAGCATCAGCCAACAGCTCCGTTTTCTCCTTTTACAGGGCAGCAACTTCAGCCTTCAAAACTTTTAGCTCGCTAAGAAACACGACATCTTGGGAACCCGCGTCGGAAGCCCGTTGCCACTCCGCGCTCAGTTGAGAGATAAGTGAAGTCTCTACCTCGGAAAGACGGAGGATCTCCGCCCCAGCCTCCTCGAAAGACTTCACTGCCTTCTCCCTCGCAACCTCGGCAGCCTCCAGCTGCTCCTTCAACTTAGCCACCTCGGCTTGTGAATGACGGAGTTTTTTGTCCAACAAACCGACCTGAGCCATCACGGGCTCAGCCTTCCGAACAATAACTACAGATCGGACGAGGGCACGATACACCGACTTAGCTTGGAACGAAACATCACAATCATAAAAAAACATCACAATCATCTATGAACCCCGAAGCATCAAAACGTCAATCCATCACACTGGGCACAGCACCCTTCTCCTAAAAAGTCTCGCTGCTAGGTTCCTCAGGCCTCTTTCTCTTTCGAGAAGCCCCGGCAGCCGTAACCACGACAACCTCAGGCGAGTTCACGGGACAAGGCGACGCCCGAGCATCGGCCCTCACCCCCGACGAAACGACCTCCTGAGAAACAGCTTGAGAATCCATAGCGGGATTAGAGACAGGGGTAGTAGGAGACGACGAGCCCTCCCCCTCGACCCATCGCTGCCTTCAGCCTTGCCAGAGAGGTCAAGCCACCAGCCATCTCAACTGAAAGGAACCAAAGAAAAATCAAGTTACAAAATCGGAAGAACAAAACATAAAAACCAAGAAAGAGACAGCCACACACCGATATACGTCCGACAAGCCTCGGGAAAGTGATAGCCACACACCGATATACGTTCGACAAGCCTCGGGATCCCCTACGACATCTCGAGGATTTAACGGACGCTCGCCAAACAAATGCCACAAGACCATGGCAACGTCCTTATCCTCTGGGGATAAACCATCATAGGTAACCTTAGTCAAAACCGACAGGCCGGCACGGAAGTTCCAGTATATCAGAAATCGGCGCTCGCCCTCCGGCGTCAGCCAAAACGGATAATGCCCTTGGACAGGGCGCACCTTAAAGTACTCCCTCTTGAAACCGTTAAAGGAATCCTCAAACAACCCAAAAATATGGCGATGAGGTTGAGCACGGAATGACATATACCCTTTCTTATGCTTCCCTTCCTTAGTCGGAAGAGTGCATAAGAAGAGGAAGAGGAAAACAGGAACAGAAATCGGAAGATCAAGATACCGGCACACCAGCTCGAAAGATCGCACGGCGGCCCAACTATTCGGGTGAAGCTGAGATGGTGCCACGGAACACCGACTCAGCAAATCCTGAACAAACGGCGAAAAAGGGAGTCGCACGCCGAGCCGAGTGAACATCGACTCGTAAACCCACATCCAGTCCGGCACAGTGGGCAAATGGAGGTTCAAGTAACAAACGCGCTCGTCGGCATCCGGGAGGACGAGCTCATATTGCCTTTCCTCATCACCTCCACCACAAATCGCCCCCTGATCACAGAGCCTCTGAAGATCATCCTCCGTCATCCGTGACGGAACGCCCCATACATCACTAGTCACCCAAGTGTAGCGAGCGGGGACGCCTTTAGAAGGGGCTATCGGGGCACCCACACCCTCGCTCCTCCGCCGGTGCATACCTAAAACAGGGAGGAACACCACCATCAGCCTACTAATCCTACGCAGAAGCAAGAAAAAAACCTACCACAACTACCAACACAGCGGTGCTCAGCCCCTTCAAGACACGAATACCACCACCCAAAACACGAAACGCAACACAAAAAAGGAAACGGCAGAACAATGCATGGCAAATACAGAACAATGAACATCACAAGAATGAAAAATAAGGAAAAACAGAGAAAAACCAACCTGACAACGCAGAAAAAGCCTGAGAAAAAGCTGAGAAACAGAAGCTCCACCCCGAAGCAACACCAAAAATGCCACACAGGAAAAGAGCAGTTTCCTTTAGAAGAGAGAGCGAAAGTGAAATGAAGTGAACGAGGGAAGTAAAGAAGAAAACCAAAAACGGTTTTCAAAAATTGGGCAGCCAAAGACACAAATGCGCGTAGGGGCAAAAAAGGAAAACGTCCCCTCACATTAAATGCCCCCTCGAAAAAAGAAACCAATAAAAGAACGCCTAAAAGAACGCAACAGACGCAGTGGACTCGGAAAAGTCACGTCAGACCAAAACGGCCAGACGAACCTTTAGCGCAATCATCAAAGCCGAAACCGAGACACCGATCTCCAAAGAACCAAACGAACGCCCGAGAAAAAACTATAGACCTAGCCCGCGGTCAAAATCACACCTCCCAGCGACAGACCGACCTTGCTCGCTCTCCCGCTGCGGGGGCAACTGTTACGGATCCGGCCCACGGATCCCGGACCCGAGGTTAAACCCGAACCCGGCTTCCCGGGTCCAACCCGCCTCTCTCTTCTAGAAAGGCCCGAAATCGGCCCTCTAGAACTCCTAACCAACTTTTGAATTCAAATGTCTTCCCTATTTTGACCAAACAAGATAAGATAAGATAACTCCCATCACCTATAAATAGAGGACCCAAGTCCCTACATGTATTCATTCATTCCACACACCTTATACCTCTCAGATCCATTCTGACTTGAGTGTCGGAGTGTCTTTGCAGGTACCTCCCCCCATTGCTCCAGTCAAGCGATCCGGCATCTGCCTTAACCCGCAAGTTTCCAATCCATCCCTAAACCCGTACTAGAGACATCTTGTACAGAAATATAATAAACAATAGAAGAATGATAAATGTAACAACAAAAAATTAAGAAGAAGAAGTAGAAGACAACATGAATTAAAACCTATATCTAAGAACTAAACCTAATCCTAATCCTAATTCTAGAGAGAAGTGAGAGCTTCTCTCTCTAAAACTAAACTAAAACTTGCCTAAAAGTGTGTGTATGAATCTCCACATGCCTTTTCCTTCATTCCTTGGTCTATTTTAGCCTTTTCCCGCCGAAAACTTAGTTCCAAATGGGGCTGGAAACCCTCTAAAATCGCCAGGCACGTGTTCCTCTTTAAAAATCACGTTCGGCCTTCGGCACGTACGCACACATTGCGCATACGCGCCCCTGGGGCATTTCGCAATCGGAGCAGATGCGCACAGTACGCGCGCGCGCCCATGGTCTTTTTCAAATCTTTGGCTTTTCATGATTTCTCCACTTTGTATGCTTTCCTTTCACTCCTTTGATCATTTCTTGGCCCTTTTCAACCTAAAATCATTAGCAAACACATCAAGGCATCTAGTGGAAATCAAAGGTGAATCAGAATTATCAAATTAAAGGCCTAAAAAGCATATTTTCACATCTAAGCACAAGTACGGAGAAAATCACAGAATCATGCTATTTTATTGAATAAATGTGAGAAAAGATTATCAAAATGCTCTAAATTCAACACAAGATAAACCCTACAAAGGGGGATTATCAATACACACAAACAAACATAGAGCAAAAAATCATACATGCAAGAAGAAAAGCAACAGAGAATAATGTGCAGATAAGAATGATGTATGTCTAGTCCTAGTGCAGGTAATGAGCTCATTTGTCAGTTTCTACCCGCTCCCGACGTAACCCAGCATTACCAGCTGGATATGTCTTTCCTGTTGGCTATACCCCTGTGTACAAGAAATAACCCCTCTGCCACCATAGGGTCCTCTGCACGCAGGAAATAACACATCTTCCACTGTAAGGATGTATGCCGACACACCTTCTGTATACAGGAAATAACCTCTCTGCCATTACAGAAATGGAACAGGTGGTCACGGTACTTCTGTAGCAGGAAATAACCCCTCTGCCTTACAGAAATAGAATATGAATATGTACCGTAGGAAAGCATTCTCAGTGGTCGCACCACCATCTGTCTGACTGCCTCAATGCAGCGGATGAACACATAGATATCTCTAGGGTTGCCTTAATGCAACTAATGAATAAATTTTCAATAGGTCCTCTGCTCCTATTCTCTTTTCTCTGCTCTGATTACTTTTTTTCTTGGGTATCTCTTTACTCTGCTCTGATTACTCTGTTTAATGTTAGCATTTAAAGCTTATGTAAATTTCGGTATGAATAGTTAGCTTGTCCCAGGTATAGGTTCATTAAGTCTATACTGAAAAAGTTTAACTTTCCATATAATACCTAACCCTAGTCGCAACTCAAGGACTAACTATGTTGCCCTAATTCGTTCACTATTTGTCTGTTTTTCTGTTATTAAAACTTTACAGACTTTTCTTTGGTTTTTATCTTTTCTTTAACTTTTTATATTTCCTTTATCTTTGCCTCACTAACATGTTATTACCACTCCCTAAGTATTTTTTGAAGGTAATTATGAGATTATGCGCTTAAAGTTGTCTTTCTAAAGCTTTTACAGAAAACTGCCTTTTCTGTATTATTTTATTATTTTTATTTAAATATTATTTTTAATTAAATATTATTATTTAATATCTTATTATTATTTATTATTTTATCATTAAATTTTCGAAAATTACACCACTTTAACTTTTAACCTTTAAAATTTACTTTTTACCATCCGTAACTTTTAATATTTCTACTTTAACCACCCTAACTTTCAGAAATTACCAAATAACCCGCCAAACACCAAAAATTTTACTTCCTTGCCCTTTTAAGGATCTAAAGCCTGTTCTTCATTGTTCTTCATCACACTCAAAGTGTTCTTTGTGTTCTTCGTAAATTCTTCAGATTCTTTCTCTGTTTTTACCCGTTTTTCAGTCTTTTCAGCAACCGATTTTTACCATAATTCATAATAAATTCCCAGCCACTAAAACCCTATCTTTTTCACATGATTTTAACACAAATTGAATCTCAATTTAAGCCTAGGGTTTCGTTTTTCCAGCAGCTCCAAGAACATGAATTCAAAGCTTGAATTTCATCAAATTTCATCAAAATTTCACCAAATTTTCACCAAGAATCAATCATATATGAAACCAATTTTTAGCACAGCCAAATCATACATCATTCACATAACTCAAACACAAATAATAAAGATTAATTTTGTTAAACCCTACCTGGTTTTGCTACTCCTAATTCGGTTAGACTTTCAGGTGGTCCTTAAGCACTTTTTCCTTCTAAATCACATCAAGAACAACTTTAAAACTAACCAAATCTCACTCAGCATGTTAGGAAGGGATTTCCCACCTTAGACTTGCTGGAAATTAACATTTCTTGGCTCTCAAGTCAAGTTAAGCATGATTCCTAAGGAAGAACATCAAGAAAATACATTTTTAAGCATGTTTCCTTGAAATTGAAGCAATAGGGAGATGGTGCAGCCAACTCACCTTGATTCCAGCCTTGATAAGTAATATCATCATGTAGAGAAAGAAGAGTGAATCATTTTGGTTAGATTGGAATTTTGATTTGAGTTTTAGTTCAGCAGAAATCAAGCTTTGAAGATTTGGAACTAATAACTTTTCTCCCTTTTACTCTCTTGGAAATTTCGGTCACAAGGAGCAAATGAACCAGCCTTGGGGGTTTTGGGGGTGTAGGGTGAGTTGTGATTGGTTGGCTTGGTGGTGGGTTAAAATAATATTAAAATATCTCAGGTGTATAACTACTAAAACTAGATGTATCGGAACACTTGTAAAAACATCTCTATAAATTATTTTTTGAGCTACTAGTATAAATGACACTAGTAACATATTTATTGTGAGATTAAAACATGTATAATGAGGCCTTAGCATTGCTAAAGTCATCAGGGAGTGCTGGTGCTAAGCTGCACCAGTAAACTGTGAACCCGGTTAAACCGATTTTCTGTTTTTAACCAAAACTGACCAGGTAACCTTATAATATTATTCAAGAAGCTTCTAATACTCATATAATGATAATATTATCCTATTATATCTCTTATCTCATGAATCGAGTCCGGTTCATCAAA
This sequence comes from Arachis ipaensis, assembly GCF_000816755.2. NCBI lineage: Eukaryota > Viridiplantae > Streptophyta > Magnoliopsida > Fabales > Fabaceae > Arachis > Arachis ipaensis. The sequence continues at coordinate 86,284,297 of NC_029785.2, forward strand.
CTACGATTATTTACGAAAAACAGAATCAAAACTCCTAACCGATACGGTTCAAAAACTAGGTTCTTTGTGACTGCGTTATTGAGCTTACCTGAAAAAAAGTTCTAGCTTAAAGAAGACGTAATGACAATGAGGATCGAGATACTTGATGATCTATCAGAGCTTTTTCCCTTACTGATCCTCTAGAGTTCTCCAAACTTTCAGAAAAGATCTCGCTTAGTCGAAAACCGGGGTTGTTACATTCTACCCTCCTAAAAGAAAATTTTGCCCTCAAAATTTCAGTTACCTGAGAACAGACATGGATAGTCAGCCTTCATTCTATCTTCCAGTTTCCAAGTGTGCTCTTCTTCTCCTCTTGGTCCGCATGCTACTTTGACTAAGCGAACGATCTTGCCTCTTAGCTGCTTATTACTTCTTTCTACGATCTAAACTGGTGATGCTTGATATGTTAGATCATTTTGTAACTGTACTGTCTCTGGCTGTAAAATGTGACTCTCGTCGAGAATATTGATGTAGCAGAAATTAGTCGATTAAAACTTTATAAATAAGAACAGCGTTGCAAGTACATTCCTTAATCGACAAAAATCCGCTTATCAATTTAGAAAGGATTGTTCACAAAATTAGAATAAAAATATTGGGAGTAGGAATCCCAGGTCGTCTCTCAATGAGTTGCCAAAAGAGTGCTATTTTATTAGTCAGGAGTTTTTCGAGAATTTTTAAGAGTTGGAGAACAGGAAATTTAATGATTTTAATTTAAGGTAATGAAAATTAACAAGAGAATTTATATAATCAAATAAAAGCCTTGACCGGGGGTAGATTAATTGGAAGTTCTATCCTTGTTGGTTTTTCCAAGTGGAATAGCAAAAGTTTATTGTTCTGCTTGGTCATCCCTTGCTGAAGAAAGGGAAGTCAAGAAACCAACTAATCAACTCTGAATCCTAAGTCCTAATCCTCTCCTTAGGAAGGATTAGAGTCAGAGACTAAAGAGTTATCCAACAACTTCCAATTTAACTAATCACTTGAGCATTCCAACTCTAGGGTCTCCTTTTAATCAACCCCCAAGTCAAGTTGGGAGTCTACTCCATTGAAATAAAAATTACTTGCACATAATTAAAAAGGGAATAAAAGGAAGACATGATAAATAATAACTAAAAATTAATTAAGAGTAAAAATAGTTCTTTGCATTAATAAATCCCAAAATCATAAACATACTTATCTGAATAGGGTTAATGGACAATTAAAAGAGTAAAGGAATAAGAAAGCAAACTGGAATAATGGAAACTTCAACGGAGGTAATGACTCTTCTAAATATCCAAAGCAAAAGCATAAAACTAGAAATCTATGAATGTAAAGGAAACCTAGAGGAAGTGGTAATTTCTCTCTAAGATTCAAAACTAAACTAAAACTATGTGAATGAGAATGTGTGTTGAGTCTCTGCTTGTCCCCGGGCTCTAGTATGTATTTCTGGGCCGAAAACTGGGTCCAAACTTGGCCGAAAATTGCCCCCAGTATTTTTTGTGTTTTCTGCAGGTCGCGTATGTCATGCGAACGCGTTAGTCACGCGTACGCATCACTGGTCATCTTCGCGTGTCACGCGTACGTGTGAGGCACGCGCACACGTCGTCGTGAAAACTCCAATTTACGCGTACGCGTCAGGTACGCGCACGCGTCGCTGTTCAGATTTCAAATCACGCGCACGTGTGAGGCATCCGTGTGCGTCGATGCTCATTAGTTGCCTCCTATATTTCTTGTGTTCCTTCCATTTTTCAAGCTTCCTGTCCATCCTCTAAGCCATTCCTGCCGTGTAAATCCTGAAAACACGTAACGCACAGATCACGGCATCGAATGGCATAAAGGGGAATTAAAATACACAAATTAAAGGCTTAGGATGCAAGTTTTCAATCATAGAACAAAACTAGGAAGGAATTGTAATATCATGCAAATTGTATGAATAAGTGTGCAAAGACTTGATAAAAACCACTCAATTGAGCACAAGATAAATAATAAAATAGTGGTTTATCAACCTCCCCACACTTAAACATTAGCATGTCCTCATGCTAAGCTCAAGGAGATCAAAAGAATAAATAGGGAAAAGTAAGACTCATGAAATGCAACCTATATATGAATGCAACTATATGCTAAGATGCTTCTGCCTACTTGGTTAAAAGTAAACAAGTTCTCCAAGATAAAAATAAATAAAATTCCACTAATTCAAATCATATAATAAAAGACAAGTAAACTTGTGAGAAGATAGCTCATAATAGCAGGGAACATAGAATCAAGCATTGAACCCTCACTGGTAGTGTATATGCACTGTAATCACTCAAGTGTATAGGGTAATCGACTCTAGTCTCCTCTAGTCGTGCTTTCTAAACTTTGTTCTTCACCTAACCCATCAACAAAAATTTAGTGCATCAATGCAAACATCATGAGGTCTTTTCAAGGTTGTAATGGGGCTAAGGTAAATGTGAGGATATATGTATGGCAAAGTGAGCTATAAATTGAATCCTTGACTAACCTAAGCTCTCACCTATACAAACACACTCTATATACTTCTAAAATCATGCCTAGCTACCCAAAGTTCCCATTTTTGCATCTCATACTCATGCATCAACTTTTCTTTAGTTTAATCACATATGCATTGATTTTTCATTAACTTAACATTGGGATAATTTTGTCCCCTTATTTATTTACTTATTTATTTATTTACTTATTTGAATATTTTTCTTTTTTCTTTTTTTTTAAATATAAAAGTGAATATAATATATCAATGCACATGGATTTTTTTAATTTTTCTGGTTTTACATGAGTAGGTACCCAAATTCCCAATATTTTGTCATTCAAACACTGTACACTTTCATTAACCCAAGTTCCCACAGTTTCCCCGCACTTAGTTAACATACTATCTTAAGCTAACCAAAGATTCAAATCAGGTAATTACTTATTTTTCCGCTTAAGGCTAGTGATGTGGTAAAATATAGAACAAAAGGGGATTAAAAGGCTCAAAGTGGCAAACAAAGGTAATTGAAAAGGTACGCTATTTGGGATAAGTGAGCTAAAATCAAATGATGGCCTCAATCATTTGCAAGCATGTAAATACACTAACCAATGGACATATAGAGTGGAAAAAAATATAGATTACAATTATAGAGAAGAAAACACACAAGAATAAAATGTTATGGTTAAATAGTGTAACCATGTAATTAAGCTCAAATCTCACAGGTTGTGTGTTCTTAGCTACAATTCATGTTCCAATTTATAGTCTTCAAACCAGTTTAACACAAATTTTTCAATTTAAATTAGTGAAATATTATAAAATAGAGTCTTGAAAAGAAATTTATTACTTTAACCAAGCAAACATACATGCAAATAATTATTATCATGCTATCTATCCTATCCTAACAAAAGAAAAATAACCTGTTAGTGTTAAGAAAAAGCAATTACCTCTGGAAGTCAGGTACTGACCGACCTCCTCATACTTAAAGCTTGGCACCATCCTTCGTGCCATCAGTTAGGAACAAAGGGGGGCTGGTAACAGCATCTCCATAGTCGGGGTTGTCATGGCACCCGGTGCTGGTATGTGAAGTGGAGTCCGGAGTTTCTAGTTCTTCCTCAGGTGGGTGGTTGCTAATAATCAGCTCCTTGAGGTATGTAAACAGCACTTGTTATAGTGCTCCATTCGCTTTGCCTGCCGGTCAAGCCAGTCCAATCTCTGAAGTATCTGAAGGAGCAGCTGATTTGTCGAAGGTGCTTGTGATATGGAAGGAGAAGGAATATTTCCGGCCGGGTCTACAATCTGGCTGGTAGTGGCTGCTAGGGGTCTGATGTATTTCCCATTGGGGACATACTAATCATCCCACGGAATTATGGTCCTGGTGTCCCCAGCTCTGTACGAGACTCCGACTGCCGAGACTAGATCTGAAACCAAGGCGGGAAAGGGTAGGTTGCCCGCAATCTGTACGTGTCGCATGGCGTGCCGGAGGTGTCTTGGTAAGTTGAGAGGCTGGTCTGTAAGGATACACCAGATGAGAACAGCCATGTCTGCAGTGAAGGAGGACTCGTGAGTGCTTGGAAAGACGTAATAGGACATAATCTGTGCCCACACTCGAGCTTCCATGGTAAGTAGTGAAGCTAGTATGCCCTTAGGTCGGGATCGATTGTATCCATAGATCCATCTGCTACCAGGTTATGCTATAACTCTCAGGATATCGTCCCAGTCAAATTGGTATGTCTGGCACTTGACAGAGGCTTCTTGGTATGCGTCTAATCCTTTTAGAGCAGGGGGGAGATCTAAGGCTCGCTGAATGGCCCCTTCAAATATAGGGACTTGCGTCTGACAGACATAGACAGACTGCAGGGCTAGCATGTGAAAATTAGAGTAGAATTCAACTACCAATGAGTGGTTGACCTGCCGTGGCTGCCTCCGTAAGAATCTCCATTGTCTGCACTCAATGCGGGGCTCTACAAAATCAACAATTTGGGTAGGGAGGATGAGGAGGTGCTCATTATTGTAGTTTCGCTCAGCCAGGATTGGGAACATCTGCTCACAGTAGCGGTTAGTGAACTGCGCAATGTACCTTGCTAGAAATGCTTTCTCGGTTTCATTGACTGATGTTGAGGATAGTTCCGCAGCTGGTGCTCGTTTCGTCCCCCTCCTCGCCGGTGGCTTGTTAGAGACTTTCTCTTTACCCTTCCTGGTGGCCATCCTGAAAAGGGAGAAAAGAAAGGGACATGAAATCAAATAGCTAGAACCGGGGGGAGGAAAATACAAGTGATAATCAATGCCAAGGTAAAGAAGAATGTCGTAAACACATGGTCACGATTCCATGTAATTAGGACCTCAATGGAAATATAGCATGATAAATTAAGACAATTAGATGTAAGATGTTTATTAGCATGCCGGCAAAGGCATGAGTAGCATAGATCAAGCATTAATAGCTTAATTTGAATATCAATTGTAACAAACTAATAATCCCGTTTGTATTGATAATTATATTTAATCAATAAAAAATTGCAAGGGTTTTGTGAAAAAACAGGCAGTAGAGTAGAAGAATAGAATAATTTAAGAATTCACAATGCTATACGAACTTTTCACAAATACTTGGTATGCATGTAAAATATGTTAGAGAAAGTATGAAATCCAACATGCATGCAACCCAAAAATTAGTATTAATTGTCAAATCACACCCTAATATATCCCCAAGCAAAATATAGAAGAAAACAATCACCCATGTAAATTTCTAACACCAACATAAAAATGCATGGAAGAAGAAAGAAAAAGGAACCGTAGATAATGAAATTAAAAGAAAAATAAAGAAGAAGGAAGAATAAATTAAAGTAATAATGAAAGAGTAAAAGGGGAAGAAGAAAAGAACCTGGAGGAAGAAGATGAAGAAGGGAAGAAGAAAGTAATAGAAAGTAGGAAAGAAGAAGGAAGAAGAAAGAAAGAAGGCAGAAATAATTAGGATTGAAAAGAATTAGGATTGGGAGGGAATTAGGATTTGGGAGGTAGAAAGAAGGAAATCTGGTGGCGCGGGGATTTAGTGGTGCGGTGCAACCGACGCGCACGCGTACCGCGTGTGTCCGCGTGGGTTACGCAAAAGGAGGGGGATGCCGAGGTGTCCAGTACACTTCCGCGTAAGCGAGGCGGTGCCTCTAGCGCGAATCCCGCGCGAGGCCAGCACAATTTTCGGTCGAAACACTCAATTATGCCAATTTCCCAAACCACGTGGACGCGGCTTAGGCGCGGACGCGTGGGTCGCCAAAAGTGAGAACGGCACGCACGCGTACAGTACGCATGCGCGTGGGCTGGATGGTGCCTAAGGCATGTTTCTCGCCCAGCTCCCGCGCCACTCTCTATTCAATCTAACCTATTTCGTATCCACAAAGGACGCTGACACGCACCAGGCGCTGGCACGTCGATCCCTTTCTTTTTTTTAATGCAGAATGCAAAATGCAGCATGCAAATGAATATGCAGAAATTATGGATGAATGCCAAAAATAAAATAAGACTGAGAATAAAAAGGAACAATCATACCATGGTGGGTTGTCTCCCACCTAGCACTTTGCTTTTACGTCCTTAAGTTGGACAATTCACTAGCTCAGTCTTCTGCTGTTGGTGGATCCTCCAAGAGGAAGATCTCCAGCTCCTTATTTTTCTTCATCTTCTCTCCATGATACAGCTTTAACCGATGTCCATTGACCTTGATGAATTTGGAGCTTGAAGGATGACTCAGGTGAAAGACTCCATATGGCTCTGCCTTCTCTACTCTGTATGGACCTTCCCATCTTGATCTCAGCTTGCTTGGCATGAGCCTCAACCTTGACTTGTAAAGGAGAACTAGCTCCCCAGGTTTGAATTCTCTCTTCTTGATGTGCTTGTCATGCACGGCCTTCATCTTCTCTTTGTATCGCCTGGAGTTATCATATGCTTCTAGGTGAAGGTTCTCTAATTCTTGTAGTTGCAGCTTCCTTTCAGTTCCGGCCTTCTTAAGCCCCATGTTGATTTCTCTCACCGCCCAGAATGCTTTGTGCTCTACCTCTACTGGGAGGTGATAAGCTTTTCATAAACCAGGCGAAAGGGGCTCATCCCCATTGGTGTCTTGTATGCTGTTCGATATGCCCAAAGCGCATCTTGTAGCCTGGTACTCCAATCCTTCCTATGAGGCTTGACGATCTTCTCCAGGATACGTTTCATCTCTCTGTTCGACACCTTGGCTTGTCCATTAGCCTGGGGGTGGTAGGCAGTCGCCACCTAGTGAACAATGCCGTGTTTCTTCAGTAGACCTGCTAATTTCCTGTTACAAAAGTGAGTGCCTTGATCACTCACGATTGCTCTTGGTGATCCAAAGCGACAGATAATATGATTTCTAACAAAAGAGACAACAGTGTTAGCTTCATCAGTATGGGTAGGAATTGCTTCCACCCATTTGAAAACATAATCAACAGCTAACAATACATATGAAAAACCATTAGAGTTTGGGAATGGACCCATGAAGTCAATACCCCAAACATAAAAAATCTCACAGAACAACATAATTTGTTAGGGTATCACATCCCTCTTGGATATATTACCGAACCTTTGGCATGGGGAACAAGATTTAAAGAAGGCAGTAGCATCTTTAAAAAGAGTAGGCCACCAGAATCCACAGTCTAAAATTTTCCTAGCTGTTCTTTGAGGGCCAAAATGTCCATCACTCTCAGAGGAGTGGCAGGCCTCTAAAATGGACTAGAATTCCGATTGAGGCACACACCTTCTAATTATCTGGTCAGCACCATACCTCCACAAATATGGGTCATCCCATATATAATATTTGGACTCGCTTTTCAGCTTGTCCCTCTGATGCTTAGTAAAATTGGGAGGGCAGGTTTGACTAACTAGATAATTAGCTATAGGCTCATACCAAAGAACTACTTCAAATATTGCATGCAAGCTATCAAATGGAAAAGCATCATTGATAGGAGTGGAGTCATCCTTAATGTGCTCAAGGCGACTCAAGTGGTCTGCCACTAAATTCTGGGAACCACTCATATCCTTAATTTCTAAATTAAATTCTTGTAGTAGCAATATCGAACGTATTAGCCTTGGTTTGGACTCTGTTTAAGCTAATAAATATTTTAGAGCTGCATGGTCTGAGTACACTACCACCTTAGTACCAAGTAAATAGGCTCAGAATTTATCCAGAGCAAAAATAATAGCCAGAAGCTCTTTTTCAGTGGTAGTGTAATTAGATTGAGCAGCGTCTAATGTCTTAGAAGCATGTGCAATTATGAAAGGATCCTTACCTTCGCGCTGAGCCAGCGCCGCTCCTACTGCATTGTTGGAGGCATCACACATAATCTCAAATGGCTGGCTCTAGTCTGGTCTTCTTACAATCGGAGCTTGAGTCAAGGCGGTCTTTAGCTAATCAAATGCCTCCTTGCAATCCGCATTCAGCTCGAACTCAACATCCTTCTGTAGTAGTCTGGATAAAGGCAATGCTACCTTACAGAAGTCTTTGATAAATTTCCAGTAGAAACCTGCATGACCAAGGAACGAACGGACTTCCCTCACGGAGGAGGGGTAAGGTAAACTAGAAATGACATCTACCTTTACTGGATCTACAGAAATACCAGTACTAGAAACAACATGTCCTAGTAAAATACCTTGTTTTACCATAAAGTGACATTTTTCAAAATTCAATACAAGGTTTGAACTAACACACCTGTCTAATACTCTAGCTAAACTATCCAAGAAAAAGGTTAAATGAATCACCATATACGCTAAAATCATCCATGAAAACTTCCATATAGCTCTCAATAAGATCAGAGAAAATGCTCATCATGCACCTTTGGAAAGTAGCCGGTGCATTACATAAGCCAAAAGGCATCCTCTTGTAAGCATACGTTCCAAAGGGACATGTAAAAGTAGTCTTCTCCTGATTTTCAAGAGCTATATGAATTTGGAAATAGTCTGTATAACCATCTAAAAAGCAGTAATATGATTTACCTGACAGGAAATCAAGCATCTGATCAATAAATGGCAAGAGGTAATGATCCTTGCGAGTAGCTTGGTTGAGGCGCCTGTAATCAATGCAAACTCTCCATGAATTCTGCACTCTAGTTGCCATGAGCTCTCCATGCTCATTCTTCACTGTTGTGACTCCAGACTTCTTGGGCACCACTTGTACTGGGCTAACCCATTCGCTATCTGAGATTGGATAAATGATATCAGCTTCAAGTAGTCTGGTCACTTCCTTCTTGACAACTTCTAAGATGGTGGGATTCAGTCTTCTTTGAGGTTGATGGACAGACCTTGCTCCCTCTTCTAAAAATATTCTGTGCTCACAAACTTGAGGGTTGATTCCTACTATATCTGCCAAGGTCCACCCAATTGCTTTCATGTGTCTTCTCAGCACACTAATCAGCTGCTCCTCCTGTTGGGATGTGAGTTCCCTTGCAATGATAACTGGGAGTTTCTGAATATCTTCAAGGTAAGCATATTTAAGGTGGGATGGAAGGAGTTTTAACTCCATTTTCTGCTCATGGCTAGGGACTTGATCATTTGGAGCTAGTGATAATGGCAAAGTGTCCTCATTGTGTTCAGAGGGTTTCCCCACACTTGGACCATGCTCCATGTGCATCTCTTCTATTTCTTCTAGGTGAACTGCAGCTACATTCTCATCAATGATATCACACTAGAAGATGGAATGATCTTCCGAAGGGTGCTTCAGAGCTTCATCCAAGTTGAAGCTCACTGCTCTGCCATCTATCTCAAAGGAGTAAGTTCCTGAGAAGGCATCAAATTTGAACTTCGAAGTCTTCATGAAGGGCCTTCCAAGCAGGATGGATGATGGTCTTCCTGAGTCATTAGGGGGCATCTCCAAAATATAGAAGTCAATAGGAAATGTGAGCCCCTTAATGCTCACCAGCACGTCCTTAGCAATTCCAACCACTGTGATGATGGTTTTATCTGCTAAAACAAAATGAGCTGCCGACCTTTTTAAGGGAGGGAGCCTCAAAGCATCATATATAGACAATGACATAATACTCACGCACGCTCCTAAATCACACATGCAGTCAGAAAATATTACACCCCCAATGGTACAATTAACCATGCATGGACCTAGATCATTACATTTTTCAGGTATATCCCCCATTAAAGCAGATATAAAACTACCTAAAGGAATAGTTTCTAATTCATTAATTTTATCCTTATGTATGCATCAATCTTTCAGAAACTTCACATATTTAGGTACTTGCTGAATAACATCAAAAAGGGGAACAGTTACCTCAACCTTTTTAAAGATTTCGACCATTTTGGGATCGAGTTCCATCTGCTTTCTGGGCTTCCTTGCAAGGTGTGGAAATGGGATAGGAATGGCGTCTCTTATGACTTCAGCTGCCTTTGATTCTCCATTCCTTGGTTGAGTTGCTTCTTCTTTAACCATGTCTTGTAATTCATCTTTCTCTTCAACATCATCCACTTCAACCATGTCATCAACTGGGGCGTTTCCTTGCAAGCTTGGATCCTCATGATTCCTCTCTTGGAGTGTGGTTCTGGACCTCAAAGTGATGGCATTGATTCTACCTTTGGAGTTGGGTATAGGTTGAGAAGGAATTCTACTTGAGCTTGGAGGCTGATTATTAGGAGTGGAGAATGAATCCATTCTGGAAATGAGTGCTTGTAAAGTGGCATTCAGACCATTTATGGTAGAGGTAAGTGTAGTATGAATGTTTTGTTGTCCTTATGCAAGAGAACGAAGTATCTCATCATTAGAAGAGAAAGGGGGATAAGTGATTTGAGGGGCCTATTGTTGGTTGTCCTGAGGCAATTGGGGCTACCTTAGGTGAGGTGCTCTGTAAGGCTGGTTCTGGTTCTACTGTTGATAGGGAGGGTTCTGCTAATTCTGGTGCTGCTGATTGTTATTATTATTCCACCTCTGATTTCCCTGGTTGTCTCTGCCTCCTCTGTTATAGTTGTTCCTCCATCCTTGGTTGGAGTTATCCCTCCAGCCTTGGGTGGAATTATCTCTCCACCCATGGTTGGAGTTGTCTTACTAACCTTAGTTGTAGTTCCCACCTTGGTTGTAGTTCCCACCTTGTTGATAGTATCCTTGATTCGGACGGTCATAAAAGTTATGAGTAGCTACCAAGGTATTGTCTTCTTGTTAGAGCTGCGGACACTCATCAGTGTAATGATTATAATCGGCACATATTCTGCATACTCTCTGAGGAACCAGTTGTTGACTTTGTCATGGTAAGGGAGGCTGATATTGTTGTTGATTCAGTTGGAGCTGCTTCAGTATGTTGGTCATCACTCCCAGAGTCTGTGTGAGAGCAGCAGTCTTAGCGCTAGAGGAAACCTCCGCAATAGCCTTGGGATGGTTGGTCCTATGCCTAGAATTCTAGGAATTTTTAGCTAGATCGGTGATCAGCTGCCACGCTTCAGTCGCCGTCTTATACTTCTTCAGAGAGCTATTACTTGCAGCATCTAATATAGTCTTATCCTGAGGCATCATGCCTTGTGTGAAGTAGTTGATCAACACCATCTCATCAATCTTATAGTGGGGCATGAATCTAAGAGGTTCCTGAAGCGTTCCCAATACTGATAAAGGGTTTCTGACTCTCCTTGGATAATGCAGGAGATCTCTTTCCTCAATCTGTCTGTAACTTCAGCTGGAAAGTATTGCCCAGGAACTCCCTTCTGACCAGATCCCAATTGGTAACGACTGCTTCCCGTTGAGTGTAGAACCACTCTCTTGCCTTTCCCTTAAGAGAAAATGGGAAGACATACAGCAAAATAGTAGTCTCTTATGCACCATGACACCTAGTAGTAGAGCAGGCTGTCTGAAAATCCCTAAGGTGCTTGATAGGCTCTTGAGAAGGTAAACATGAAACTTGGGCATTAAGTTGATTAGCGCAGTCTTCTTCAGTTAAAAATCTGCAGCCAGATTTGGGTAACGCGGTTGATACGGTTGTAGTGTAAAGTCTGGAGCTCCTGCTTCCTGGAGAGTAATCCTCCTAGGAACTGCCATATCACCTGCATGTGAATCAATAGAATTACTAGAAAAGGAGCTTGTTTCTTCCTCAGATGGCGCTTCAGATTCACCCTCTGATGAGATTGGTGAATTGGCGAGAACCACTTCACCACCCTCAGAGGCTAACCGACGCCGAGCTTGCCTAATATGTGAAATAGTTCTTTCAATTTCAGGATCAAACGTGGCTAAGCTCGGATCAGGCAGTGAACGCGTCATTTAATAAAACAAACATACAGCTCAAGGTAATAAAATAAAATAAAATATGCAAAAATTAAAAATATGTACACCAACTAATAATTTATCACGCAATTGCAACTTCCCGGTAGCAGCGCCAAAAATTGACGTGGTGGAAATTAGCCGATTAAGAATTTATAAATAAGAACAACATTGCAAGTACAGTCCTTAATCGACGAAAATCCGCTTATCAATTTAGAAAGGATTGTCACAAAATTAGAATAAAAATTCTAGGAGTAGAAATCCTAGGTCGTCTCCCAACGAGTTGCCAAAAGAGTACTATTTTATTAGTCAGGAGTTTTCCGAGAATTTTCAAGAGTTGGAGAACAAAAAATTAAATGATTGTAATTTTAGGTAATGAAAATTAACAAGGGAATTTATTTAATTAAATAAAATTCTTGACCGGGGATAGATTAATTGGAAGTTCTATCCTTGTTGGCTTTTCCAAGTGGAAAAGCAAGAGGTTATTATTCTGCTTGGTCATCCCTTGCTGAAGAAAAGGAAGTCAAGCAACTAACTAATAAACTATGAATCCCAAGTCCTAATCCTCTCCTTGGGAATGATTAGAGTCAGAGTCTAGAGAGTTAGCCAACAACTTCCAATTTAACTAATCACTTGAGCATTCTAACTCTAGGGTCTCCTTTTAATCAACCCCCAAGTCAAGTTGGGAGTCTACTCCATTGACATGAAAATTACTTGCACAGAATTAAAAAGGGAATAAAAGGAAGACATGATAAACAATAACTAAAAATTAATTAAAAGTAAAAATAGTTCATTGCATTAATAAATCCCAAAATCATAAACATACTTATCTGAATAGGGTTAATGGACAATTAAAAGAGTAAAGGAATAAGAAAGCAAATTGGAATAATGGAAACTTCAACGGAGGTAATGACTCTTCTCAATATCCAAAGCAAAAGCATAAAACTAGAAATCTATGAATGTAAAGGAAACCTAGAGGAAGTGGTAATTTCTCTCTAAGATTCAAAACTAAACTAAAACTATGCGAATGAGAATGTGTGTTGAGTCTCTGCTTCTCTCCTGGCTCTAGTCTGTGTTTCTGGGCCAAAAACTGGGTCCAAGCTTGGCCCAAAATTGCCCCCAGTGTTCTCTGTGATTTCTGCAGGTCGCGCATATCACGCGTACGCGTCAGTCTCACGTACGCGTCGCTGGTCATCTTCACATGTCACGCGTACGCGTCAGGCATGCGCACGCATTGTTGTGAAAACTCTAATTCACGCGTACGCGTCAGGTACACGCACGCGTCGCTGTGCAGATTTCCAAATCGTGTGCACACGTGAGGCATGCGTGCGTGTCGATGCTCGCTGGTTGTCTCCTTTATTTCTTATCTTCCATTTTTGCAAGCTTCCTCTCCATCCTCTAAGCCATTCCTGCCCTGTAAAGCCTGAAAACACTTAACGCACAGATCATGGCATCGAATGGTATAAAGGGGAATTAAAATACACAAATTTATGGCTTAGGAAGCAAGTTTTCAATCATAAAACAAAACTAGGAAGGAATTGTAATATCATGCAAATTGTATGAATAAGTGTGCAAAGACTTGATAAAAACCACTAAATTGAGCACAAGATAAACCATAAAATAGTGGTTTATCAAATATATTTCTTAAGTTGCGAGACATGAAAACATCATGAGAATTTGACAGGTATGGAGGAAGGGCTACCTAATAAGCTACTGGACCGACTCTTTTAATTATTTGGAAAGGTCCTATGTATCGAGGGTTAAGCTTTTTAGTCTTAAGGGCTCTACCTATTCCAGTAGTCGGGGTTACTTTTAGAAAGACATGGTCTCCCTCACTAAACTCTAAGGGTCTACATCTATTATCGGCATAGCTCTTTTGACGGCTTTGTGCTGTCTGGATCTTCTGACGAATCCCCTTTATCTTCTCAGTAGTTTCTTGCACTAAGTCTGGACCCAAGATACTAGCTTCTTGATGCCAGGGCATTTTGGCCAGTTTCACTGACCTTTTCTTTATGGTTTTAAGGTAGTTTCATGCATTTTCTTAGGAATAAGCAAGTTTTGGGTAAATAATTACTTACATCTTGATTCAAGCAAACATTGTGAATTTTACATGATTTCATGAGAATTATGCATGAATTAAAGGACAATTGAATGATGCATGTCTCATAACTTGGATTAGAGCTTTGATGCACTTTATTGCTTGATTTCAAGATAAAGGAAGCAAGGAAGAACCACGTTAGTAGCCACGTTAGTCTAGCTAACGTGACCACTAAATGGAATGAAGGCTAGCTTGCAACGTTAATGATAAAAGTGATTGCCAATAACGCCTTCGTGAGCCATCATAGCCCACGTCAGTTGCCACGTTAACTATGTTAACATGGAAGCTAAAGTGGAAGAGAAGTAGAACTCCAACGTTAGTGGTAAAAGTAAGTGCCACTAACGTTCAAAAAGGGGAAATTGGCCACGTTAAGAGCCACGTTAACTTAGTTAACGTGAGCTCTAACGTGGAAGAAGAAGATGATGCCAACGTTAGTGACACTCACCTTTGTCACTAACGTTGGACTAAGCCCATATTGGCTACATTAAAAGCCACGTTAACCCAGTTAACGTGGACTCTAACGTGGAGGGAGCAAGAATCACCAACGTTAGTGACACTCACCTTTGTCACTAACGTTGGAGATGGCTATCAATACCACGTTAGAAGTCACGTTAACCTAGTTAACGTGAACTCTAACGTGGGAAGTAGGGGCATTCTGAAGCGTTAGTGACAAAGGTAAGTGTCACTAACGCTCTCGAAGATTTGGCAAGCCTACGTTAAAGGCTACGTTAACTATTCTAATGTGAACTCTAACGTAGGGAGAAAGGGGTACTCTCAATGTTATTGAAAAAGGTAAATGTAACAACCCTGCTTTTCGAGTACGCGAGATCGTTTCTGAATACACGGATTTCTCCGAAAGATCAGTAAAGGGAATACCTCTTCTGTATCATCAAGCATTTCAATCCTCATTGTCATTATATTATCTTTAACTCAGGACCTTAGTTGAGACAAGCTCGATAACGCGGTCACAAAGAACCTAGTTTTTGAACCGTTTCGGTTAGGGGTTTTGATTCGGTTTTTCGTAAATAGTCTCAGTTTGACAAACCAGACTCGATTTATGAGAGGAGAGAGATAATGGTATAATATTATCATTTTATTAGTATTAGAAAATGCTTGAATGATATTATAAGGTTACCTGGTCTGTTTTAGTTAAAAACAGAAAATCGGTTTAACCGGGTTTACGGTTTACTGGTGCAGCTTAGCACCAGCACTCTCTGATGACTTTAGCAATGCTAAGGCCTCATTATACATGTTCTATTCTCATAATAAATATTTTACTAGTGTCATTTATGCTAGTAGCTCAGAAAATAATTTTTAGAGATGTTTTTACAAGTGTTCCGATACACCTAGTTTTAGTAGTTATACACCTGAGATATTTTAATATTATTTTAATCCACCTCCAAGCCAACCAATCACAACTCACCTTACACCCCCAAGACACTCCAGGCTGGTCATTTACTCCCTTTGGCCGAAATTGAAAGGAGAGAAAAGAGAGAAAACTTCATGAACACTTAATCTTCAAAGCTTGATTTCTTCTGAAC
>NC_029785.2:86299681-86309926 GCF_000816755.2 Arachis ipaensis
ATGATTATGATATGGTTTGGTTATGCTTGAAATTGATTGTTTATATGAGTAATTCTTGTTGAAATTTTGGTGAAAATTTGATGAAATTTGATGATATTCAACTTTGAATTTGTATTCTTCATGGCTGCTGGAAAAACGAACCCTAGACCTTAAATTGGGGTTCAATTTGTGTTAAAATCATGTAGAAAAGATGGGGTTTTAGTGGCTGCAATTTTATTTTGAATTTTGGTAAAAATCGGTTGCTGAAAAGACTGAAAAATGGGTAAAACAGAGAAAGAATCTGAAGAATTTATGAAGAACATGAAGAACACTTTGAGTGTTGTGAAGAACAATGAAGAACACCTTTTAGATCTTAGAAAGTGCAAGGAAATAAATATTTTTGGTGTTTGGGGGGTTATTTGGTAATTTCTGAAAGTTAGGATGGTAAAAGTAGAAATATTAAAAGTTACGGGTGGTAAAAAGTGAATTTTAAAGGTTAAAAGTAAAAGTAAGTTAATTTTCGAAAATTTAATGATAAAATAATAAATAATAATAAAATATTAAATAATAATATTTAATTAAAAATAATATTTTAATAAAAATAATAAAATAATGCGAAAAAGGCAGTTTTCTGTAAAAGCTTTAGAAAGACAACTTTAAGTGCAGAATTTTCCTAATTACCTTCATAAAACACTTAGGGAGTGGTAAGAACATATTAGTGAGGCAAAGATAAAAGAAAGATAAAAAGTTGAAGAAAAGATAAAAGTCGAAGAAAAAGTCTGTAAAGTTTTAATGACAGAAAAACAGACAGAGAATAGTAAACGAACTAGGGCAACTTAGTTAGTACTTGAGTCACGACTAGGGTTAGGTATTATATGAAAAGTTAAACTGTTTCAGTATAGACTTAATGAACCTATACTTGGGACGGACTAACCATTCATACCAAAATTTACATAAGCTTTAAATACATATGTTAAGCAGAGAAGTCAAAGCAGTGTAAAGAAACACATAGAATAGAGTAACCAGAGAAGAATAAAGGGATACAAAGAAAAGAGCAATCAGAACAGAGTAAAGATACAATGAGAAAAGAGTAATGTAACAAAAAGAATAGAGAAGAAAAGTATAAGAATAAGGAGTTAAGCCTTGTGGCATGATGTTCTGTTGTATGTTCATCTGCTGCTTTTCCATTGGCCCTAGAGGTCCTGTAGGCCTAAGTTCACCTACAGTGAGTTGTTATTCTTGTAGGCAGAAGTTCACCTGCAGTGAGTTGTCATTTCTGTAAGCCGAAGTTCACTTACAGAGGTGCCATTTCTTTAGGCCGAAGTTCACCTATAGAAAGTTGTTGTGTTGTGTTTAGACTATCCCTGTAAGCCGAAGTTCACTTACGGGAGTGCTATTTCTGTAGGCCCAAGAGATATGTTTATTCATTTGTTGCGTTAAGGCAACGCCAGATATATTTGTATGATGATCTACTGCGTGAAGGCAGTCAGATAATATTTTCTTGTATTCTTTTGTTTGTGTTCTGCTTTCTATTGTCTCTACTTTCTCTTTCTGTCTTTATCTTTTGTTTACTGCTTCGCTATATTCTATTATTCGTCTACTAATCAACCCCAAATAAATGAATATAACTAATAACCCCGACCCTACTAAGAACTCCCCAGTTCTTACCCCTTCTCTCTCTCTTCCCCCTTCAGATGGAAGTTTGGGTACACTTCCGTAGTTCACTGACGACCGTTCGCAAAAAAATTTCCGCTCTAGGTAGTCTGCTGAGTCTAGAGTGAACTCCGTTTCTGTTTATATGTAAATACTGTGAGACCAGCCAACATCTGCACCCTGCTTATCTACAAACTTTAACCTAAGTCCTCCGTACAATGTTGCTGTTATGTGGCCACTCGATGAAGTACTTGAGAGACGTTCTTTGATGACATATGATCGTGCAGAGGATTAGTAGACGACCTTCCACCTTTTGATGACGATCCACCTGACTTGAGTTTTGAAGACTTAGAATGTATTTTCCCTCGCTTTAGTGGTATAGAGGGAATAGGTGAGTATAGAGTTTAGGCTAGCCTGGGTGCCAGCTTAGGGACTTCTTGAACAGGTCAGGGCCTGGGATGTTGTATGTATATATATGTATATAGATATTATTTAGCTATATCTAGGGGTGTCCTAACTAAAGAACTTTACTCTAATAAAGGCTGGATAACCGAATGATATCAACTGCTTGTGATATATTTATGTATGGTTGTTTATAACTGTTTTATCTGTTATCAGTTGTGAATTGCTTATGAATGATTTCGTCTATTAATCCAAATGTTTTCAAAAAAAAAAAGTACCTCGTAAAATAACTACGCTTTTAACAACGAATCAGGCTCATATAATAAATAATAAATAATAATTAGGAAGACAAGTTGGTAGCGCTCAGTTTCTAGTATGATCATGACGTACCAGAAATTGGGTCGTTACAGTAAACCCCAGTAACGTTTGCGAAGGGCCAAGGGTCAACGTTAGTGGTCACGTTAGTGCCACTAACATTGAAGTTAACGTGGACCACTTTGGGTTAGGAACGTTAGTGAAAAAGGTGATTGTCACTAACGTTCTCAACCCCACATTTTCACTTAACGTTAACACCACTAACGCCCTAAGCTAAAGTCCCTGCCTACTTCACATTTTCTCTGCAAGTAAAGCTGAGCCCACTGAAGAAGATAACTGCTTTAACTCAAGATCCAAAGGCCCATATCCAAGACATGAAGAGCCAACTAGAAGATCAGAAGAATAGTATAAATAGGGAGAGCTTTGAACTAGAAAGCAGCTTTTGGGCATTATTAGAATTACTCTCTGTATTTTACTTTCTCTGCACTTCTAGTTTAACTTTCAGAATGTACTCTCCATCTTTGCTTTCCATTCCCAGAGCTATGAACAACTAAACCCCTTTCATTGGGTTAGGGAGCTCTGTTGTAATTTGATGGATCAATAATAGTTTTCATTATTCTTCTTCTTTCTTTTCTCTTGATTTTACTAGAAAGCTTTCAATCTTTAACCAATTGAGTAGTTATCTTGGAAAAGAAGATATTCATACTTGGATCTCTTCTGAACCTTGGAAAAGGGATGAAGAGATCATGCTAGAAATGTTTTCTCATGTTTGACTAAATTGGGGTTTGGGCGGATATGGTGACATATAATTCTCCCAATACTTTGATTTGGAAATACATGTGGTATAATCAGTGACCACACTTCATCTCTTCTCATGAGCAATTAGACCAAGGAATTGGCTATTGATCTGATTTGAGAGATTGAATTACCAAGGAATTGGAATTCAATCACTTAAGATTGCCAAGGAGATCAATGAATGCATTGGTTGAGGAAGAGATGAAAATGAACTTGATCCGGAGAATGCAACATCTCCTAAGCCCAATGAATTCCCCATTTCTGATCTTACCCATTCTCTTTACTTTATGCCATTTAATTTCATGCTAAACTTCCCTTCCCCATTTAAGATTCTACAATTTACTTCTCGTCATTTATTTTCTGCTATTTACTTTCCCGCCATTTAATTTCTTGTAATTCTCAACTCACTTTCTACTTAGCTCAACTAGAACATTCTTCCAATTAAAGTTGCTTGACCAATCAATCCCTGTGGGATTCGACCTCACTCTACTGTGAGTTTTTACTTGACGACAATTCGGTATACTTGCCGAGGTAGATTTGTTAAGGGACAAGTTTCCGTGCATCAAATTTATGGCACCGTTGCCGGGGATTGATTTTGTATCAACGATGATTAAATTGGTGGATAACTAGATTGAGCATTTGTTTTTATTTTGTTTGATTTAAGTTCATTTGAGTAATTTACTTTCTGTTTAGCTATTTTCTTCCCTTTCCCCTACCCATTTTCTTAGTTGTTTACAATTCAGTCACTAACCCACTAACTGTTTGATATATTGCATCACTCACGCTAACAGCATTTCTGTAGAAATTACTGTCTGCACCTATTCTTCTTGCTTTTGCCTTGTTGGTTGTATGACAGGTAGAAGAAGCGGGGCTTCAACTTCCTTCGATTCTGAACCTGAGAGGACCTTCCTTAGATTAAGGAGGGAAGCAAGAGGAAAGAGAGTAGTTGGTGCTGAGGAAGAGGAAGAGTACTTTGAACCAGACATGGATGAGAATATGGAAAACCATCATGAAGAAAAGGCTCATAACCATGGCAGAGAAGGTCCAGCGCATCAGGCTGGGCAAGAGAGAAGAGTTCTGGGTTCTTACATCAACCCAAACCCAGGAAACTGTGGGAGTAGCATCCAAAGGCCAACCATACATGCCAACAACTTTGAACTAAAGCCACAGCTCATCACCCTTGTTCAGAACAATTGTTCATTCGGAGGAAGTGTCCAAGAAGACCCCAATCAACATCTAACCACCTTCCTGAGGATATGCGATACTGTGAAATCTAATGGTGTTCATCCTGACACCTATAGACTACTTCTGTTTCCCTTCTCGCTCAAGGACAAAGCATCTAAATGGCTGGAATCCTTTCCAAAAGAGAGTTTAGCAACCTGGGAAGATGTGGTGAACAAGTTCTTGGCAAGATTCTATCCTCCTCAACGGATCAACAGGTTGAGAGCTGAGGTACAAACATTCAGGCAGTAGGATGGTGAGACTCTATATGAAGCATGGGAGAGGTTTAAAGACCTGACTAGAAGATGCCTGCCAGATATGTTCAATGAATGGGTACAGTTGCACATTTTCTATGAAGGCCCTTCATATGAATCAAAGAAGGCAGTAGACCACTCATCTGGGGGATCTCTGAACAACAAGAAGACCATTGAAGAAGCTATAGATGTCATTGAGACTGTAGCAGAGAATGACTACTTCTATTCTTCTGAAAGAGACAACACTAGAGGAGTGATGGAGCTGAACAATGTGGATGCACTGCTAGCTCAAAACAAGATGATTACCAAGCAATTAGCTGACCTCACCAAGAAGATGGAGGGGAATCAAGTAGCAGCAATCACCACTTCAGCAGCAACCCAAGAAGGAGTGAATGAAGAAGCAGAGGGTGATCAGGAACAAGCCAACTACATTGGGAATCCACCTAGATAGAATCATGACCCATACTCCAAAACGTATAATCTTGGTTGGAGGAACCACCCAAACTTTGGGTGGGGAAATCAACAACACCAAGGCCAAGATTAGAGACGCCACAACCCCAACAACAATGCAACTCACCAACACTCCACATAGAGGTCATACCAATACCCACCCAACAACACCTCTCAATATCCATACCAAAGTCAAAATGGCCCTTCTCATCCTTCCAATCTCAACTCTCCATCATCGGAAGAAAGACTATCAAGGATTGAGACTCTACTTGAAGGCATATGCAAGGAGATTTAAGATAACAAGGTCTTCAAAGAGGAGGTACGAGCCAATATCAAGAATCAGAGAGACACCATCAAGAGGCTAGAATTTCAAGTGGGATACCTATCTGAGAAGATTTCCAAACCTACTGATAGCTTCCCAAGTGACACAGAGAAAAATCCAAGAGGTGAAGCAAAGAAAGTCAGATGAGAAGATTGCAAGATGGTTACTATAAGTGATAAGGAGACTGAGGAAGAGCCGAACAAATCATCAGAACAACCTGAAGATACATCAGCAGAAAAGCAGGAAGAGAATCATCAAGAAACCACAACTACACAGAAAGAGCTGCTGAGACTCTATGCACCCTTTCCCCAATTACTCAATGGTGGTGTAGAGAAGAGAATATACTCAAGGTTTTTTGACATATTTGCATCTTTCCATGTAAACATACCATTCATCAAGGCCCTCCAACAAATTCCCTCATACATTAAGTATATGAAGGAGCTGCTGACCAGGAAAAGCTCACTCAAGGGAGGACAAACCATAGTGATGAATAAAGAGTGCAGTGCTCTCATTCAACCAGAGCTACCTACAAAAAGGAAGGACCCAGGGAGTTTTCACATCCCCTGTGCCATAGGAAAAACAATGTTTGATAAAGGACTCTGTGATCTGGGAGCAAGCATCAACCTAATGCCTTTATCCCTTATGAAGAGGCTGCAAATCAATGAGCTGATGCCCACAGACGTAGTCATCAGGCTGGTGGACAAAACTCAAAAACAAGCAATAGGAGTGGTTGAAAACGTGCTGGTGAAGGTTGGGAACTACTCCTTTCCCACAGACTTTGTCATACAGGAAATGGAAGAAAGTCATCTTCACCCAAGCATATTGGAAAGACCATTCTTAGCTACAGCCAGAGCGCTCATAGATGTGGAGCGAGGAGAGCTAATACTGAGGGTACATGACGAACAACTCACCTTCAATGTCTTCAAACCCACACAAGAAGCAAGTCAGGAAGGCAAGGAACTAACGACAGAGCATGACAGAGCAATGGTGGGAGAAATAAGCATTGAGGAACAAGCTGTACACTCAGGAATTTCTTTGGGTGATGAACAAAATAATCAGCAGCTGCCACAGCTAAAGGAAACTCAAGCGGAGCCAAAACCACCAGAATCATATGGGACCAGCAACAAAATCCCCCTAGGAAAAGAGACCACAAAGAGCAGGATAACAGCAAAAGAAACAAAGAAGAAGATACCAAGGAGATGGAGGAACAAAAAGATCCCTACAGAAGATTTCTCTCCAGAAGATAAAGTGATCTCAGCTTACTTCCTAGATATCCCACCTCATCTTCCCACCATCCCATCTCAGTTACCTAAGGTTTTCACCATCAACAAAGTTCTCTCCCTAGAACATGTAGAGATCATTGATGAAGCCAATGGATATAGGTTTACTGCAAGAGGGGAAGATTTGAAGCATTACCAACCACCCTTACAAAGGAAGAACGTCAAGCTAGTGACGCTAAAGAAGCGCTTCATGGGAGGCAACCCATGTTTTACATGCTTTTAAAGTATTTAATAAAGCAAGGTTCATGGATCGCAAATCAACTTTGACATATCCTTGAATAAATCCTTTTATGCAACATATAGTGAAGAACAAGTTTGGTGTTTCAAGCACACTAAGAGGACATGAATGCAACTCATAGCATGTCACTCTTAGCACCTTGAAGAAATCATCGTACACCACATTGCCACAAACTATGTTTGGTGTCACCATGGTTGCATACATGAAAATCTAATTAGTCAGTTGGTTTGCATTTGTGAATAGCACTTAGTAGTTAACAACAAAAACTTTAAAATGTAGTTATTCTCTTCTTTTTAATTTTTTCCGCCACTTTCCACAAGTTTTCTTTTAATCACATTTCTTTTATTTTGTAGGAGAATTGATGGGACAATTGAAAGGTTCGGCCACCACAAAAAGAGAAGTCTATACACGTGTCTCCAGGGGGATTGCATTGGAAATTGTTGCCATGCAACATTGGAAGGAGAACAAGCTTGGAAACTGAACCAACCCCATTATAAAGTTGATGATCCTTATGCTCATCCCATGCAAAACCCCATCTGTCCATCACACAACCACCCCATCAATCCACACCTTTCATTTACTCATCATTTCCCTATATAAGTGATTCCTAGTCCGTACTTCCCTTCACATTCCAGCAACCACTTCTTCAAACTTCTCACTCTCGAAGTACAATTCTCCAAGCTACACCCTATCCAAACCCAACCGAATTTTACCACTCATCACTAACCTCAACACCTTCACTTTTCAAAAATCATTCATGGCATCATCAAGCTCCAAGAGGCAAAAGAGAAAGGAACCGGTTGAGAGCAGCCCTTTTGATGAAGGGAAATTCAAAACTGCATTCCATGAACGTGAATTTGAACGGATAAAGCTCAAAAAGATATTGCCTGAGTTAATATTCCAGTTCAACGAAGATGAATGCCCACAGATTCGAGAGAAGATCGAACAAAGGGGTTGGCAAAGGCTCACGAACCTAGCAACAAAGATAAATGAAAACCTCATCAAAGAATTCTATGCAAATATGGTCAGAGAAGACAAAACCAAGGCCCCCTCCTTTAAAAGTTACGTGAGAGGAACAGAGGTGGACTTCAGCCCCAATGCCATAACAAGGGTTCTTCAGCTGAAATCACCACATTTTGATGAGCCCAGTTATCACGTGAGAATAAGTAATGGCCCCGACAATAATGAACTTGAAGAAATTGTGAATGATATGTGTGTTATAGGATCTGACTGGGAAAGGTATTCAGATAGAAGACCTCGGTTCATCAGGAGAGGAGACCTCATCCCGGAAGCCAAGGGATGGTTTGAACTTGTGAAGAGATCTATCCTCCCAGCTGCAAACAATTCTGAGGTCAACATTACTCGAGCTACTATGGTACACTGCTTAGTAAATGGTGGAGTCATCAATGTGAACGAGATTATAGTTGAGTGGATTCAAGAATCAGCTGAGAAGAATGATCCAGGTGCTAGACTTTGGTTCTCCAGCACCATCCTTAGGCTGTGTACGAAAGCCAAGGTAGTCTTCGAGGACAGCAATCCAACTTGGGTAAACCCTGGAAGGATGGTTACACTCCAGCGTATAACATATGTGACACCCGCCCAACAACAAAGAAGGCCTCAAATAGGGAGAAGAACACCACAAGAAGAACCTCACCAAGAAGAACCTCAACAGGAAGAATATCAGCAAGAAGAGTACTATGATCCAACCAATATAAATCTGGGACACATTCAAGGAGCCATTGAGGACTTGGCAAGGAGATATATAGAAGGGCAAGAGCAACAACTACACGTTCAATCCCAAAGGATGGATCGTCAAGAAGAACTCCTTTAATTGGATGAATCAACAAGGGGAGTGGTAGAAACAGCAAATGGAACATTATTCCCAGCTCACTCAAGCCATCAATCAAGTGACTGAAAGGCAAGAGTGTCAAGATAAATGCCTTCAAGAACTCAACCAACGCCAGCTAGCTCAGACGAAGGCATTCAATGAGTTCAGTGTACTTAATGAAGGATGGCAACTACGTAAGGAGGAGTTCAACATAAACACTCAAGCCAAGTTGAACTATATGTCTAGTCATATGCATAATCTACACTCTACAATCCCTAGGTATGATGAGGTCCAAAAAGATCTCACAGAACAAGAGGAAAGGAAGGTGAAACAGTAGAAGGAAACATTGAAAAAGAAGATGGAAGATGCTGGCTTCTGGAAGAAGTTGATTGGAAAAAGCAAGGGAAGTGGGAGTGCAAGCACTCAAGAAAAACACAAGGAGGACAAACAGGAGGGAGAGCATGAACAACCCCATTAGTAAAAGGTGGTGGAGTTCCCTTATTGTTCCATCTTTCTTTTTCAAGTCTTTTAAATAAGGAAAATCATGTATGAAATAGAACATGCTTCCTTGGTAGTTTAGGAATTTCAATTCTGTCTTTAGTATTCTCCTTACTTAGGTCTATGCTTGCTGGTTCAAGTTGCCTGTTTTCATTTTCATCTTGCTTATTGTATGCTTGTTCTTTTAAGCTAAATAAAAAAAGAGATGTTATGAAAGACCAGAGTGATGTTCAAGTTGTGGAGTAGGTTCTTAAAGTTGTGGTGTAGTAATCACTTAGCTAAGTTGGTTCACCAACAAGGTGGGAAGGCAACTATCTGTCCTGAATCATATACTTGAAACACACCCCATGAGACTAGCTAAACAATAAGATCCTAATAAGAAAAAGGAAAAGAACAATAAGAGTTAAAAAAGAAAGAAAAGTTAATAAAGAATAAGGCTAGGCACCAAGGGCATGAAACTTGAGGGATGTGTCTCTGGTGCTCTTGTACCAAGGATCTGCTTGGATGAATAAGTTCTTAGGAGTGCTTCATCACTTGGTAACTTGGGTTAACTAACCCGGGATTATCAACTGAAAATCCACTATCAAGAGCAACCTTGCTACAGAATATTTAGTAACCCAAAGAGGTGCTGGACACCAAGACCTCAAGGAAAGAAAATAACAAACCATGTGCCTGTGGTGTGCATGTATGGGGGAGAGAGACTTGAGGGAGTAAGTCCTTAGGGGTGTTTCAACACCTAGCACCTTGAACCAACTGGTTCAGGAGTGTTGGCTGAAAGCTTATCTTAAAGAGTCGCCCCCTCACAGAACACTTAGCCTAAGGATGAAATAAAACTTGGAAAGACAAAGGGATCAATAAATAAAAGTCTCAAAGGGTGCAATCAAGTGAGTATTCCAAGGCATGATAAAGGTCTGAAAGCCAGTAAAGGAATGAACCTAAGTTGCTATGCATGAAACCCCATAAAACCAAGAACATGATTTTACAATAATGATTCATTCATCTTGTCATTT
>NC_029785.2:86309943-86335064 GCF_000816755.2 Arachis ipaensis
GAAATTGGCCACGTTAAGAGCCACGTTAACTTAGTTAACGTGAGCTCTAACGTGGAAGAAGAAGATGATGCCAACATTAGTAAGACTCACCTTTGTCACTAACGTTGGACTAAGCCCATATTGGCTATGCTAAAAGCCACGTTAACCCAGTTAACGTGGACTCTAACGTGGAGGGAGCAAGAATCACCAATGTTAGTGACACTCACCTTTGTCACTAACGTTGGATTGTAACTTTAACACCACTAACGCCCTAAGCTAAAGTCCCTGCCTACTTCACATTTTCTCTGCAAGTAAAGCTGAGCCCACTGAAGAAGATAACTGCTTCAACTCAAGATCCAAAGGCCCATATCCAAGACATGAAGAGCCAACTAGAAGATCAGAAGAATAGTATAAATAGGGAGAGCTTTGAACTAGAAAGAAGCTTTTGGGCATTATTAGAATTACTCTCTGTATTTTACTTTCTCTGCACTTCTAGTTTAACTTTCAGAATGTACTCTCCATCTTTGCTTTCCATTCCCAGAGCTATGAACAACTAAACCCCTTTCATTGGGTTAGGGAGCTCTGTTGTAATTTGATGGATCAATAATAGTTTTCATTATTCTTCTTCTTTCTTTTCTCTTGATTTTACTAGAAAGCTTTCAATCTTTAACCAATTGAGTAGTTATCTTGGAAAAGAAGATATTCATACTTGGATCTCTTCTGAACCTTGGAAAAGGGATGAAGAGATCATGCTAGAAATGTTTTCTCACGTTGGACCAAATTTGGGTTTGGGCGGATATGGTGACATATAATTCTCCCAATACTTTGATTTGGAAATACATGTGGTATAATCAGTGACCACACTTCATCTCTTCTCATGAGCAATTAGACCAAGGAATTGGCTATTGATCTGATTTGAGAGATTGAATTACCAAGGAATTGGAATTCAATCACTTAAGATTGCCAAGGAGATCAATGAATGCATTGATTGAGGAAGAGATGAAAATGAACTTGATCCGGAGAATGCAACATCTCTTAAGCCCAATGAATTTCCCATTTCTGATCTTACCCATTCTCTTTACTTTATGCCATTTAATTTCATGCTAAACTTCCCTTCCCCATTTAAGATTCTGCAATTTACTTCAGGTCATTTATTTTATGCTATTTACTTTCCCGCCATTTAATTTCCTGCAATTCTCAACTCACTTTCTGCTTAGCTCAACTAGAACATTCTTCCAATTAAAGTTGCTTGACCAATCAATCCCTGTGGGATTCGACCTCACTATACTGTGAGTTTTTACTTGACGACAATTCGGTATACTTGCCGAGGGAGATTTGTTAAGGGACAAGTTTCCGTGCATCACTTCTCCATTATCATTCTAACACAATGGTGTCTGACATCTTTTTCCGTAGAGAGCTTCATAAGGTGCCATCCTGATACTTTGTTGGTAGCTGTTATTGTAGACGAATTCTTTCAACGGCAAATATTTATCCCAACTGCCTTGGTTATCCATCACGCAAGATCTTAGCATGTCTTCTAATGTCTGGGTTGTCCGTTCTGATTATCCGTCTGTCTGAGGATGGTATGCTGTACTCATGTGCAATTCTGTCCCCAATGCTTTTTGAAAAGCTCCCCAGAATCTAGAAGTAAATCTCAGATCTCGATCTGAAACAATTGACGAAGGTATCCCATGCAGTCGTACGATTTCTTGAATATATATCCGTGCAACCCTTTCTAATGTGTGGTCAACTCGAATCGGAAGGAAATGCGCCAATTTTATCAAGCTGTCCACAATCACCCAAATAGCATCGTGTCCTATTGAGGTCCTTGGCAATCCCGTGACAAAATCCATAGTGATCTGCTCCCATTTCCATTGTGGTATTTCTAAGGGTTGTAGGGTTCTAGACGGCCTTTGATGTTCCACCTTCATTGGTGTACGGAATTGTGATCACACTTTTCACAACTCTGGTACAACTAACCAGCAAGTGCACTGGGTTGTCCAAGTAATAAAACCTTACACGAGTAAGGGTCGATCCCACGGAGATTGCCGGCTTGAAGTAAGCTATGGTTATCATGTAAATCTTAGTCAGGTGGATTCAATTGGTTATGAGTTTTGATAATTGAAAGATAAATAAAACGTAAATTAAAATAAAGATACTTATGTAATTCATTGGTGGGAATTTCAGATAAGTGTTTGGAGATGCTTTGTTGCTTCTGAACCTCTGCTTTCCTATTGTCTTCATCCAATCATGCATGCTCCCTTCCATGGCAAGCTGTATATTTGTGGATCACCATTGTCAATGGCTACCATCCGTCCTCTCAGTGAAAATGGTCCAGGTACAGTTTTTGTACGGCTAACTGTCAAATCTCTCGTCTCGGATGAAAAATACCAGGCACAGCTACCGCACGGCTAATCATCTGTCGGTTCTCACTTACGTCGGCATAGGATCTCTCTATCCTTTTGCACACTGTCACTACGCCCAATATTCGTGAGTTTGAAGCTTGTCATAGTCATCCCGTCCCAGATCCTACTCGAAATACCACAGACAAGGTTTAAACTTTTCAGATATCACGAATGCTGCCAATTGGTTCTAGCCTCTACCACGAAGGTTCTAATCTCACGGATTCGAATGCTCTGTTGTCAGGAGAGGCAAGTCAAATCCGTGGATCAGAGACCCAAGAGATTATATTCCGGCTGTCATCCAATGACTATGTTTAACATCATGTAGACCGCTTGTGGTTGTCAGCCACGCGGATCTTGGCTGAGCGAGTAACGAAGATAGTTGGTGATTGTCACGGGTCACCTCTTCATTCTGACTTAACTGAATTAAGTACGAGAGTATATCTTGGAGAATAAGTAAGCGTGAATTGAAAGAGAAACAATAGTACTTGCATTAATTAATGGAGAGCAGCAGAGCTCCGCACCTTAATCTATGAGGTGTAGAAACTCCACCATTGGAAAATACATAAGAGAAAATAGCCTAGGCATGGCCGTGAGGCCAGCCAAGCATGAAGTTGATAAAAGATGATAAAATGATCAAAAGTCCAAATACAATAGGAAATACTAGTATTTATACTAAACTAGTTACTAAGAGTTACAGAAATTGAGTAACTAAGGGAAGATAGTGCAGAAATCCACTTCCGGGGCCCACTTAGTGTGTGCTTGGGCTGAGCATTGAGCTTTACATGTGCATAGGCCTTTTCTAGAGTTAAATGCCAGCTTGGATGCCAGTTTGGGTGTTTAACTCCAGTTTTGGTGCCTGTTCCGGCGTTTTACGCTAGAAAAGGGTCTCTAGCTGGCGTTGAATGCCAGTTTGGGCCATCAAATCTCAGGCAAAGTATGGACTATTAGACATTGCTGGAAAACATAAGATGTCTACTTTCCAACGCAATTGAGAGCGCACCAATTGGGCTTCTGTAGCTCCAGAAAATCCACTTCGAGTGCAGGAGGGTCAGAATCCAACAGCATCTGTAGTCCTTTCTCAGCCTCTGAATCAGACTTTTGCTCAGATCCCTCAATTTCAGCCAAAAAATACCTGAAATTATAGAAAAAAACAAAAAATCATAGTAAAGTCTAGAAATGTGATTTTTGCATAAAAACTAATAAAAATATAATAAAAAGTAACTAAAACATACTAAAAACTACCTAAAAACAATGTCAAAAAGCGTATAAATTATCCGCTCATCATTCACCTTCTGGCAGATTAAACATTTTGAGACATAGTCAGCTACACCTTTCTTTAAGCCCAGCCACCAGAACATTTGTTTCAAATCTTGATACATCTTTGTCACTCCAGGATGCATAGAGAATCTACTTTGATGAGCTTCAACAAGAATCCTTTGTCTCAAATCCCCAGAGCTAGGCACACAAATTCTGTTCTTGTATTTCCAGAGATTGCTACAATCTTGTCTTACTTCTACTAGTTCCTCTGCTTTCATCCGTCTCAGCATCATCATCATTTCTGTGTCCTGTGCTTGTGCTCGCAGAATATTAACTTTAAAATCTGGTATTATATGCAACTGCGCCAAACGGACTCCACTTGACGTCTCAGTCATAGCCAACCTAAGGTCCTCAAATTCCGCGAGTAGCTTTCCTTCCTTTATCATCATCCAAGAGATATTCAAATTCTTACTGCTTAAGGCATCCGCCACAACGTTAGCTTTCCCTAGGTGATAACTTAACTTAAAATCATAGTCCTTTAAAAATTCCATCCACCTCCGCTGTCGCATATTAAGATCCTTCTGGTTAAAGATATACTTTAAACTTTTGTGGTCAGAGAAAACTTCTAATTGAGCGCCATACAAATAGTGTCTCCAGATCTTGAGAGCAAACACCACTACCGCTAGTTCCAAGTCATGCGTCGGATAATTTCATTCATGAGGTCTTAGCTGCCAGAAAGCGTAAGCCACCACATTCTTGTCTTGCATCAGCATACGTCCAAGTCCTTTATGAGAGGCATCATAGTATATTTCAAAAGGTTTCTGTGGATCTAGTAGCACTAATACAGGTGTAGTTGTTAGCTTTTCCATAAGCATCTCGAAACTTCTGTCACACTCAGCCGTCCAGATAAACGGAACTTCCTTTTGTGTAAGGTAAGTCAAAGGTAAAGCTATCACTGAGAATCCTTTGATGAACCTCTGGTAGTATCCAGCTAGTCCGAGAAAACTCCGAACTTCTGTAACAGTCATAGGTGGTTCCCATTGCACTACTGCTTCAATTTTTTAAGGATCCACTGCAATTTCTCCCTGTGATATGACATGCCCCAAAAATGCCACATTCTCTGTCCAGAATTCACACTTTGATAGTTTAGCATATAACTTTCGAGTCCTCAGTATCTACAATACAGTCCTTAGATGTTCTTCATGCTATCTTTCTGTCTTTGAATAGATAAGAATGTCGTCTATAAAAACCACTACGAATTGATTAAGGTACGAACGAAAAATACGATTCATGTAATCCATGAAAATCGCAGGAGCATTAGTTAGTCCAAACGACATTACCGTATACTCATAGTGACCATATCGAGTTCTAAATGCAGTCTTTGGTATATCTGACTCTTTCACTCGAATCTGGTGATAGCTTGACCGCAAATCAATCTTCAAGAACACAGTTGCACCTTTCAACTGATCCATCAAATCATCTATCCGTGGAATTGGATACTTGTTCTTGATAGTGACTTTATTTAACGGTCGATAATCTACACAAAGTCTCATTCCACCATCCTTCTTCTTCACCAGCAATACTGGAGCTCCCCAAGGTGATGCACTGGGATGAATAAATTTCTTTCCAAGTAGCTCATCCAGCTGCTTCTTCAATTCTGCAAGTTTCAGTGGTGATATCCGGTACGGTGCTATGGAAATCGGTCCGGTTCCAGGTGCTTGTTCAATGCTGAATTCTATCTCTCGCTGAGGAGGAAACTCAGGTATGTCGTCCGGGAAATCATCAGGAAATTCCTTCACCACTCGGATTCGTTCTAAGATTAATTCACTGTCATTCGAGCTAGCCGCTAACAGAACGTACCCCTTAAAATTACTCCCGTCTAAGGTAAGTCTTACAGAATTCAGATATAAAGCATGGGACAGAAATGGTTTAATATCTAAACTATCAGACGGAATAACAGCAGTTCTTTTAAACCAATCAAGGAAAACATGATACTTAGATAACCAATCTAATCCTATAATAACTTCTAAACCATATAGAGGCAAACATATTAGATCATGTATAAAAGTCCTGTTCCTAATAGTGAATGGTACTTGCAGGCACACTAAACTGGTCAAAGCATTTTAGAATGCAGGTGTATGGATAATCAGATCAAAGTTCAACTCAGAGAAATCTAGTCCCAACTCACAAGCAACAGTTAAAGAGATAAAGGAATGCGATGCACCCGAATCATACAGTACAGCTAGAAATCAATTCTTGATATGACACTGACCTTGGATTAGGGCGTCTGATTGCATAGCATCATTAGCAGTTATAGCAAACACTCAGCCTTGTTGCAGGATTTCTTTTGGGAAATTCCTCGCCAAGTGTCTAGGTTTCCCACAATTGTAACAAGTAAATGTTCTGATTTGGCAAGGCCTGGTACCATGATCCTTTCCGCACTGTCTACATGTAGTATTCACTTATGCCTGTTGAGGTCGTTTACCATTATCCTGCCTTGGTCTACCTCCGTTTCCACCAGTAGGGCGAACAGGAACGTTACCAGCTTGTGGGTTTCTTCGCTGTGGCACACCGAATGTCTTGAAATTTGTCCTTCGTGGTTTCCAATTATAACTATTGTAGTTCCTTGGTGGAAATCCTTGATGACTTACTTTAGATGCACTTACCTTCTTAGCACCTTCTTCCACTAACTTACACTTATTAACCATTTCAGCAAAATTCCGTATCTCCAATGGAACTACTGAACTCATCAGATCCTCATGAAGGCCCCCTTCGAACTTCAAGCACTTCCATTCTTCAAAGTCAGTAGGATTCCCTTGACAAATCTTGGAGAAATGGCACAAGTCATCAAACTTATGGGCATATTCTGCAACAGTTGTGTTACCCTGCGTCACGAGTTGCCCTTGGAAAATACTTCTTATAAAATTCATCCTTGAAAGTATCCCAAGGAATATCGCCTTCATCTTGTTGCAACAGTCGCTGTATCCCCTGCCACCAATGCTCAGCTTCTCCTTCCAGCATATAAGTAGCAAACTCCACCTGTTGGCCTTCCGGAACATGCTGCGCTTGCAGTGATCGTTCGATACCTCGAAACCAGTTTTTAGCATCAGTCGTAACGAGTGTACCTAAACTTAGGCGATTTAACCTTTAGAAAGGTCGCAAGGGTCATAGGTATTTCAAGATGCCCCAAGTTATTCTCTTCATTCCCATTATCTTCTCCATGCTCATTGTAACAGCCTAGACCACCTGCTAGCACGATATTGTCCGCTTTGGCACACAAGGCCTCACGGTTTTGCCTTTGACGATAGGGATGATAGCCGAAGCCCCCCACACTCACTCGTCAAAAAGCGTCATGCTAGGGAGAGGTATCCACACCCTTATAAGGCATGCTTCGTTCCCCTCTCCAACCGATGTGGGCCTTACACTCATTCTCATTCCCGTTTCTCACTCCAAGACGGTCAACAGCCCTAGCCGCTACTACTGCAGCCTCACGCACTGCCTCAGCCACAACGTTCATGGTAGTCATAAATGTTTCCTGTTCCCTCCATGGTTAACATTAGGAATTCCTTCCCGTATGCCTCGTCTCCGTCAACCCATCGTGGTCCTGTTCACACTAAACAATCATTATTAAGGTGATCAGTCTTAACACTTCAAGTCAAAAATGAAAGCACAGAGACAATCATGCAACACATATCACATAGATATCCTATAAGGATGAGACACACAACAGAGTATGCAATGAAGCACACTCAGTCCACTCCCAGGCTCTATTGGGAATGAACTGCTCTAATACCAAATTGTAACGACCCAACTTTCAGTATGCCATGGTCATACAGGAAGCCAAGTGTTATCAATTTAATCTTCCAAATTATTAACTATTATTTAATATATGAGCCTGTTCCTTGTTAGAGTGATGCCAATTTTACGAGTAACTTTTTTTTTATTTAACTTATATCGTTACGGGTGAAGAGGTAAAATAAACAAGCATACATTAAGAGAAATAAAAGGAAGTATAAAGAAACATAGAAACACAGTTGATAATATATATCATGTACACTATAGCAAAACATGTAGCGTTTACACAAGATCAAGTCAGTTTACATCCTCGTCAACCTACGTAGCTAATATATACACGACACCCCAAGGGCCTGGCCCATACAAAAATCTGCTAAACTGGCACCCAGGCTAGCCTAACCACTATATAGCTCCTAGCTCTCGGGTGTACTAACACAAGTAAGAGACTAACTAGCTGATAATGTCAGACTAGAGTGTCATCAAAAGAATGCCCCTACTGTTGTCAGAGTGCATCTACTTATGGCCGTTCGGAAGATCGTCATGAGACTCGGCCATCTCCTCATCCTGCTCTATCTCTATCTCAGGATCATCCTCCTCCTCATCGTCCATAGCTACAGCTATACCCTCAGACCCACCAGAAGCACTACTGTCACTATATACAAAACCATTCGCGAGCACAGGTCCGTTCTCGTAAATAGGAGCTACCCCATCGTCCAGAAGTGCCGGCTCATCAGGCTGTGGAAAGTCAGGGATCGACTCAGGGGGAAAGTCCCACTCTGGTGGAATAACAGGAACGTAGTCACCAGCTAACTCAGCCTCAACAAGAATGATAGGCTCAGGTACCGCCTCATTCAAGGGTTGAGCTGGTATAGGGTGTTCGAGACCATCAGGAAAAGGATGTCCAGGTGCGTCAGGGTGTAACCAGGATAAGGGGAAGTCATAAGGAGCATCGGGGTCAAAATGTGGCCTAGACAGAGGATGTTGAAAAGCTCGATTAGGTAACGTATATCGTCTAATACGAGGCTCCAATCCCATAATGAAGTAACTGTGATGTACCGAATCCTCGTAGACGTAAGGGTCCTCAAACTCATAGAATATCACATCCATCTCCATCAGAAGGGGAGTGATGACAAGTCATCTTAGCCTAGTTTCACTAGTCTTTTTCTTTTGTTTTCACTTGAATTGTGCACTTTCTTGAGCTACAAGTAAGCTAATTTGGGTATATTTTCATGCTTCCTTTGATTGAATCAACCATGTATGAATTCATGCTATTTCATGAGGTTTTAGGCTATAATTGTCACATATTATGATAAAATGAATATCTCATGATTTTAAGCATAGCTTTGATGTGTTTGGTTGATTAATGATAGGTGAAGAAAGCTTGGAGAAAGGTTGAAGCAAGAAGGAATGGCTAGGAGTAAAGAGAGGACAATGGAATAAGTGAAAATGAACCAGGAAGCAAAAAGCTGGACCAAAAGTTAGCCTAAAAACTTTTGCACAAACTTTTGGGTGAAAAGTTAGCCCCAACGTTAGCCCCTAACTTTTGGGCTAACGTTTGCACATGAAAGTTACTCCCTGGGCACCAAAAGTTTGCGCCTACGTTAGCCCCTAACTTTGTGGCTAACGTTGGCATGAGAAAAACACTCCCTGGGCACCAAAAGTTTGCGCCAACTTTAGCCCCTAACTTTATGGCTAACGTTGGCATGAGAAAAACACTCCCTGGGCACCAAAAGTTTGCGCCAACGTTAGCCCCTAACTTTGTGGCTAACGTTGGCATGAGAAAAACACCCCCTGGCCACCAAAAGTTTGTGCCAACGTTAGCCTCTAACTTTTGGGCTAACGTTGGCACATAAAAAACACAAAGGGGGAGCAAAAGTTTGCGCCAACGTTAGCCCCTAACTATTGGGCTAACGTTGGTGCCATAAGTGCACTAAGGAAGGCCAACGTTGGAGCAAAAGATAGACCCCTAACTTTTGCACCAACGTGGGTATCAGCAAAACATGGGGGCTGATATGAAAAGTTGGACCAAAAGTTTGCCTCAAACTTTTACTCAAACTTTTACTCAAACTTTTGCAAAACTCCAACCCGGTTCACTTGGTTCACTTTGGTTCCTCTCCAAACTCCAAGAGCAATCAACCAAGGCCTCTCTCAACCCAACTCCACCAAGAGCAAAGGCCCAACTCAAGGCTTGAAGATCATTTGAAGAAAGTGTATAAATAGGATAGAATTCAAGTTCTTAGGGGAGCTTTCCTTTTGAGTTTTCATAATAGTTTTCGGAGAGCTTTGAATATTGAGTGATCTTTAATTTCTTAGTTTCGGGGAAGAAGAATTCCACTCTCTTCCTCTTAGTTTTATTGCTTTCAATTTCAATTGCAATTGTCTTGGATCTTGGGTTGGAGAATTGAAGGAATTCTGTTTCAATCTCATCCGAAGATCTCTCTGTTTCTTCTACTGCTTATTGAATTTAATTTCTATTAATTGTTCTTCATCTACTTTCTTTGCAATTTACAATTCCTTTGCAATTGTTCTTGTTGGATCTAGGAAGGCATTGAGATCTAGACTTGGTTATCTAGTCTCTTGGGTCCTGAGATCCGGATCCCCCATTTCCCATTCCCTGTTTACTGTTTTCATGCTTATTTACAATTCTGTTTTTAGATCCGGTTAAATCCAAGTGTTCTTTTACTTCTCTGTTGGTTGCAATTTACTTTCCCTCGTTTAATTTCTGCAAATCCAACTCCCAATTCCCTTTACAATTCAAGCTATTTACATTTCTTGCACTTTAAGATTCTGCAATTTACATTTCTTGCGTTCTAAGTTTCTGCCATTTAATTTCTTGTTCTTTATGATTCAGCATTTAAATTCCTGTTCTCTTTAATTTCATGTCAATTACCCATTCCCTTTGCTTTCCATGCAATTTAAATTCTGCAAATCACAAATCACTCAACCAAATCTTGATTCGCTTGACTAAATCAACCACTAAACTAAAATTGCTCAATCCTTCAATCCCTGTGGGATCGACCTCACTCCCGTGAGTTATTATTACTTGATGCGACCCGGTGCACTTGCCGGTTAGTTTTGGGTGTTTTGGAGAAATTCGTTTTTCCGCTAAAATATCCCATCAAGTTTTTGGCACCGTTGCCGGGGATTGATTAGATTGACAATGATTAAGTGAGGTGGTGATCTAGATCTAGCATTTTTTTCTTTTTATTTTCTGTTCTTTTAATTTTCAATTAACCCACTAACTGTTTGAAATTTTGCTTAAGCTAACTAAAACTTCATTCTAGCAATAGATTGAAGTGTCACTGGTTTGTGTGTTTCTTATGTTCTGCTTGTATGTCAGGTACAAGAAGAAATACACCCATCTTTCATGAACAAGACAAACGAACTATTAGAAGGTTAAGAAGAGCGGAAAGAGGGAAAAATATTGTTGGAGAAGAGGAATCAGAAGAAGAATTCCAAGATATGGAGGAACATTCAACCAATCCACCAGGTGGAGCAGACAATAACAATAACAATCCACCCGAGAGGAGAGTTCTGGCCTCCTATACCTTTGCAAATGCTAGACATTGTGGAAGCAGCATTCTCACCCCTAATGTCAATGCAAATAACATTGAATTAAAGCCACAACTCATTACATTGGTCCAAAACAACTGCTCGTTTGGGGGAGGACCATTGGAGGATCCAAATCAACATTTGTCTACCTTCTTAAGGATTTGTGACACTGTCAAGTCCAATGGCGTGAATCCTGAGACCTACAAGCTTCTGCTGTTCCCGTTCTCATTAAGGGACAAGGCCGCACAATGGCTTGAAACTTTTCCTCAAGGAAGCATCACTAGCTGGGATGATTTGGTGACTAAATTTCTAGCCAAATTTTATCCACCTCAAAGGGTTAACAGGCTGAAAACCAAGGTACAAACATTCACACAATCGGATGCTGAAAATCTGTATGAAGCATGGGAGAGATACAAGGCTCTGCTGAGGAAATGTCCACCAGAAATGTTCACTGAGTGGGACAAGCTACAGAACTTCTATGAAGGACTCACCCTAAAACAACAAGAAAAGAAGTTGGGATGAGAAGGAAACCATACTGCTCACTGAGGAATGCAGGGCTTTGATTCAAAAAGGGTTTCCCCCTAAGCTTGAAGATCCAGGGAGCTTTTTGCTACCTTGCACCATTGGGGAATTAACCATCACTAAAGCAATGTGCGATCTAGGAGCAAGTATCAACTTAATACCATCCTCCTTGGTAAAAAAGCTGCATATAAAGGAAGTTAAACCAGTACAAATATCTCTAGAGCTAGTAGATAAGTCAACAGTATACCCTAGGGGTATGATTGAAAACCTGCTGGTCAAGGTGGACAACTTCATATACCCAGCAGATTTTGTGGTTCTAGATTCAGAAGGGGATGATGGTGATTCTATTATTCTGGGAAGGCCATTCTTGGCCACTGCTAGAGCTATCATAGACATAGAGGAAGGAAAATTAACTCTTAGAATGCATGATAAGAGTGTCACTCTGAAGGTATTACCAAAGGCACAATTTAGCAAGGAGAAGAAAGATTATATGAAAATTGACAAGGGAGAATCACAGTTGAAGGAAGAAACTGACAAAGAGAGTCACAGCAACATCCCAAGGCTAAGGATTGTGCAGACTGATGAAGAGGCCCAAGAGGATATTGGAGTATTAGCCACTGAGAAGAGAGGTCCCTAGCTATGTGCGGGGGGTGGAAGTAGACTTTAGCCCGGATGCAATCAAGAAAGTCTTGAGACTAAAGTCAGTCCGCTTTAGTGAACCGGGATACCAACAAAGATTGAATGAAGATCAGGATTATGATGAGATTGCGAGAGATATTTGTATGGAGAACTCAGAGTGGGAAGGAGATGACAAGAACAAATATAAGTATCTGAAGAGATGTAACCTCACCCGGGAAGCAAAAGGATGGTATGAGTTGATGAAAAGATCAATTCTGGGTACAGTGAACACCTCAGAAGTTAACAGGGAGAGAGTAAGAACCAATGGAGGGAGAAGAATTACAAGAGGAAGAAGAGCCACAAGAGGAGGAGGAACAGCAACACACTCCTCTACATAACAATCTAGACATGGCTCAAATGCAGGAAGCAATTGGAAGATTATCACAACAGTACATGAGAATTCAAGAAAGGCAAGAGGAATATCATTCACTATCCATGAAAAACCAACAAGCACAAGAAGAACGGGAGCTAAGAATGATGAACAAACAAAGTGAATTCGAGTCAAGATTCCTTGTGATGCAAGAAGAACATGCTTTTCAATCTCATGAATCATTTGGAAATTTGAACAAATGCAAGCTGAAAATTTGAGGGCTCTCAAAGAGTTCACAACACTCCAAGATGCAAGGTATGAAATACAAGCCGATTACAACATCAATAGCCAAATCAAACTAAACTATATTGGAGAACATTTGCACAACATGGATCCGGCTTTCCCAACTTTTGATGAATTTTTCAAAAAGAGAAGTGAGGTAGAGGTAAGCAATACTATGAGACTTGAAGATAGAGTAGAGGAAGCAATGAATAGAGCTGGGTTCTGGCGGGATCAACAGACAACAGACATGGACACAGGGAACACCAGCAACCAGGTGTATGAAAGAAGAAAGAAAAAGCATGACAAATAAAATGTGGACTTGATCCTTGTTCAACACTAAGAAAGCATGCATTGTGTCTGTTTTAAGTGGTCCTTGCATCTTTAAGTAGTTGTCATAATGAATAGTCTTTGCGGCAGTATGTTTCTTGAAGCTTGAAGGAGACTTTCTAGGCCTAGGAGTCAATAAGAAGTGAGTATTTACATATCCACACAAAATCCCATGAACTATCAATAATACTCTACTAGCATGAACATCCTCTTCCATTTCATCCTTTCATCTCAATAAAAATTTTTTTTCTTGCTTGGGGACAAGCAAGCTTTAAGTTTGGTATTGTGATGACAAGTCATCTTAGCCTAGTTTCACTAGTCTTTTTCTTTTGTTTTCACTTGAATTGTGCACTTTCTTGAGCTACAAGTAAGCTAATTTGGGTAGATTTTCATGCTTCCTTTGCTTGAATCAACCATGTATGAATTCATGCTATTTCATGAGGTTTTAGGCTATAATTGTCACATATTATGATAAAATGAATATCTCATGATTTTAAGCAAAGCTTTGATGTGTTTGGTTGATTAATGATAGGTGAAGAAAGCTTGGAGAAAGGTTGAAGCAAGAAGGAATGGCTAGGAGTAAAGAGAGGACAATGGAATAAGTGAAAATGAACCAGGAAGCAAAAAGCTGGCCTAACTTTGTGGCTAACGTTGGCATGAGAAAAATACCCCCTGGCCACCAAAAGTTTGCGCCAACGTTAGCCTCTAACTTTTGGGCTAACGTTGGCACATGAAAAACACAAACGGGGAGCAAAAGTTTGCGCCAACGTTAGCCCCTAATTTTGGGCTAACGTTGGCGCCATAAGTGCACTAAGGAAGGCCAACGTTGGACCAAAAGTTAGACCCCTAACTTTTGCACCAACGTGGGTATCAGCAAAACATGGGAGCTGATATGAAAAGTTGGACCAAACGTTTGCCTCAAACTTTTACTCAAACTTTTACTCAAACTTTTGCAAAACTCCAACCCGGTTCACTTGGTTCACTTTGGTTCCTCTCCAAACTCCAAGAGCAATCAACCAAGGCCTCTCTCAACCCAACTCCACCAAGAGCAAAGGCCCAACTCAAGGCTTGAAGATCATTTGAAGAAAGTGTATAAATAGGATAGAATTCAAGTTCTTAGGGGAGCTTTCCTTTTGAGTTTTCATAATAGTTTTCGGAGAGCTTTGGATATTGAGTGATATTTAATTTCTTAGTTTCGGGGAAGGAGAATTCCACTCTCTTCCTCTTAGTTTTATTGCTTTCAATTTCAATTGCAATTGTCTTGGATCTTGGGTTGGAGAATCGAAGGAATTCTGTTTCAATCTCATCCGACGATCTCTCTGTTTCTTCTACTGCTTATTGAATTTAATTTCTGTTAATTGTTCTTCATCTACTTTCTTTGCAATTTACAATTCCTTTGCAATTGTTCTTGTTGGATCTAGGAAGGCATTGAGATCTAGAATTGGTTATCTAGTCTCTTGGGTCCTGAGATCCGGATTCCCCATTTCCCATTCCCTGTTTACTGTTTTCATGCTTATTTACAATTCTGTTTTCAGATCCGGTTCAATCCGAGTGTTCTTTTATTTCTCTGTTGACTTGATGCGACCCGGTGCACTTGCCGGTTAGTTTTGGGTGTTTTGGAGAAATTCGTTTTTCCGCTAAAATATCCCATCAGGGAGGAAGGGAGAGAAAGGGGTAAGAACTAGGGAGTCCTTAATAGGGCCGAGGATATTAGTTACATTCATTTATTCGGTGTCGATTAGCAGTCGAATAATGGGATATAGCAAAGCAGTAAATAGAAGATAAAGATAGATAGAGAAAGTAGAGAAAATAAAAATCAGAATACAAAAAGAAGAATACAAGAAAATGAAACACAGATATAGCATACACGCAAACAAACATATAGCAATAAATCATACACGCAAGAAGAAAAGCAACAGAGAATATTGTGCAGACAAGAATGATGCATGTCTAGTCCTAGTGCAGGTAATGAGCTCATTTGTCGGTTTCTACCCGCTCCCGACGTAACCGAGCAATACCAGCCTGATATGGCTTTCCTGTTGGCTATACCCCTGTGTACAGGAAATAACCCCTCTGTCACCACAGGGTCCTCTGCATGCAGGAAATAACACATCTGCCACTGCAGGGATGTATCCCGACACACCTTCTGTATACAGGAAATAACCCCTCTGCCACAATAGAAATGGAACAGGTGGTCACGGTACTTCTGTAGCAGTAAATAACCCCTCTACCTTACAGAAATAGATTATGAATCTGTACCGCAGGAAAGCGTTCTCAGTGGTCGCATCACCATCTGTCTGACTGCCTCAATGCAGCGGATGAACATATAGATATCTCTAGGGTTGCCTTAATGCAACTAATGAATAACTTTTCAATAGGTCCTCTGCTCCTATTCTCTTTACTCTGCTCTGATTACTTTTTTTTCTTGGGTATCTCTTTACTCTGCTCTGATTACTCTGTTTAACGTTAGCATTTAAAGCTTATGTAAATTTCGGTATGAATAGTTAGCCTGTCCCAGTATAGGTTCATTAAGTCTATACTGAAATAGTTTAACTTTTCATATAATACCTAACCCTAGTCGCAACTCAAGGACAAACTATGTTGCCCTAATTCGTTCACTATTCTCTGTCTGTTTTTCTATTATTAAAACTTTACAGACTTTTCTGTGGTTTTTATCTTTTCTTTAACTTTTTATCTTTCCTTTATCTTTACCTCACTAACATGTTATTACTACTCCCTAAGTATTTTTTGAAGGTAATTATATGATTCTGTGCTTAAAGTTGTCTTTCTAAAGCTTTTACAGAAAACTGCCTTTTCTGCATTAAAGTCCCTAAGCTGGCACCCAGGCTAGCCTAGACTCTATACTAACCTAGTCCCTCTAAACTACTAAAGTACCAAAAATTTTACTTCCTTGCCCTTTTAAGGATCTAAAGCCTATTCTTCATTGTTCTTCATCACACTCAAAGTGTTCTTCGTGTTCCTCGTAAATTCGTCAGATTCTTTCTCTGTTTTTACCCCTTTTTCAGTCTTTTCAGCAACCGATTTTTACCATAATTCATAATAAATTCCCAGCCACTAAAACCCTATCCTTTTCACATGATTTTAACACAAATTGAACCTCAATTTAAGCCTAGGGTTTCATTTTTCCAGCAGCTCCAAGAACATGAATTCAAAGCATGAATTTCATCAAATTTCATCAAAATTTCACCAAATTTTCACCAAGAATCAATCATATATGCAACCAATTTTTAGCACAGCCAAATCATACATCATTCACACAACTCAAACACAAATAATCAAGATTAATTTCGTCAAACCCTACCTGGTTTTGCTGTTCCGAATTCAGTTAGACTTTGAGGTGGTCCTTAAGCACTTTTCCCTCCTGAATCACATCAAGAACAACTTTAAATCCAAAAACCCTCAACTAACCGAATCTCACTCAGCATGTTAGGAAGGGATTTCTCACCTTATACTTGCTGTAAATTAACATTTCTTGGCCCTCAACTCAAGTTAAGCATGATTCCTATGGAAGAACATCAAGAAAACAAATGTTTAAGCATGTTTCCTTGAAACCAAAGCAAGAGGGAGATGGTGCAGCCAACTCACCTTGATTCTAGCCTTGATAAGTCATATGATCATGTAGAGAAAGAAAAGAGAATCATTTTGGTCGGAGTGGAATTTTGATTTGAGTTATAGTTCAGGAGAAATCAAGCTTTGAAGATTTGGAACTAATAAATTTTCTCCCTTTTTCTCTCTTGGAAATTTCGGCCACAAGGAGCAATCGAACCAGACTTGGGTATTTTGGGGGTGTATGGTGAGTTGTGATTGGTTTGCTTGGAGGTGGGTTAAAATAATATTAAAATATCTCAGGTGTATAACTACTAAAACTAGATGTATCGAAACACTTGTAAAAACATCTCTATAAATTATTTTCTGAGCTACTGGCATAAATGACACTAGTAACATATTTATTGTGAGAATAAAACATGTATAATGAGGCCTTAGCAATGCTAAAGTCATCAGGGAGTGCTGGTGCTAAGCTGCACCAGTAAACTGTGAACCCGGTTAAACCGATTTTCTTTTTTTAACCAAAACTGACCAGGTAACCTTATAATATTATTCAAGAAGCTTCTAATACTCATATAATGATAATATTATCCTATTATCTCTCTTCTCTCATGAATTAAGTCGGGTTCCTCAAACTGCGATTACTTAGAAAAAATAGAATCAAAACTCCTAACCGATACGGTTCAAAAACTACGTTCTTCATGACTGCGTTATCGAGCTTGCCTCAGAAAAAGTTCTAGCTTAAAGAAGATGTAATGACAATGAGGATCAAGATACTTGATGATATATCAAAGCTTCTCCCCTTACTGATCCTCCAGAGTTCTCCGTACTTTCAGAAAAGATCTCACGTACTCGAAAACCGGGGTTGTTACACGTGTTGGTGCAAGAATGCTCCGTTCTCCAAAATAATGCTACGCTCTCTTGGAAGCCTCATTCTGGTTCAATTAATCTCATTCCCAAGCCCATTTGAACTGCAAGCAAGCAAGCCCACTCATATCCCTCAATGAAGGCCACAAGGATCATTTAGATTAGGAATTTTATTTATTTGTAATTTGATTTCAATTTGTAATTTAGGAAAGTCTATATAAAGGCTTTAGTTTCTAGAATTAAAGAGGCTGGCAGTGCAGTAGGAGTAAGATTAGAATAGGAGGCTCGGGTTGGAGGATTAGAGACTCTAGGACTCTCTTAGAGGATTAGAGACTCC
Source organism: Arachis ipaensis (assembly GCF_000816755.2). NCBI lineage: Eukaryota > Viridiplantae > Streptophyta > Magnoliopsida > Fabales > Fabaceae > Arachis > Arachis ipaensis. The sequence goes on from NC_029785.2 coordinate 86,327,822, forward strand.
AGAGAGCTTAGTATAGGATTCTGATACACTTTTATTTTCTGCAATTTTACATTTCAACTTGTATTGAGTTTAATTTCTCTTACTGCAATTTTAATTTCCTACATTGCTTCTCTTCTACAATTTTATATTCGAGTTTACTTTGAGCTGAGTTTATTTTCATGCAATTTAAATTCTCTGCACTTGTTCTTAGAGCAATGATCAATTAAACCCAACTTCATTAGGGGAGGAGATCTATTATAACTCACATGATTGAGTGAATTTCTTCTTCTTCTCAGTTCAATTGTGTAGCTATTAGATATCCTCTGTTTTGATTGAGATTAATTCACTCTGGAAGGTGGTTTAAATCTATTGAATGCTTGTGTGAGCCTCGGAAGGGGAATCATGAGCATTAGAACTGAGGCTCTATCCTTCACAACTTTCTTGATCAACACCATTCAGGATGAATTGAGATCTTGAGAGATTGTGTGGCTTATGGGTGAGAGACATACACTTAACCTCTTCTCATGATAATTAGATCAAGGAATTGGCAAGATTGATTGTGATTAGAGAGATTGGATTGCCAAGGAATGTGGATCTAATCAATTTCAACCTGCCATAGATCTATTCATATGATTGAAAAAGAAGTTGAGATCCATTTGATTCATTGTGGATTATGATATCTCCAATCCCTAATGAATCTTGTTCTCTGTTATTTCTCGTTTACTTTCAGCACTTTACATTTCTTGCAATTTTACATTATGTGAATCAAATTTCACTCAATTCATCACTTGTTAGCTTGACTAGACTAATCATTTCACTAAAGTTTCTTGATCCATCAATCTTCGTGGGATCGACCTCACTCACGTGAGTTTTACTACTTGATGCGACCCGGTATACTTGCCAGTTAGTTTGTGCGAAATTCGATTTTCCCTCATCACCCACCTCCAAGCCAACTAATCACAACTCACTCTACACCCCCAAGGCTGGTTCATTTTCACCTTGTGGCCGAAATTTCCAAGAGAGAAAACGAGAGAAAAGTTCTTAGTTCCAAATCTTTGAAGCTTGATTTCTTCTGAACTAAAACTCAAATCAAAATTCCAATCCGACCAAAATGATCCTCTCTTCTTTCTCTACATTACCATATGACTTATCAAGGCTGGAATCAAGGTGAGTTGGCTGCACCATCTCCCTTTTGCTTCGGTTTCAAGGAAACATGCTTAAACATGTGTTTTCTTGATGTTCTTCCTTAGGAATCATGCTTAACTTGACTTGAGGGCCAAGAAATGTTAATTTCCAGTAAGTCGAATGTGAGAAATCCCTTCTTAACATGCTCAGTGAGATTCGGTCAGTTGAGGATTTGTGGATTTAAAGTTGTTCTTGATGTGATTTAGGAGGAAAAAGTGCTTAAGGACCACCTAAAAGTATAACCGAATTTGGAGCAGAAAAACCAGGTAGGGTTTGACAAAATTAATCTTGATTGATTGTGTTTGATTTTTGTGATTATGATATGGTTTGGCTGTGCTTGAAATTGATGATTTATATGAGTGATTCTTCTTGAAAATTTGATGAAAATATGATGAAATTCAAGCAATAAATTTGTGTTCATGAGTGCAGCTGGATACCAAAACCCTAGGCCATAAATTGGGGTTTTAGTGGCTGGGAATTTATTATGAATATTGGTTAGTGAAAAGATTAAAAAATGGGTGAAAACAAAGAAAGAATCTGAAAAATTTACGAAGAACACTTTAGATCTTAAAAAGGGCAAGGAAGTAAAATTTTTGGTGTTTGGGGGGTTATTTGGTAATTTCTAACAGTTAGGGTGGTTAAACTAGAAATATTAAAAGTTACGGGTGGTAAAAAGTGAATTTATCTAACTTTTAGGGTAAGAAAGGGTAAATCTCAAAAATATATTAATAAAATAATAAATAAAAATAATATATGAAAGAATAATATTTAATTAAAAATAATATTTTAATAAATAATAAAATTATGCAGAAAAGACAGTTTTTCGTAAAAGCTTTAGAAAGACAACTTTAAGCGCGGAATCTCATAATTACCTTCATAAAACACTTAGGGAGTGGTAATAACATGTTAGTGAGGCAAAGATAAAGGAAAGATAAAAGTTAAAGAAGAAATGAAATCAAAGAAAAGGTCTGTAAAGTTTTAATGACAGAAAAACAAACAGAGATTAGTGAACGAACTAGGGCAACATAGTTAGTCTTTAAGTTACAACTAGTGTTAGGTATTATATGAAAAGTTAAACTATTTCAGTATAGACTTAATGAACCTATACTTGGAACAGGCTAACTATTCATACCGAAATTTACATAAGCTTTAAATACATACGTTAAGCTATATATATATTAGTTACTTGATGCAACCCAGAGCTATATTTAATATATATTAGTTGCTTAATGCAACCCAGAGCTTCTATAGGGAAACTAAGTTACCTACAGCCATTTTCTGCTTCCCCAGAGCAGAGCAGAGCAGAGTATATATATTTTCTTGTAGTAAGCAGATGTTGTCTCAAATAAGTGGCTATTATTATATGCACATTTATTTAGGAACGGAAAATCGTATCCGGGAAATCGTGGATCACTCTTGACCGGATAAATGTCGATATTGTGGGCAGCCAACCAACACATGAGCTCATGGCCTATACTAGGGCTAGACATGTATCATTCTTGTCTGCGCATCATTCTCTATTGCATTCCCTTTTGTGTGTGATCTATTTCTTTACATTTGTCTGCTTGTGTGCTATATCTATGTTTTATTTTCTTGTATTCTTCTAGTTGTGTTTTGCTTTCTGTTTTCTCTCTTTTCTCTATCAATATTTATCATCTGTTTACTACTTCATTGTATTCTATTATTCGTCTGCTAACTGACACCGAATAAATGAATGTAACTAATAATCCCAACCTTACTAAGAAATCCCCAATTCTTACCCCTTCTCTTCTTTCCTCTCCTCCAGATGGAGACGGGCGTGATATTCTATGAGTTTGAGGACCCTTACATCCATGAGGATCCAGTACATCACAGTTACTTCATTATGGGATTGGAGCCTCGTACTAGACGATATGCATTACAGAATCGACCTTTTCAACATCCTCTGTCTAGCCCGCTTTTTGACCCTGATGCTCCTTATGACTTTCCCTTATTCTGGTAACACCCTGACACACCTGAACATCTTTTTCCCAATAGTCCCGAACACCCTATACCAACTCAACCCTTGAATGTGGTGGCACCTGAGCCTATCATTCCTGATGAGCCCGAGTTAGCTGGTAACTACGTACCTGTGATTCCACCAAAGTGGGATTTTTCCCCTGAGCCGATCCCAGACTTTCCACAGCCTGATGTGCTGGCACTACCGGATGACGGGGTAGCTCCTATATACGCGAACGGACCTGTGCTCGCGAATGGTTTTGTACATAGTAACAGCAGTGCTTCTGGTGGGTCTGAGGGTGTAGTAGTAGCTGTGGATGAGAAGGAGGAGGAGGATCCTAAGATTGAGATAGAGCAGGATGAGGGGATGGGTGAGCCTCATGACGATCTTCCGAACGGCCACGTGTAGATATAGTCTGACAGTAGTAGGGACATTCTTTTGATGACACTCTAGTCTGACATTATCTGTTATTTAGTCTCTCACTTGTGTTAGTACACCTGAGAGCTAGGCCAGGCCCTAGGAGTGTCGTGTATATAATAGCTATGTAGGTTTAATGAGGATGTAAACTGACTTGATCTTTTGTGAACGCTACATGTTTTGATATAGTGTACATAAAGTATATTATCAGCTATTTTATATGTTTCTTTATGCTTCCTTATTATTACTGTCAATTTGTGCTTATTTATTTTATTCCCTCGCTCACAACGATATAAGTTAAATAAAAAAAAAGTTACTCATAAAATTGGCAACGTTCCAACAAGGAATAGGCTCATATATTAAGTAATAGTTAATAATTAGGAAGAACAAGTTGGTAACACTTGGCTTCTTGTATGACCATGGCATACTGGGAATTGGGTCGTTACAATTTGGTATCAGAGCAATTCGTTCCCAGTAGAGCCTGGGAAGTGGACTGACTATGCTTCATTGCATACTCTGCTTGTATGTCTCATGCTGTTAGGGTATCTTCAAGATCATTTGGCATGAATGTCTGTGAGTGCTCATTTTGGGAATGTTCATGTCTAACCTGAGATATTAAGACTGATCACCTTAATATTGATTGTTTGGTGCGAATAGGACCTTAATGACTGCGAATAGGCATAGTTTAATCGAGTTTCGAACGACGAATCGATGCGAGGCATAGCTATCCTTATAGCTATTATGATCTCCATAGCTATGGCTTTGTGAGATTTGGATGTTGTAAGGAACGAACGCTTGTTTTACTTGTGAGGAATCTAAACACACAGCTAGGATCTACCGAAGAAAATTTGCTCAGAACCTAGTGCAAACCCAGCAACAAGGTCGAGTGCTTGCTATGACTGCTGATGATGCTATGCAATCAAACGCCCTGATCCAAGGTTAGTGTTATGTCAAAAATTGATTTCTAAATGTACTATATGATTCGGGTGCATCGCATTCCTTTATTTCTTTAACTGTTGCTCGTGAATTGGGACTAGATTTCTCTGAGTTGAACTTTGACCTAATTGTCCATACACCTACATCCTAAAATGCTTTGACCAGTTTAGTGTGCCTGCAAGTACCATTTACTATTAGGAACATGACTTTTTTGCATGATCTAATCTATTTGCCGCTATGTGGTTTAGAAGATATTTTAGGATTAGATTGGTTATCTAAGTATCATGTTTTCCTTGATTGCTTTGAAAGAACTGCTATTATTCCATCTGATAGTTTAGATATTAAACCATTTATGTCCCATACTTTATATCTAAATTCTGTAAGAGTTACCTTAGACGGGAGTGATTGTGAGGGGTACGTTTTGTTAGCGGCTAGCTCGAATGACAATTAATTTAGTCTAGAATGGATCTGAGTAGTGAAGGAATTTCCTAATGTTTTCTCGGATGACATACCCGAGTTTCCTCATCAGCGAGAGATAGAATTCAGTGTTGATCTAGTACCTGGAACCGGGCTGATTTCTATAGCACCGTACCGGATGTCACCACTGGAACTTGCAGAGTTTGACTTGGTGGCAAAGCTCATTGAACTTAGTTGTGGATTTTGGTGTTTTTTGCAAATTGGTAATCGGCCAAGGTATAGTTTCAGTTTCCTCTATGTAATATGTAATGTTTTGTGACATTTAGGCTACTTGACCTTAAAATAGGATTGAATAGAATAAATGGTTGATTGGATTATGTATGTGAAATGTAAATTATGATGAGGTTATATGATTTGTATGTGGTTGGATGTGAAGATAATAATTGTGAATTTTGGCAAGGCATAACTTGGCCTCCGGACCACCTTTTTTTATGAACTAGATTTTTATGAAAGTTGGGTCCGGGAGATTTAAGACGTTCGAAGAACGAACAAAAAATGTTTCAAAACGAGCAAGGTATGCACATTTGAAGTTCGGTGCAAAAATCTGAAATTCTGCAGCTTTAAAAAGTTTCTAAGTCTGATACAGCATGCATACGCGGACCTGTGCACGCGATTTGGGCATTCTCCTCTGTCTGGGGGTCTCGCGTACGCGAGCACTACCATACGTACACGAGCATGTGTTTTCAAGGCATGCGTACGCGAATTTTCACACATGACGCAAGCATTCTTTTCTGTCAGGGGCATCTCGTACGCGAGCAAGGTACCGTGTGCGCAAAGACCCAAAATTTCAACTCATGCGTACGTGGGACAGGGCATGCATACGCATGACCCTTATTTTGCTAAAAAATAATTTTTCTTCATTTTCAAGGGCTCTCTAGCTTTCTAAACTTCTTTAACTTATGTTTAAGACTTAGAAATAGTGTTTTGGCCTTGAGGCTATTAAGGACGAGCTAAATGACTTAAGATTTATATTTTCGATTATGAGTTTAGAAGACGGTGACTTAGGTTTTGAAAGGTTACGGATGAAGTTGGTGAATGTTGATTTGTGAAGTATTAAATTGAGGATAATTTAAGAAATGAAAATGCTTGTGATGGATTTTAGAAATTCATATGTATGATGGGGTTGGATCTTGGAAAGAAATGTATGTTGAGCTTATTGGTTATTGAAAGAAGTGTATCAGGCACTATACCCTTGGAACAATAGTGTGCAGCGCATTATATCCCTAAAATACTGATACTTGAGAGTTGAGAATGGATTGAGATGAGAAGATGGTGAACTTGTTAGATATGGAATAACAGTGTGCCAAACACAATATCCTTGGAACAATAATGTGCGAGGCACTATATCCCTGGGTTGAATTATCATTGATAACCTTTTCTACTACAAGAGTATGCCAGGAACTATTTCCTTGGGTTAAGCATGCAAGTGTGCCAGGCACTATATCCACGTGTCTACAATGTGCAGGGAACTATATCCCTGGGTGTACGAGAGTGTGCAGGGCACCATATCCCTGGCGTGGCAGAAAGGCTACATCTGAAAGGATGTGTCAGGTTGGCATTTATGAACCGACAAGTGATATCACGAGCCAATAGGACAGGCATTCATCATATGCATCTTCTATCTGTTTGTTTGCTTTGCTTAACTTTTGTTGTACCTAAATGTATCACATGCCTACTTGCTATTTATTCTACTTGCTGTATATGTACTTTACTTGTGCTTTACTTGTTTGCATATACTTTATCTTCCACTGGGATTGAGGAGGCTCGGTAGGCGGTGGCAATGGGATCGTATGGAAGATAGGATGGTGAATGCTTTGGGACAGTAGTGACTAGTAATAGTTAGAAATCCCTTAAGTAGATTACCCTATTTATGGTTTAAGTTATTTATTTATTTTAAGCTCGGATATCTATATCGATGTGAAGTTCTAAGATTGCCTTTGGCGCCCAGAACCTTATATCTTACATATTAGGCATTGTTACCGTATTGAAAACCTCTGGTTCTCATACCATATGTTGTTGTTATTTTTCATATGCAAGTCGTAACCCACCTCGGTGAGTTGCGGGATGGTGACAGAGTGGAGGATCTCTTGATATCTCTTTTTGTATTTCGGTTATTATGTTGTAGTTCTCTTAGTTTTGTATTTTATACTTTGTTGCCTTAGAGGCTAAACTTGAAAGACAGGATGTATATGCTGTTTTAAATTAGACACTCTGTTATGTCTAAATTTAACTAGTCGGCCTAAACTCCGCAGGCTACGGCTAGTATTCCTT
>NC_029785.2:86335070-86344527 GCF_000816755.2 Arachis ipaensis
ATTATTGTACTATGTCGTATCTTCTGCCTTTATGTTTGTAGTTATCATGTGGACGCTTCGCGCTTCTATATCTCTATTTTGAGCTTTATCTTATTCATCAGACTTCTCGTATTATTATTTCCTTTTATATATATATTACGGTATAAGCTTTAGAACTATCGTGGCACTTTGTTATCCTTCGCTTTACGGTTAGAGGTAAGCCTTAGGGTAATAGGGTGTTAGAAAGACCTTGACCCTAACCCCATTACAACCCATGGAAAGACCTCTTGATATTTGTATCCATGCATTGATCATAAGTTGATTGGTAGAAGAAGAACAAGCCTTTAAAAGCAAGATTAGTAGAGAATTGAGAGAAACGACCCTCAAACACTAGAGAGATTAGAGTGCAAACACCTCCGATGAGGGTTCGATGCTCAATCCCTTGTTCCCGGCTTTCATGAGCTTTCTTCTTGAAAGTCCATTTGTACTTCATTTTGAGATTTGAATTAGTGGAACTCATGAATACACCACTATCTCAGCCCTACTTGTTCATATATGTTCTTGGGAATTGATTTACTTTTAACCAAGTAGGTAGAAACATTTTGCATTTAGTTGCATTCACGTAGATATGTTGTATTTCATAAGTCCTACCATTCCCCTTCACCCCTTGTGGTTTTCTTGAGCTTAGCATGAGAATATGCTAATGTATAAGTGTGGGAAGGTTGATAAACCATAATTTTATGGTTTATTTTGTATTGAATTGAGTGGATTTTGTCAATTATTCTCACACTTATTCATGTAAATTGCATGGTTTTGTGAATCCTTCCTAATTTGTGCTTAAGAATGAAAACATGCTTCCTAAGCCTTAAAAATGATAGTTCTTAATCCTCTCTTACTACCATTCGATGCCGTGATATGTGTGTTAAGTGATCTCAGGTTTATAGGGTAGGAATAGCTTAGAGGATGGAAAGGGAGCATACAAAAGTGGAAAGAACACAAAGAATTAAAGATTTGAGAAGCTGGTCATGACGTGTACGCGTGCCTGACGCATGCGCGTGCCTAAGTACAGCATCTGCCCGATGCGTACGTGTGACTAAAGCATACGCATGGTCAGTGCATTATCCAAGCGACGTGTACGCGTGGCTGGCACGTACGCAAGACAAGCGTCACGTTCCTCATTAAAGAGAAAACGTTAAGGGCAATTTCTGAGCTAATTTTTGGCCCAGTTTCGAGCACAATTTAAGGATAAGAGGCTGGGAGTGAAGGAGAATGGCATGAATCACCACACATTTTAGTTTTAGTTTTAGTTTGAATTCTAGAGAGAGAAACTCTCACTTCTCTCTAGGTTCTAGTGTTCTCAATTCAATTTCACTTAGATCCTTTGGTTAGATCTGTGTTAATTCCAATTGTAGATTCCTTTAATTTGTAGTTTCTATTCTCCAACTTCATTTAGCATTCTTGTTATTATAGTTATTTTGGATCTTGAATTTGGATCTTGTTGACATTGATTTCTATTAATACATTGAAGAATTTCATGTTCATTATTGTTAATTGTTTTGTTATTGTCAGTTGTTTATAGTGGATAGCTTTAATTTGAATTATCTTCTCAATTTTATAATGTCTTTCATTCTTGCTCACCAAATGTTCGAGAAAATGTCACTTATGACTATCGAGTAGATTTTTACACTTGGCTTGGTGGTTGAGCAATTGGAGACTTTTGAATTATCAAAGCCTTTTTTGGATTGATAATTGGAAGTTGCTAGTTGACTTGAATTCCACCAAAGCTAGTCTTTCAATAGGATTTGACTAGGATGTGTGGATTAGAGTCAATTATACCACTTGACTTTCCTTCATTGTTAGAGGTTAACTAAGTAGGAGCAATGGACAATTCTTGTCATAATTGATGATGATAATGAGGATAGGAATTCCAATTCTCACCCCTAGCCAAGGTCTTTTCATTGTTTGATTATTAATTGTTAATTGTTAATTGCTTTGATTTCTAGTTGTTTACTTCTCTTGCACTCAACTCCTAAAATCCCAAGAAAACTCCTAACCAATAATGTGCATCCTATGGCAACTCCTAGGGAAAACGACCCGGGATTCCACTCCCGGTTATTGATTTTATTGTTGTGACACACTTTCTAACTTTGATTGGTGGATAAATTATTTGTATAGACTATTCTTACAACAGAATTCTTTAGTAAATTCTATACCGACATTTATCCCTCCGTCAGGGATCTTGAATAGGATATGATCCTCATTCAACCTTAGGACTAGTTCTCCTTTTTCCACATCAATTAAGGCCTTTTTAGTTGCAAGAAAAGGCCTTCCAAGGATGATGGAGTTGTCCTTGTCTTCTCCAGTGTCTAGTATCACAAAATTCGCAGGGAGGTAAAGGTGTTCAACCTTCACAACGACGTTTTCCACCATGCCATATGCCCTTTTCAGGGACTTGTCTGCCATCTCCAGTGAGATTTTGGCAGACTGCACCTCGTGGATTCCTAGCTTTTTCATCACAGAGAGAGGCATAAGATTAATGCTTGAGCCAAGGTCGCACAGTGCCTTCTCAAAAGTGATGGTCCCTATAGTACAGGGAGTTAGAAAGCTTCCAGAATCTGGCATCTTCGGGGGCAGCTTCTTTTGGACCAAGGCACTGTCCGGGGTCTGGCAACTTCTGAGGCAGCATTTTCTGGAGTAAGGTACTACATTATTGGGTCAGTACCATAGTCTCATCTCCCATTATGGTCTTCTGTTCAGAGATCATTGATAAACCCCAATTTTGTTGTTTATCTTGTGTTGAATTTAGGGGAATTTATCAACTTTTCTCATATATATTCAATGAAATAGCATGGTTTTGTAATTCTACCTTAATTTGTGCTTAAGTGTAAAAACATGCTTTTTAGGCCTTTAAATTGCTAATTTTAATTCACTTTAATTCCATTCGATGCCTTGATGTGTTTGTTGAGTGATTTCAAGTTCATAAGGCAAGGATTGGATGGAAGGAGTGAAAAGAAAAGCATGCAAAATGGAGAATTCATGAAGAAATGAGGATTTGCAGAAATCTGCCAAGCGACGCGTATACGTGGCCCACGCGTGTGCTTGGGAAGATAATCTACCAGGCGACGCATACGCGTGACCCATCCGTACGCGTGACAAACAGCACGTGACCAACTTAACAGAAAATGTTGGGGGCGATTTCTGGACCTGCTGAAGCCCAATCAAACTCATTTCTGAAGCTATTTGATGCAGAATTTAAGAGAGAACAAAGGGGAGCACTTAATTGTAGGATAGCATCATGTAGTTTAGTTTTCTAGAGAGAGAAGCTCCATCTTCTCTCTAGAATTAGGGTTTTTAGGATATTTGCATCTTAGATCTAGGGTTTAGTTCTTGTTTTTATCTTGTGTTTCCTTCAATTTCTTGTTTCTACATCTCAATTCTCTTATTTTGTAGTGTTAGTTTCCCTTTTTATGCCTCTTTTATGTTTATGAACTCTTTGTTCGATTTGGACTCCTTTTAATGTAATTGAGGTTTTATATTCCCTTTATTGGTGATTTGAGTTGTGAAATTTACTTTTCTTGCATTGGGTAGTTGTAGATTTTATCTTTCCTTGCAATTTACCATGCTTTCCTTTTATGCCTTCCAAGTGCTTGACAAAATGCTTGGTAAGATGTTACAGTAGCTTTTTGGGCATTCTTGGCTTCGAAAGAGGAATTAGGCAATCTTGAGTCATTAATACCCAATTTAGATTGGTGATCTAGAGTTGTTAGTTAATATTATTTCTATTAACTCTAATTTCTTGCTAATTTAATTAGTGAGTTGATTAGGATTTTTGGATTGAGATTAACTAGTCTTATTTGACTTTCTCTCATGGAAGATAACTTTACACCTTCTTCCATGTTAGAGATGACGAAATAAGATAAATTCTTGTTAAGTATTGGTATGATTAGTGACTAGGATAGAAAGCCTATATTCTCAATCCTTGCCACGAATGTCTCTCTTTATTAATTGCTTTCTTTAGTTACTTGATTTACTTTTCTTGTCATTTATTTTCTCATCCGTTTTCCAAATCAAACCCCCCTTGCATCTTCATAGCCAATAATTGATCATTTCATTGCAATTCCTTGTGAGACGACCTGAGGTTTGAATACTTCGATTAATTTTCATTGGGGTTTGTACATGTGACAACCAAATTTAATTTTGATTGAGGATTGTTTGTTGGTTTAGAACTATACTTGCAACAAGATTTCATTTGTGAAATTCTATACTAAACAAATAAAATCCTATCAATCAAATGGTGCCGTTGCCAGGGAATTGCAATGGTGCTTTGTTATTGGCTATTGTGAATATGTGAATATGTTTGCCTTTTTCTTGTTTGTTAGTTTTTGTTTGGTTTAGAACTTTGTTGCTTATTTTTGTTAGCTTTTGTTTTTATTTACTATTATGAATTCTCATCCCTTTGGCTATGAGTTTGGCTCAAATTATGTTGTAGGAAATGGGAGCTACAATGATAACATGCATCAAGGATGGAACAATCAAAGATGGGAGGAGTCTCAAGGAATTGATCACTCCTCTTGGCAACAACAACCTCCAGTTTCCTATAGGTATAATTCCAATTCTAATGCATATCAATCTAATAGATGTGGTGACCCTTATTGTGATTGTCAACAACCACCACCATATGCCTATGAACCACCTCCTCAATATGGTTTTGAACCACCTCACTCACAAGCCCCTTACCCCGAATCACCTCCATATGACCCTAATCTTTATCCACCATACCAACCACCTTTTGTGCCATATGAACCATACATAGAATCACAACAATTCCAACACAACTACTCCCAAGAACCTTCTCCATATACACCATCTAAACACAACAATCCCAAGAGCTTCTAGCTAAGTATCTAAAGAAAGAAGAAGAGCATAAGGGGTTGGAGGCCATGTTGGCCACTATGAAAGAAGCCATTAATCGCATAACCTCCCACCTAAGCTCATACATCCTAAATACTCCCATTGTTGAATGTGGAGAAGCATTCAAGAAGCGTAGTGAGGGAGTGAGTTTGGCTCTTCAAGGTGAAGAAGGGGAGTTGAAGCAAGAATTGTCACAAGGGGAGGAAGTTGAGAAAAGTGAGCCGGAAGAAGTGGTTGAAGACCTAGGAGATGTTGGAAGTCCATGGGAATGTAAAATTAGAGAGCCCTCTTCCAAGATGCTTGATGTTGATGTTGAGGAGGCACTACAACAAATATGGGCTTTAGCAATGCCAAATTTTGTAACGCCTTAAAACCGTTCTCTTAGATAGTTTTAGACAACAGTTTTTTGTAGTGTTACTGTTGAAATCAATTTTTTATTATTTTATAGCAACAAATTAAAACCCGTCTCTTTGACAATTTTAAAGAACGGTTTTATAACCGTTACTATGATTTGTTTTTAAGCAACAGTTTTTTATTATTGTTTAAATAATTGTACAAAAGAAATGCATAAAAATCGTTGCTAAAATGCTACACTTTAAAACCGTTCTATTAGATGGTTTTAGACAACAGTTTTTACAATGTTGCTGATGAAGTTCAATTTTTCATTATATTATAGCAACAAAATAAAAACGTTCTCTTTGATTATTTTAAAGAACGGTTTTATAAGAATTACAACAATTGTTTATCAAATAACAATTTTCTAATATTATTTAAATAATTGTACAAATTAAACAATACTAATAAAAATAATTTGTATTAAATTTGAATTCTAAATTATTATTTTATCTCAAATATTTTATAAAATTATTATATTATCCCTATATATTTTACCATAATTTTAAAATTACCAAATAAAACTCTAATTTCACAAAATTCCTAAATTTGTTCCCAATGAATCCATAAACACACGTACAGAAGAGGAAACAGAAGGAAAGGGGAAAAGAAAGAAAAGGAAAAAAGAGAAGGGGGAATCAGGGAAGAAGAAAGGAAGGAGAGGGAGAAGAGCGCGCCGTCGCTGCGGCTTGCCCGCTATCGCCGCCGCCATCATCGCGCGAACCGGAGGGTGTGGAGATGGAGACGAGTGCGTGCGATGGAGGAGAAGTAGCCACCATCATCGAGGATTCCAACACCGCCGTTGAAGGTCCTGACCGTCGAGCTCATCATCGCCGTTGCACCTCCCATCACTGCCGCCACTGAGGAGCTCGAAGAGAGAGAAAGGGTTCGCGCAGAGAGAGAAACACGATGAGGGAGGAGGAGGTTGCCTCTGTTGCTACCAAGCCGTCGCTGGCAGGGTTGGGTTCGCCATCGCCATTGAGCTGTGTGCTGCCCTTGGCGTCTGGATCGCCACTCTGTTTCTGCTGCAACTCGCCACTGTCCTAGTGAGATTTACCCTATGATTTACTTTGTTGTCGCCTAATATTGATTTTAATGTTGATTTGGTATAATGCTGCTCTGATGTTGATTTGGTAACTGGTTATTTGGAAATGTTGTTGTGATTTTATTTTGATTTTAATATTGATTTAGTATGTAACTGGTTCTCTGGCAATGCTGCTCTGATTTTGTTTTGATTCCAATTGCCCTCATACTCAATTTCACCAAACTGGACATACACTTAACTTTTGAAGCATCTTGGTCTGATCATTGGCAAAGGTCAATTATTCATTATTATTAGTAGCTTGACATTGTGGTTTAGTTCTTTTAATTTCATATTCATTGCATAGGACAATAATTTGTGCATTTTTTTCCTTTGAATCTACCGCTGCTTGTGCAATCTGATGATGAGAATTTTTCTTAATGGTCGTATATGGCTAAATTCTTGCATAGGACAATAATTGGTTTCTGATAAACCACTATTTTATGGTTTATCTTGTGTTTAACTGAGTGGTTTCATCAAGACTTTACCCACTTATTCATATGATTTGCATGATTTTACAATTCCTTCCTAATTTTGTTCTATGGTTGAAAACTTGCTTCATAGAGATCTTTAATTTGTGTATTTTAATTATCCTTTATACCATTCGATGTCGTGATCTGTGTGTTAAGTATTTCAGGTTTTATAGGGCAGGAGTGGCTTAGAGAATGGAGAGGAAGCTTGCAAAAATGGAAGGAACACAAGAAACTAAGGAGATAACCAGCGAGCATCGACGCACACGCATGGCTCACGCGAGCGCACGATATGAAGAAATTTGCAGCAACGCGTGCGCGTGCCTGACGCGTACGCGTGGATTGGAGTTTGCACAAAGACGCGTACCCGTGACTAACGCGTACACGTGACATGCCAAAATGACCAGCAACGCGCACGCGTGACTGACGCGTACGTGTGACATGAGCGATCTGCAGAAATAATAGAAAATGCTGGGGGTGATTTCGGGCCGAGTTTTGACCCAGATTTTGGCCCAAAAACACAGGCTAGAGTCAAGGAACTGATGCCAGGGCATTTTGGCTAGTTTCACTGACCTTTTCTTTACTATTTTTAGGTCAGTTTCATGCATTTCTTTAGGAAATAAGCTAGTTTTGGGTAAATATTTACTTATGCCTTGACTCAAGCATACATTGTGCATTTTACATAATTTCATGAGGATTTTGCATAAGTTTAGTGACAAATATTATGTTGCATTACTCATGACTTGGACTAGAGCTTTAATGCACTTTGTTGCTTGATTTCAGGACCAAAAGGAAGCAAGAAAAGGGGAGGTAACTTGCATGATTAATGAGAAAAGTGATTGCCAATAACACTCTCAAAAAGCCATCAATGCCCACGTTAGAGAGTCACGTTAACCAAGTTAACGTGAACTCTAACGTGGAGAAAAGAAGTTGAGCCAACGTTAGTGACACTCAACATTGTCACTAACGTTGGCAATTACCCATAACTGGCCACGTTAGAAGCCACGTAGGTCAACGTGGCCTCTAACGTTAAAGGGGGGGAGAGAAGCCAACGTTAGTGACACTCAACATTGTCACTAATGTTGGCCTATGGTGCAAAGTACCACGTTAACTCCCACGTTAACTTGGTTAACGTGGGAACTAACGTAGAGGATGAAGAGTTGTCGACAATGTTAGTGACACTCAACATTGTCACTAACGTTGAAGCAACCACACAACCCCCAAGAGTCACGTTAACTTGGTTAACGTGGAAGCTAACGATGAGAAATGAAGGATGAGCCAACGTTAGTGACACTCAACATTGTCACTAACGTTGGGATGGCTAAAAGATGGCCACGTTAGAAGCCACGTTAACCTAGTTAACGTGGACTCCAACGTGAGACCTAGGGGCACATTGGAACGTTAGTGACAATGTTGAATGTCACTAACGTTCTCGAAGGATGGCAAAGGCCACGTTAGAAGCCACGTTAGCCTAGTTAACGTGAACTTTAACGTGAAGCAAGAAGGGGCACACTGGAACGTTAGTGACAATGTTGAGTGTCAGTAACGTTCTCGAAGGTTGACAAGGCAACGTTAAAAGCCACGTTAACCTAGTTAACGTGGGTTTTAACGTGAGGCAAAGGGGTGCATTGGAACGTTAATGACAATGTTAAGTGTCACTAACGTTCCCGAACTTAGACTTTCACTAAATGATTAACACTCCTTACGCCCTGAGCTTAAGTCTCTGCCCACTTCGCACTTTCTCTCTGCAAGTAAAACCAAGCCCAAATAAAGAAAGGAACTACTTCAAACTCAAGATCCAAAGGCCCAAGACTTGAAGAGTAAACTAGAAGCTGAGAAGAGTAGTATATATAGGAGTAGCTTTGAATTGTAAAGAAGTTCGGGAGGCTGGGAAAAAGGATAATTACTCTCTGTACCATTCTCTTTAATTTCTGCCATTTACTTTTATGAGAAAATCCCCCACTCCCATTTACAATTCTGCAATTTATTTTCAGTCATTTACTTCCAGTCCTTTAATTCTAGCATTTACTTTTTTGTTATTTACATTCCCGCCATTTTATTTTCTGCAACTCTCAACCCAAATCCTGGATTCGCTCAACTAGAACATTCTTCTAATTAAAGTTGATTGATCAATCAATCCCTGTGGGATTCGACCTCACTCTATTGTGGGTTTTTACTTGACGACAACTTCGGTACACTTGCCGAAGGGAGATTTGTTGAGAGACTAGTTTTCCGTGCATCAAGTTTATGGCGCCGTTGCCGGGGATTGATTGTGCATCAACAATGATTAGATTGGAAGATCACTAGATTGAGCATTTTATTTTGTGAATTTCATTTTCTGTTTGAGTGATTTACTTTTTGTTTTAGTTAAACTTCTTCCCTTCTCCCTCTACTCTTTTGTTTTTCTTTGTTATTTTCAATTATGTTTGCTAACCCACTAACTGTTTGATATATTGCATCACCCACAACTAATAGCAATTCTGACCCAAATACTGTCTGCACCTATTTTCTCTGCTTGTACTTGTTGGTTGTATGACAGGGAGAAGAAGCGGGGCTTCAACTTCTTTTGATTCTGAACCGGAGAGAACCTTCCTTAGACTAAGGAGGGAGGCAAAAGAAAAAT
>NC_029785.2:86344535-86349881 GCF_000816755.2 Arachis ipaensis
AACAAATTCTTAGCAAGATTCTACCCTCCTCAACGAATCAATAGGCTGAGAGCTGAGGTTCAAACCTTCAGGCAACAAGATAGTGAGACTCTGTATGAAGCATGGAAGAGGTTCAAAGACTCAACAAGGAGTTGTCCACCTGACATGTTCAACGAATGGGTCCAACTGCACATTTTCTATGAAGGGCTCTATTATGAGTCAAAGAAGGCAGTAGACCATTCATCTGGAGGATCCTTGAACAAGAAGAAGACCATTGAGGAAGCCATAGATGTTATTGAAACAGTAGCAGAAAACAACTACTTCTATGCTTCCGAAAGAGGGAACACAAGAGGAGTGATGGAGCTAAACAATGTAGATGCTCTGTTGGCCCAAAACAAGCTCATTACCCAACAGCTGGCTGACCTCACCAAGAAGATGGAGAGGAACCAAGTAGCAGAGCAATCTCCACTTCATCAACAACACAAGAAGGAGTAAACGAAGAAGCAGAGGGGAGTCAGGAGCAAGCCAACTACATTGGGAATTCACCAAGGAAAAACTATGATCCATACTCCAAGACTTACAATCCTGGATGGAGAAATCACCCGAACTTTGGGTGGGGAAGTGAGCAAGATCAAAACCAAGACCAGAGACATTACAACTCCAACAACAATGCAGCTCACTAGCAATTCACCCAGAGGACATCTCAACACCCCCACAACAACACTTCTCCACATCCTTATAAAAACCAAAACAGCACATCTGCTCCGAACCACTCATCAATTGATGACAAGCTCTCTAAGATTGAAACCTTCATTGAAGGATTATGCAGAGACATTCAAGACAGTAAAGCATTCAGAGAGGAAGTACAGTCAAACATGCAGAATCAAAATGCTGCCATCACAAAACTGGAAACACAAATCATCTATCTGTTTAAGCAACTTCCTAACCACAATTTTTGCTATGATGCCCGTTCAAGCAAAAGGGAGGAGTGTCAAGCTATCACACTTAGGAGTGGGAAGGAACTGAAGGAACATCCCCAAAAACTACAAGAAGAAAGCTCAAATAAAAAGGGAGAAGAGCAAGATGGAATGCAACCCCCCACGCCAAGTCTGCAGAAAGAAAAGAAGATACCCCAACTAAACATCTCAAGAGCTCCATACCCCCAGCTATTGAAGAAAAAGGAAGATGACAAACAATTCTTGAGATTTTTGGAAATCTTCAAGAAACTACAAATCAACATACCATTTGCCGAAGCCATAGAACAAATGCCACTTTATGCCAAGTTTTTGAAGGAGCTAATGACTAAGAAGAGAAGCTGGAAGAACAATGAAACTGTAATACTAACTGAAGAGTGTGATGCCAAGGCATCTTAGGCTAGTTTCACTAGCAATTTTCTGTTATTTTTAGTTGTTTTATGCATTTTCTTGAGCCTTAAGTAATCATTTGGGCCAAATAGTCATGCTTGTCTTAAATCATTCAAACATGAAGATTTTGATGCAAATTCTATGAGTTTTTAGTTATATTCCTTGAACCTTTCTAGCCTTGGTGTTCTCTTTGATGATGATGTATATTCCTTCTATGAGATTGATTGTCTTCCTGCAAAGCTATTAGATGTTCCCCAAGCACTTTGAGAATTGGTTAGCATGCATGTATGTTTGTAGGCCTCTGAACTTAGATTGGTGTGTGAACACCAAACTTAGTTCCTTGCCATATGCAGCAATTTGGATCAAATGTAGAAAACCTCATGTGCTTTTATTAAGAAAATAACTATGAACTAGAAATTAAACTATTGTTTAAGTAGTTTCCCTGATTGGTTGGAGCTAGTGACTAGTCATGCTGAGGTAGAAATGTGCTTTTAATGAAGTTTTTGGTGGAACACCAAACTTAGAATCTCACATTCACCCTTGAATTGTTTTGGTGTGCAACACCAAACTTAGCTCCTTGCAATACAGATAAATCTACTTAACTCTTTTATTGAAATAACCAGAAAAGAAAAACTACCTTTGGTTGGGTTGCCTCCCAACAAACGCTTGTTTACTGTCATTAGCTTGACATGCTGTTCCTGACTTTCTTCCTCTTCCTCCAGTTTGTTAAGAGGAATGACTTCAAGTGGATAAAGGAGCTAGTTAGTGCCCCTTGTTTAGTTGAGCGGAATCAAGATTTAGATGAGAATTGCGGAATGTAAAATTGCATGAATTAAAGAGCGAGAAGTTAAATTGCTGGAATTAAAAGGGATGGGGTGATTGCATGAATTTAATTGCAGAATGTAAAGAGAAAGTGGTAAATCAGAAATGGGAATTCATTGGGTGTTAGGAGATATTGAGATCTCCGAATCAAAACAACTTTTATCCCTTCCTCAACCAATGCGATTACATGTCACAATATCCATCCAAACCCCAATCCAATTCACTGTGAGAAAGCTTCTCTAGCATGAATCCTCCATTCCTTTCTCATTGACATTCAATGTGTTCAAGGCCATGAGTTACCCACCGGAACAATTGGGGGAATGCATGAGGTTAGATGCACTTGAGGATGAAGTGCAGGAGAATTTTGAAGAAGATAAACCTGAAAAGAATGAGAGATTGGTGGAGGAAGAAGCTGAATCAAGTGAAGAGGCAGTTACAGCAGAAATACATATACCAGATGCACCAAAGGAAGGGAACGACAAATCAGAAGCACCCAAACCTGAACTCAAAGCATTGCCACCCACTCTCAAATATGCATATCTAGGAGAAAATGAAAACTACCCAGTGATCATAAATTCATCCCTCAGTCAAGATCAAGAAGACGAGCTACTCAAGGTGTTGCGGGAGCATAAGGATGCCATTGGATGGACCCTTGCTGACTTGAAGGGAATCAGTTCAGCCATATTCATGCATAAAATACTGTTGGAAGATGATGCCAAGCCATCCATTCAATCCCAAAGAAGGCTGAACCCGATCATGAAGGAAGTGGTACAGAAAGAGGTTATGAAGCTTTGGCAAGGAGGAGTCATATACCCAATTTCGGACAGCCCTTGGGTTAGCCCCATACATGTTGGGTATTCGGAGATTCTTTTCCTAGTTGCCTACATCACCTCGCCTTGGTATTGAAAAGATGCCAAGAGACCAATTTGGTCTTGAACTGGGAAAAATGCCACTTCATGGTGACAAGGGGAATAGTCCTTGGTCACAAAGTCTCTCACCAAGGAATTGAGGTTGATAGAGCTAAAGTAGAACTTATTGAAAAACTACCCCCACCCAGTGATGTCAAGGCAATTAGAAGTTTTTTAGGGCATGCTGGTTTTTACAAAAGATTTATTAAAGATTTTTCAAAGATAGCCAAGACGAGCCATATCTCTTCAAGAAATGTTCAGATGGAATTCTTAGAAGATGTGTTTCGGAAGAGGAAGGGAGAGAAGTCCTGTGAAACTGCCACGGTTCATGCTATGGCGGGCACTTTGGAGGGGACAGAACTGCAGCAAAGGTGTTACAAAGCGGATTCTTTTGGCCCACTCTTTTCAAGGATGCCAAGGAACTAGTAAAAAGCTGCAATGAATGCCAAAGATCTAGAAACCTGCCCAAAAGAAACGCCATGCCACAAAATTTCATCTTGGAACTTGAACTGTTTGATGTGTGGGGAATTGATTTCATGGGACCATTCCCAACCTCATATGCAAACAATTACATCCTGGTAGCAGTAGATTATGTTTCCAAGTGGGTAGAGGCTATTGCAACCCCAACTAATGATAAGAAGGTAGTCATGAACTTCCTCAGGAAGAATATCTTTAGCCGGTTTGGAGTCCCAAGAGCCCTCATCAGTGATGGAGGGAGCCACTTTTGTAACAAACCACTAGAAGCTCTCCTCTTATGATATGGGGTAAAACACAAAGTAGCCACACCTTACCATCCTCAAACAAGTGGGCAAACTGAGATATCTAACAGAGAGTTGAAGAGGATCCTGGAAAAGACTGTGGGCGCATCTAGAAAGGATTGGTCGAAGAAGTTGGATGATGCTCTGTGGGCATACAGAACAGCATTCAAAACTCCACTTGGAATGTCTCCGTATCAATTAGTCTACGGGAAGGCTTGTCATTTACCACTGGAGCTGGAACACAAAGCTCTTTGAGCTATCAAGATACTAAATTTTGACAGCATTGCTGATGGTGCAAAAAGAATCTTGCAGCTGCAAGAGATGGAGGAATTCAGGTCACAAGCCTATAAAAACACTAAGATGTATAAAGAGAAGGCAAAGAGAAAACATGACATGCATTTGGCACCCAGGAGTTTCGAAAAAGGGCAGCAAGTACTCCTTTACAATTCTAAATTAAGGCTGTTCCTAGGAAAACTCAAGTCAAGGTGGTCCGGACCTTTCTTGGTTACAAAAGTATCACCCTATGGCCACATCGAAATCACGGATGAAGGTTCAGAGAGGACTTTTACAGTGAATGGACAAAGACTCAAGCATTATCTGGGCAACATGGGGGAAGACCCCAGAGTAAAGTACCATCTCAAGTAATTTAAGGACTCGTCGAGCTAGCGACAATAAAAGAGCGCTCTATTGGAAGGCAACCCAACCTCAGGTAGTTTCACTTTCATCTTTATTTCAATAAAAGTCACAAGTTGTTTCCCCTGTATTGTAAGGAGTTAAGTTTGGTGTTCCACACCAGAACAATCCAAGAGTGATAGTGTAATTCTAAGTTTGGTGTTCCACTAAAGGACATTGCTTAGAATTACACTCCACTCCCAAAGAACATTGCTAGCTCCATCCAACCAAGAGAAACCACTTAGATGTAGTTAGACTATAGGTAATCATTGCTTTGTTGATAACAAGATATGAGGGTCTCTGCATATATGCAATGTTGTGTACTGGGCAAAGAACTAAGTTTGGTGTTCACACACCAAATTGAGTTCAAGAGGCACAAGCATACATGTAAGCTAACTATGTCTCAAGTGCTTTGGGAACAAGCAACTTCCAGTAACCTTGTAGGAATCTTATAAGGAAATGGTGCACCTTCACCCAAAGAAGCGAGGCAGCAAAAACTAGGATGATGACAAAGAAAGAGGGGGACCAGAGATCATCACCCGAAGGTTGTATTGTTACCTAATTCCATTGTACTTAGAATTGTTGAAAGTTGGAAGTACGAATGCACTTTTGATTTGTAGTTACTCGCAATTGAACCCTTTTTAAATTCTGTCTTTTAAGTTTTCCTTCTGAATAGGTCCATGATTTCTGGTTTAAATGTCACTGCACCATCACTTAACCTACTTGTAAGCTTGTCCCTTTAAATCAAATAAAAAGTGAATTAACTAACTCGGGATTATCAGCTGAAAGTCCACTATCAAGAGTAACCTTCACTACAGAACACTTAGTAACCCAAAGAGGTGT
>NC_029785.2:86350101-86360349 GCF_000816755.2 Arachis ipaensis
GCATTTTACATAATTTCATGAGGATTTTGCATAAGTTTAGTGACAAATATTATGTTGCATTACTCATGACTTGGACTAGAGCTTTGATGCACTTTGTTGCTTGATTTCAGGACTACAAGGAAGCAAGAAAAGGGGAGGTAACTTGCAAGATTAATAAGAAAAGTGATTGCGAATAACACTCTCAAAAAACTATCAATGCCCACGTTAGAGAGTCATGTTAACCAAGTTAACGTGAACTCTAACGTGGTGAAAAGAAGTTGAGCCAACGTTAGTGACACTCAACATTGTCACTAACGTTGGCAATTACTCATAAGTGGCCACGTTAGAAGCCACGTTAACCTAGTTAACGTGGCCTCTAACGTTAAAGGGGGGGGAGAGAAGCCAACGTTAGTGACACTCAACATTGTCACTAACGTTGGCCTATGGTGCAAAGTACCACGTTAACTCCCACGTTAACTTGGTTAACGTGGGAACTAACGTAGAGGATGAAGAGTTGTCGACAACGTTAGTGACACTCAACATTGTCACTAACGTTGAAGCAACCACACAACCCCCAAGAGTCACGTTAACTTTCACGTTAACTTGGTTAACGTGGAAGCTAACGATGAGAAATGAAGGATGAGCCAACATTAGTGACACTCAACATTGTCACTAACATTGGG
Organism: Arachis ipaensis; assembly: GCF_000816755.2. Taxonomy (NCBI): domain Eukaryota; kingdom Viridiplantae; phylum Streptophyta; class Magnoliopsida; order Fabales; family Fabaceae; genus Arachis; species Arachis ipaensis. The sequence continues at coordinate 86,350,764 of NC_029785.2, forward strand.
ATGGCTAAGGATGGCCACATTAGAAGCCACGTTAACCTAGTTAATGTGGACTCTAACGTGAGACCTAGGGGCACATTGGAACGTTAGTGACAATGTTGAATGTCACTAACGTTCTCAAAGGATGGCAAAGGCCACGTTAGAAGCCACGTTAACCTAGTTAACGTGAAGCAAGAAGGGGCACACTGGAACGTTAGTGACAATGTTGAGTGTCACTAACGTTCTCGAAGGTTGACAAGGCAACGTTAAAAGCCACGTTAACCTAGTTAACGTGGGTTTTAACGTGAGGCAAAGGGGTGCATTGGAACGTTAGTGACAATGTTAAGTGTCACTAACGTTCCCGAACTTAGACTTTCACTAAATGATTAACACTCCTTACGCCCTGAGCTTAAGTCTCTGCCCACTTCGCACTTTCTCTCTGCAAGTAAAACCAAGCCCAAATAAAGAAAGGAACTGCTTTAAACTCAAGATCCAAAGGCACAAGACTTGAAGAGTAAACTAGAAGCTGAGAAGAGTAGTATATATAGGAGTAGCTTTGAATTGTAAAGAAGTTCGGGAGGCTGGGAAAAAGGAGAATTACTCTCTGTAATTTACTTTCTTTGCAATTTCTAGTTTTATGATGTATTCTCCATCTTTGTTTTCATTTTCAAGAGCTATGAACAACTAAACCCCTTTCATTGGGTTAGGGAGCTCTGTTGTAATTTGATGGATCAATACTAATCTTCATTATTCTTCTTCTATATTTCCTCTTGTTTTTACTTGAAAGCTTTCGATCTTCATCCAATTGAGTAGTTATCTTGGAAGAGAAGCTATTCAAACTTGGATCTCTTTTGAACCTTGAAAGAGGAATGAAGAGATCAAGCTAGAAATGCTTTCTCATGCTGGACCAAATTGGGTTTGGATGGGTATGTGACTATAACCCTCTCAATACTTGATTTGGGAAATGCATGTGGTATAATCAGTGACCATACTTCATCTCTTCTCATGAGCAATTGACCAAGGAATTGGCTATTGATCAAGATTTGAGAGATTGAATTGCAAGAAATTGTAATTCAATCACTTAAGATTGCCAAGGAGATCAATGAGTGCATTGATTGAGGAAGAGATGAAAATGAACTTGATCCGGAGAATTGCAACATCTCCTAAGCCCAATGAACTCCCCATCTCTGATCTTACCCATTCTCTTTAATTTCTGCCATTTACTTTTATGAGAAAATCCCCCACTCCCATTTACAATTCTGCAATTTATTTTCAGTCATTTACTAACAGTCCTTTAATTCTAGCATTTACTTTTCTGTTATTTACATTCCCGCCATTTTATTTTCTGCAACTCTCAACCCAAATCCTGGATTCGCTCAACTAGAACATTCTTCTAATTAAAGTTGCTTGATCAATCAATCCCTGTGGGATTCGACCTCACTCTATTGTGAGTTTTTACTTGACGACAACTTCGGTACACTTGCCGAAGGGAGATTTATTGAGAGACAAGTTTTTCGTGCATCAGGAACGTGCAGAGACTCAACACACATTCTCATTAGCATACTTTTAGGTTTTTCGTTACATTCATAGTTTTATAGTTTTATGCTTTTGCCTTTGGATATTGAAGATTCATCACCTCCGTTGAAGATACTATTCTAGTTTGTTTTCTTACTTCCTATTTATTATTCCATATTCTTAATTATTGTTTAGAGTTACAATTGGATTGTTTTTAGAATTTATTTATGCAAAGGATTACTTTTTCCCTTTAATTATCTTTCAATCCCTATTTTATTTAATTTATCATGTCTTCTTCTTATATTTCTATGAGCGTTATAATCATGTCAATGGAATAGATTCCCTACTTGACATGGGGGTTGATTAAGAGGAGACACTTGAGTTGGAATGCTCAAGTGATTAGTTAAATTGGAAGTTGTTGGCTAATTCTGTATTTACTAACGCTAGACCTTGCTAAGGGAGAGAACTAGGATTTGCAAAAGAGTTAGCTCAATCACTTGACTTTCCTTTATTTAGTAAGGGTTAACTAAGTGAAAATAACAACCTCTTTATACTACACTTGAGAGAATTCCAACAAGGATAGAACTTCCAATTAATCATTCCCCCAGTCAAGGCTTTTTATTTTGAATAATATAAATCTCTTTTAATTTTCATTGCTTTAATTTACAATTATATGCTTGTGCTCATTGCCCAAACTCAAAATCTCTTGGAAAACTCCTGATTAATAAATTAGCACCCTTTTTGGCAACTCGTTGGGAGACGACCTGGGACTCACACTCTCAGTATTTTTATTCTAATTTTGTGACAACCTTTCTAAATTGATGATCGGTTTTCAGCTGGTTAAGAACTAGTCTCGCAATGCTGTTCTTATATTATAATTTCTTAATTGGCCGACTCCCGTTACTCACATCAATTTTTGGCACCGTTGCCGGGGAGTTACAATTGTGTGCTAAATTATTAATTAGTGTACATAGTTTTATTTTTGTTTGCATATTTTATTTTATTTTAATACCATGATCTGTATGTTTCTCTCATTGAATGATGCGTTCGTTGCCTGATCCGAGCTTAGCCGCATTTGATCCTGAAACTGAAAGAACTATTTCACATATTAGGCGAGCTCGGCATCGGTTAGCCTCTGAGGGTGGTGAAGTGATTGTTATCGATTCACCAGTCTCATATGAGGGCGAATCTGAACCGCCATCTGAGAGCGAAACAAGCTCCTTTACTACTGATTTAGTTGATTCACGTGCAGATAACATGACAGCACCTAGAAGGATTACTCTCTAGGAAGCTGGAGCTCCAGATTTTACACTGCAGCCATATCAAGTGCATCATCCAACTCTGGCTGCAGATTTTGAGCTGAAGACTGCACTAATCAACTTGATACCCAAGTTTCATGGCTTACCTGCTTAGGAGCTTATCAAGCACCTCAGGGATTTCCAGACAGCCTGTTCTACAGTTAGGCGTCATGGTGCAAATGAAACTTCTATTCTGTTAACCGCCTTCCCATTTTCTCTTGAGGGAAAGGCGAGGGAGTTGTACTACTCCCAACCTGAAGCAACTATTACCAACTGGGATATGCTCAGGAGAGAATTCTTGGAAAAATACTTTCCAGCTGAAGTTATAGATATATTGAAGAAAGAGATCTCCTGCATTGTTCAAGGTGAATCGGAGACTCTTTATGAGTACTGGGAGCGCTTTAAGAACCTTTTGGACACATGCTCCCATCACATGATTGACAAGCTGGTGTTAATCAGCTACTTCACTCAAGGCATGAAGGCTCGGGATAATACTACATTAGATGGTGCTAGTAATTATTCTCTGAAAAGTACAAGACCGCAGATGAAGCATGGCAACTAATCAGCGATCTAGCTGAGTCCACTCGGAATCACAGGCACAGGAACAGCGACTCAAAGGCTATTGTAGAGGTTTCCTCTTGTAGTGAGACTACTGCCGTCACACAAGCTATATGTGAAAAGACCAACCTACTGAAGTAGATGCAATTGAATCAACAACAAACTCAGCCTCCCCCACCACAACAAAGCCAACAGTCGGTCCCCCAAAGAGAATGCAGAATTTGTGCTGATTATAGTCATTATACTGATGAATGCCCGAAGCTCCAACAAGAAGACAACACCGTGGCAGTCACTCATAACTTCTATGACCACTCGAATCAAGGATACAATCAACAAGGTGACAACTACAACCAAGGTGGGAACTATAACCAAGGGTGGCAGGACAACTCCAACCAGGACTGGAGAGATAATTCCAACCATGGCTGGAGGGACAACTATAACAGAGAAGGCAGAGACAACAATGAAAATCAGAGGTGGAATAACAACAACAGACAGTAAAATCAGAACTAACCTTACAGAGCACTTTACCTAAGGCAGTCACAAGGACCCCAGCACAACCAAAAACAGGTCCCTCAGATCACTTATCCTCCTTTCTCATCGAATGACGAGATGCTTCGTTCTCTTGCACAAGGACAACAAGACATGTAGACTACACTGAACTCTACTCTAAATGGTCTGAATGCCACTTTTCAAGCTCTAGTCTCCCGGATAGATTCATTACCCACTACCACCAACCAACCTTCAAGCTCCAGTTCTCAACCCTTACCTAACCCCAAGGGTGGCATCAATGCCATCACTTTGAGGTCCGGAACCACACTGCAAGAGAGGAACCAAGAGGATCCAAGCCCACTAGAACACGCCCCAGTTGAAGACATAGTTGAAGTGGAAGATGCTGAAGAGGAAGAAGAAGTACAAGACAAGGTTGAAGAAGAAGTAGCTGAGCAAATGAAAGGAGCACCAAAGGATGCAGAGGCTGAAAGTGGCGCCATTCCTATTCCATTTCCACACCTTGCACGGAAGTCCAAAAAGCAGATGGAACTTGATCCCAAAATGATAGAAATTTTCAAAAAGGTTGAGGTAACTGTTCCCCTTTTTTATGTTATTCAGCATGTACCTAAATATGAAAAGTTTCTAAAAGATTTATGCATACATAAAGATAAAATTAATGAATTAGAAACTATTCCTTTAGGTAGTTCGATATCTGATTTAATGGGAGGTATACCTAAAAAATGTAGTGATCCAGGTCCATGCATGGTTAACTGTACCATTGGAGGTGTAATATTTTCTGACTGCATGTGTGATTTCGGAACGTGTGTTAGTTGTAACGGCCTAGCCTTTAGCCTGGAAGAAACGGCACTTTTTCGGGATCAACCGGAATTTTTATGGAATTTTTAGGAATTTTAGTGCATATAAGCACCTCCACTACACAGGTGCTATGTCATCAAGCTGCTGAGTCAGCAGCTTGACTGCACCAGACACCTATCCTAATCTAAGCAGGCATGTCGCAAAAAGTTGCGTTTTTGAACCACTTCGGGTCCGAATTTCAAAATTCTGATTTCCGTAGTTTGCCTCTATGTGACGAGCCGGTCTCGAATTTCGAGAGAAAAATTATATTAATATAATATTCATATATTATTATTTTATTTGGAATATTATATTATTATTTTCTCTAATGTGGTTAATGTTAATCTATGTTTGATAATATAATAACTGAGCTAGAAATCTACCGGTAATGGATAATACCGGCATTCTTAGATGAATTTAGCAATGCTAATGCTTCATCATATATCTTTTATTCTCATGATTATCATGTTACTAGTATTATTTATACTAGTAAAGCTCATGCTTATCCTTAAGTAGTATAATCTGATGTATCTAATTTTCGTAATTATCTTCAGAATGATATTTTATTATTAAACTCTGATGAGTTAGCACCTAGTGACACGTGGCTCTCCCAGAGTTAGCCACCACATGTTTCCTTTCTTGCTCTCTAAGCAAAGCTTTCTTAAGGATAAAGTAAGAAATACTTGTGTTCTAATACATCTAGCTTCCGTAATTATCCTTTCTTGAGATATTTTTACACCAAAATTTAGGATAATGCTTATCCAAACCCCACGTTCTCCCATGTATCATCATTACTATCATTTTTACTTTCTAAACAAGTTAGAATTCGAAATTCTTGAGAGAGAAATGGAAGAACTTCCATGAAAACTTCCATGAACACCTAAGCTTCTTTCTCCGTTCTTTTTCAAACTAAAACCCCTATCAAAAATCTAATCCGACCAAAATGATCATCTCTTCCTCCTCTTCATTTCTATATCAATTTTTATGGAGTAAATCAAGGCATGATGGATGCTCCTCCTCCTTGAAGTTTCATCCATGGTGGGAACTCAAGCTGATGATGTTTTCTTCATGTTTTCTCTTAAGATCTCTTGTTCAATCACCACAGGCTCTAAGAAAACGTAATTTCTAGCTGCCTTGAGGTGAGAAAAACCTACTTTTCACCATCATGAAGCTTCAGCCTTCATGGTTCATATGGTTCTAAAGTTGTTTTTGATGTTAAAATAGGCGTAAAAGTGCTTTTGGAAGCTTGTTATTGGTTCAATTCTTGGCAGCTGCAAAGGAGGTAAGGTTTGGTAAATTAATCAATGATTGGTTTGGTTCTTGAAGTTTTAAATCAGCTCTTGTTGCTTGAAGCTTGATTTTGAGTGTTTGTGTGATGGTTTGATCATGAGATCTTGTTGTTTAATGCTTGAAAATCAAGTTTTTGATGGTTCTGAAGTTGTTGTTGTTGCTGCTGGAAAATGTGGCTTTCCAGCCATGAAATTCATGATATTTGATGTGTTTTTGATGTGTATTTGATGGCTGAAACGTTGCTCTTTGGTTTGGTCAAAATCAGGTAAAAATCGGTTACCGAAAAGATTGAAAAACTAGTTGAAAATCAAGCTGAAATCTGATGAACTTTTGGAAAAATATTTTTGGTCTTTGAAGGACAAGAAAAACGTTGGTTTTGATTATTTTGGGATCAAATTATAATTATTAAAAAGTTTGGGTTGAAAGTTAATTAAAGAAAAGTTAAGGGGCCAAAGTGCAAATATTAAAAGTTAAGGGGTCAAAATGCAATTTCCAAAAAGTTCAGGGGTCAAAATGCAATTTTTGAAAGTTGAATAAAATATTATTATTTTAATATTAAAATATTAAAATATTATTTTATTGTTAATATTATTTTATTAATAATATTATTTTATTAATAATAATAAAATATTGATAAAAAGACAGTTTTTCCTAAAAGCCTCAGGAAGGCAGTTTTGACTCCAGAATTCCTTAATTCTCTTTATTAAACACCTAAGGAAGAGTTCAAGAGAAAGTATTGACGTATGTATGGTAATGAAAAAGGATTTAGAAACTTTCATACATGTTGGAAAGAAAAGGAATTAAAAGCTATATAGCAGTGTGCTTGACCTTACAAAGTAAGCAGAGAATTGTAAAATGAGCTCACTATGATGTTGTGATGCTTGATTTATGATTGTGGAAAGATGATGAAGATGATTACTAAGTGATGAAAAGTATGGTTATATGTGACTTATGAGCCTTCGGGCGATGCTTGTGAATATTATGCGGGGACGCCCGTATTGTGATGTTGTTTCCCAGACAGGCTGCGGTAGAGATGTACCAGCCCTGCAAGCTGAATGCTTGGTAGAGGCCTGATTCGCATACCTGCGGTATATTGAGATTTGAGCAAATACCAGCCCTGCAAGTCGAGAGTACTTGGTAGAGGGTATGCGGTAATTAATCTGGGATTAAGTTCTAGGAAGGCCTTATCGGACCTGGAGGGTCGGATTGCGTCGGTGCGGGTCAAAACCGACAAATGAGCTCATTACCTGCAGTAGGATCAGACATGCATCATACTTGTTTGTGCATATTTTAATTGGTTTGCCTATGTGAGCAACTCTGTTTAATTGCTAACGGCTATACTTGACGTAACTGCTCTTGATTGTGTTTGAACCTCATTACTTGTGTTTGTAATTGATTGTTTGGATTGTGGTGATTGGATGTTGATTGAGTTGTTTGGGCCTAAGGCTATGGTTGGTTTGTTTGAGGTCTAGCTTTGTATAAAGTATCTGACTGATTCAGCATAGACTTAATGATCCTATGCTTGGAACAAGATGATCATTTATACCGCGTAGGTAACTTCTTTTATGTTTATAGTCTAGTAAAGTATGAAAAATCAAACTCTTACAGCATAGACTTAATTGAACCTATGCTTGGGACAAGTTGGTCATTCATACCATTAGGAAACTTTTCAGATTCTTATATCTGGAAAAGAAGTTTGGATTTATGGTTAATTAACTGATTTCTTTTGAAAAGGTTTTGAATATTTGATTGTTAAACCATCAATTTTCAAAGGACTTAGAAACTTGCAAGCGAACATTATAAATGGACTTAACTATGAACCCCGACCTTACTAAGAACTCCCCAGTTCTTACCCCTTACACCTCTTTAGATGGGCACGGGAGTCCTGCCCTACGAGATTAATCATCCGTACATCCACGACGACCCAGTGCGCAGCTACGCGTATTACATCCGATGTGTGGCACCTTGTGTACGTAATTATATAGTACGTGACCCTGAGATCGAGGATATCTCTTCTGGTAGCAATGAGCCAGATGGGGCACCAGCGAGCAGGCATCATCACCTACCCAACGGTTTTCTGTGAGGGGCTTTTGGATCAGAGACGAGGAGACTTTTGAGGCGTCCATTCTAACCACGGTACCTTAGAGTGTTTCCCTCACTTGTACTAGCATGCTCAGAGGGAATAGGCATGTCATAGAGTTAGCCTAGCCTGGTTGCCAGCTTAGGGGCTTTTGGACAGGCCAGGCCCCGGGACGTCTTATGTATATATGTGTATATATTATATGAGTCACTAACTGAAGGATGCTGTGTTATAATTCCTTACTAGTATAACTGAGCTGCTTCTGCATTATGATGTATATTGTAGTGTGATATTCTATGTATTGCCTTCTACAATTCTTTGAATGTGTGTACTCATGTTTCGTTGTTATACTCTATGTATGCGACTCTAAACTACTATTGTTTTAAAAAAAAAAATTACTCGAAACTCGTGAGGTGTTAACAACGAATAGGCTTATATTTATTAAATATTACTTAAGTTGGGGAAACAAGTTGGTAACGTTCAACTTTTAGTATGATCATGACATGCTGGAAGTTGGGCCGTTACAATTTGGTATCAGAGCTGTCCTTCCTGTTAGAGCCTGAGGAATGGACTGGATCATGCTTCATTGCATGCTCTGTTGTGCGTCTCATGCTTATAGGATATCCATGTGATATGTGTTGCATGATTGTCTTTGTGCCTTCATTATGAGAATGTTCACGCCCAACTTGAGGTATTGAGACTGATCACCTTGGTATCGATTGTTTGGTGTGAACAAGATTAGGATGAGTTCACAGAGACATAGCGCTTGGGGAGAGACTACCGCTAACATTCCGTACGAAACGATGATAACCTATTTACTGCGATTCACGCTATGGCTGAGGTTGTGCGTGAAACGGCGACTGCTACTACTTCAGCAGTTGGTCATTTGGGAAAGCGTAATAGTGGTAATGGAGGAAGAATGAGATAGGATATGGGTAAGCAATCTCAGCAGGCACAAGTGCGACCAGTGTGTAGGCAGTGTGGAAAGGAGCATGGAGGTATACCTTGTCAACCTGCAGGCATTATCTGTTTTTCTTGTGGTCAACCTGGACATATGGCTAAGGACTGTCCGAAGAAGCCAATACAAGGAATAGATAGGCCGCGACAGCAGGGACGTGTGTTTGCCATGATTGCTGATGATGCAATGAAATCAGACTCCCTAATCCATGGTCAGTGTTATGTCAAATCTCGACTCTTAACTGCATTGTATGACTCTGGTGCGTCACATTCTTTTATTTCTGCGACTGTTGTGCATGAGTAGGAATTAGATTCTACTGTGTTAAATTATGATCTGATTGTCCATACAACTATATTTCATAATGCCTTGACTAGACGAGTGTGTCAACAGGTACCTTTTGTTATTGAGGTTAGGACTTTCATACATGACCTGGTCGACTTGCCTTTATATGGTATAGATATTACCTTAGGTGTAGATTGGTTATCTAATCATCATGTTTTCCTTGATTGTTCTAAACGAAATGCTATATTCCCAAACATTTGGCATGCATATTGAGTGAGTTGAGTC
>NC_029785.2:86360601-86382349 GCF_000816755.2 Arachis ipaensis
GAGTGAAGGACTCGGATGGTTAAGACTGCCTTTCAAACTAGATACTAAGAGGATGGAAGCTGTATATGAAACTGTTAAAGTCTGAGCTTTGTTCGGCAAAAGTGGCATTCATGGGACATGTGATCACACAAGACGGTATAATGGTAGATCCTTCAAAGAATGATGCAATGATACAATGGAAACAACCTACAACAGTTAAAAAAGTTCGTAGTTTCTTGAGGTAGCAGGATATTATTTGTAGTTTATTGAAGGTTTTTCACAGATAACGTTACCCTTGACTTACCTCACAAGGAAGGAAGTTCCGTTTGAATGGACAAAAGAGTGCGAAGAAAGTTTTGAAACTTTAAAGGAAAAGTTGACGACGGCATCAGTTTTGGTGTTACCAGACCCACAGGAACCTTTTGAGGTGTAGTATAATGATTCTTTTAAGAGATTTGGATGCGTATCGATGCAGCATAGGAATATAGTGGCATATGCTTTGAGACAGCTGAGACCTCATGAAAAGAATTATCCGACACATAATCTAGAATTAGTTGCAGTGGTTTTTGCACTCAAGATCTGGAGACACTATTTGCATGGAGCTCAATTGAAAGTTTTCTCTGATCATAAGAGTTTGAAGTATATCTTTGATCAGAAAGACCTTAACATGAGGCAGAGATGATGGATGGAATTCCTAAAAGATTATGACTTTAAGTTAAGCTATCATCTTGGAAAGGAAAATGTAGTCGCAGATGCTTTGAGTCGAAAGAGTTTGGGCATATCCCTGATGATGATTAAGGAAGAAGAGATGATCTCAGTCTTTGAAAGCTTAAAATTTGGAATAAGAGAGACAAAGCTACATTTTAGTACAACATATCACATACAGACTGATGAGTAGATAGAACGAACGATTCGTACTTTGGAAGATATGTTGAAATCTTGGGTGAAAGATCAACAAGGTAACAGGGACAAATAGTTGCTGTTGATTGAGTTTGCTTATTATAATAGTTATCAACAAAGCATCAAAATGGCACCGTATGAAACCTTCTATGAAAGAAAGTGTCAGTCACCATTATGCTGATATGACAAGGATGAAGGTAGGATTTTGGGGCCAGAATTAGTACAAGAGACTGCTGAATGGATTAAGCACATTCGAGAAGAGAATCAAACTGCTCAAAGTCGACAGAAGAGCTATGCAGATATTAGGCATAGGCCCTTAGGGTTTAGTAACGGTGACCATATTTTCTTAAGAGTGACACCTACAATTGGGATAGGTAGAGCACTTAGAACTAAGAAATCGAGTCCACGATACTTAGGTACTTTTCAAGTTCTTAAAAGAGTCGATCCAGTAGCATACCAAATAGCCCTCCCTTCTTATTTGTCAAACCTTCACGATATTTTTCCTGTTACACAATTCAAGAAATATAATCCCTACAAAAGCCACATTTTACAACCAAAGATAGCTCAGCTACGAGCCGACTTAACATATCAAACTTTACCAGCCAGAATTGTGGAACGAAGTGACAAACAGCTGAAAAGGAAAATAGTACCATTGGTTAAGGTGGTGTGGGAACAAACGAGTATTGAAGAGTACAAATGGGAACTAGAAGACAAGATGAGGAAAGACTATCTGTTTCTCTTTAGAGGTAACTAAAATTTTGAGAGCAAAATTTTCTTTTAGGAGGGTAGAATGTAACGGCCTTGCCTTTAGCCTCGAAGAAACGGCGATTTTTTGGGATCAACCGGAATTTTTATGGAATTTTTAGGAATTTTAGTGCATATAAGCACCTCCACTACACAGGTGCTATGTCATCAAGCTGCTGAGTTAGCAGCTTGACTGCACCAGACACCTATCCTAATCTAAGCAGGCACGTCGCAAAAAGTTGCGTTTTTGAACCACTTCGGGTCCGAATTTCAAAATTCTGATTTCCGTAGTTTGTCTCTATGTGACGAGCCAGTCTCGAATTTCGAGAGAAAAATTATATTAATATAATATTCATATATTATTATTTTATTTGGAATATTATATTATTATTTTCTCTAATGTGGTTAATGTTGATCTATGTTTGATAATATAATAACTGAGCTAGAAATCTACCGATAATGGATAATACCGGCATTCTTAGATGAATTTAGCAATGCTAATGCTTCATCGTATATCTTTTATTCTCATGATTATCATGTACTAGTATTATTTATACTAGTAAAGCTCATGCTTATCCTTAAGTAGTATAATCTGATGTATCTAATTTTTGTAATTATCTTCAGAATGATATTCTATTATTAAACTCTGATGAGTCAGCACCCAGTGACACGTGGCTCTCCCAGAGTTAGCCACCACATGTTTCCTTTCTTGCTCTCCAAGCAAAGCTTTCTTAAGGAGAAAGTAAGAAATACTTGTGTTCTAATACATATAGCTTCCGTAATTATCCTTTCTTGAGATATTTTTACACCAAAATTTAGGATAATGCTTATCCAAACCCCACGTTCTCCCATGTATCATCATTACTATCATTTTTACTTTCTAAACAAGTTAGAATTCGAAATTCTTGAGAGAGAAATGGAAGAACTTCCATGAAAACTTCCATGAACACCTAAGCTTCTTTCTCTGTTCTTTTTCAAACTAAAACCCCTATCAAAAATCTAATCCGACCAAAATGATCACCTCTTCCTCATCTTCATTTCTATATCAATTTTCATGGAGTAAATCAAGGCATGATGGCTGCTCCTCCTCCTTGAAGTTTCATCCATGGTGGGAACTCAAGCTGATGATGTTTTCTTCATGTTTTCTCTTAAGATCTCTTGTTCAATCACCACAGGCTCTAAGAAAACGTAATTTCTAGCTGCCTTGAGGTGAGGAAAACCTACTTTTCACCATCATGAAGCTTCAGCCTTCATGGTTCATATGGTTCTAAAGTTGTTTTTGATGTTAAAATAAGCGTAAAAGTGCTTTTGGAAGCTTGTTCTTGGTTCAATTCTTGACAGCTGCAAAGGAGGTAAGGTTTGGTAAATTAATCAATGATTGGTTTGGTTCTTGAAGTGTTAAATCAGCTCTTGTTGCTTGAAGCTTGATTTTGAGTGTTTGTGTGATGGTTTAATCATGAGATCTTGTTGTTTAATCCTTGAAAATCAAGTTTTTGATGGTTCTGAAGTTGCTGTTGTTGCTGCTGGAAAACGTGGCTTTCCAGCCATGAAATTCATGATATTTGATGTGTTTTTGATGTGTATTTGATGGATTAAACGTTGCTCTTTGGTTTGGTCAAAATCAGGTAAAAATCGGTTACCAAAAAGATTGAAAAATTAGTTGAAAATCAAGCTGAAATCTGATGAACTTTTGGAAAAATATTTTTGGTCTTTGAAGGACAAGAAAAACTTTGGTTTTGATGATTTTGGGATCAAATTATAATTATTAAAAAGTTTGGGGTTGAAAGTTAATTAAAGAAAAGTTAAGGGGACAAAGTGCAAATATTAAAAGTTAAGGGGTCAAAATGCAATTTCCAAAAAGTTCAGGGGTCAAAATGCAATTTTTGAAAGTTGAATAAAATATTATTGTTTTAATATTAAAATATTATTTTATTGTTAATATTATTTTATTAATAATATTATTTTATTAATAATAATAAAATATTGATAAAAAGACAGTTTTTCCTAAAAGCCTCAGGAAGGCAGTTTTGAGTCCAGAATTTCTTAATTCTCTTTATTAAACACCTAAAGAAGAGTTCAAGAGAAAGTATTGAGGTATGTATGGTAATGAAAAAGGATTTAGAAACTTTCATACATGTTGGAAAGAAAAGGAATTAAAAGCTATATAGCAGTGTGCTTGACCTTACAAAGTAAGCAGAGAATTGTAAAATAAGCTCACTGTGATGTTGTGATGCTTGATTTATGATTGTCGAAAGATGATGAAGATGATTACTAAGTGATGAAAAGTATGGTTATATGTGACTTATGAGCCCTCGGGCGATTCTTGTGAATATTATGCGGGGACGCCCGTATTGTGATGTTGCTTCCCAGACAGGCTGCGGTAGAGATGTACCAGCCCTACAAGCTGAATGCTTGGTAGAGGCCTGATTCGCATACCTGCGGTATATTGAGATTTGAGCAAATACCAGCCCTGCAAGTCGAGAGTACTTGGTAGAGGGTATGCGGTACTTAATCTGGGATTAAGTTCTAGGAAGGCCTTATCGGACCTGGAGGGTCGGATTGTGTCGGTACGGGTCGAAACCGACAAATGAGCTCATTACCTGCAGTAGGATCACACATGCATCATACTTGTTTGTGCATATTTTAATTGGTTTGCCTATGTGAGCAACTCTGTTTAATTGCTAACTGCTATACCTGACGTAATCATTATAAATGGACTTAACTATGAATCCCGACCTTACTAAGAACTCCCCAGTTCTTACCCCTTACACCTCTTCAGATGGACACGGGAGTCCTGCCCTACGAGATTAATCATCCGTACATCCACGACGACCCAGTGCGCAGCTACGAGTATTACATCCGATGTGCGACACCTTGTGTACGTAATTATATAGTACGTGACCCTGAGATCGAGGATATCTCTTCTGGTAGCAATGAGCCAGATGGGGCACCAGCGAGCAGGCATCATCACCTACCCAACAGTTTTCTGTGAGGGGCTTTTGGATCAGAGACGAGGAGACTTTTGAGGCGTCCATTCTAACCACGGTACCTTAGAGTGTTTCCCTCACTTGTACTAGCATGCTCAGAGGGAATAGGCATGTCATAGAGTTAGCCTAGCCTGGGTGCCAGCTTAGGGGCTTTTGGACAGGCCAGGCCCTGGGACGTCTTATGTATATATGTGTATATATTATATGAGTCACTAACTGAAGGATGCTGTGTTATAATTCCTTACTAGTATAACTTAGCTGCTTCTGCATTATGATGTATATTGTGGTGTGATATTCTATGTATTGCCTTCTACAATTCCTTGAATGTGTGTACTCATGTTTCGTTGTTATACTCTATGTATGCGACTCTAAACTACTATTGTTTTAAAAAAATTACTCGAAACTCGCGAGGTGTTAACAACGAACAGGCTTATATTTATTAAATATTACTTAAGTTGGGGAAACAAGTTGGTAACGTTCAACTTTTAGTATGATCATGACATGCTGGAAGTTGGGCCGTTATATTAGTATAATGCCATTGTCTATATATGATGCTTTGAGGCTCCCTCCCTTAAAAAGGTCAGCAGCTCATTTTGTGTTAGCAGCTAAAAGCATTATTACAGTAGTTGGAATTGCTGAAGATGTATTAGTGAGCATTAAGGGGCTCACATTTCCCATTGACTTCTATATCCTGGAAATGCCCACTAATGACTCAGGAAGACCATCGTCAATCTTGCTTGGAAGACCATTCCTGAAGACTTCGAAGTTCAAGCTGGATGCATTATCAGGAACTTACTCCTTTGAGATAGATGGCAGACCAGTGAGTTTCAGTTTAAATGAAGCTATGAAGCACCCTCCGGAAGATTATTTTATCTTCCAGTGCGACATCATTGATGAAACTGTAGCTGAAGTTCACCAAGAAGAAGTAGAAGAGAAACACATAGAGCAAGGTCCAAGTGTGGGGACACCTGGTGCACGAAATTGTAATTCACACTTTTCACAATTCGTACCACTAACCAGCAAGTGCACTGGGTCGTCCAAGTAATACCTTACGTGAGTAAGGGTCGATCCCACAGAGATTGTTGGTTTGAAGCAAGCTATGGTTATCTTGTAACTCTTAGTCAGGATATCAATTATAATTATCAGTTGACTTGCAAATGAACAAGAGAGGATGGATTAAATAATACTTATTATGCAGTAATGGAGAATATGTTGGAGTTTTGGAGATGCTTTGTCTTCTGAATCTCTGCTATCCCTCTGTCTTCTTCTTCACGCATGCAAGGTTCCTCCTATGGCAAGATGTGTGTTGGTGGATCAGCGTTGTCAATGGCTACCATCCGTCCTCTCAGTGAAAATACTCCAGGTGCACTGTCACCGCACGGCTAATCATCTATCGGTTTTCACTCATGCTGGAATAGGATCTATTGATCCTTTTGCGTCTGTCACTACGCCCAACCCATGTGAGTTTGAAGCTCGTCACAGTCATTCAATCCCTGAATCCTACTCTGAATACCACAGACAAGGTTTAGACTTTCCGGATTCTCAAGAATGCTGCCAATGGATTCTAGCTTATACCACGAAGATTCTGATTAAGGAATCCAAGAGATACTCATTCAATCGAAGGTAGAACGGAGGTGGTTGTCAATTTTGTGTTCATAAGTTGAGAATGGTGATGAATATCACGGATCATCACATCCATCATATTGAAGTGCGAATGAACATCTTAGATAGAAACAAGCGTGTTTGAATAGAAAATAGAAGTAATTGCATTAATTCATCGAGACACAGCAGAGCTACTCACTCCCAACAATGGAGTTTAGAGACTCATTCAGTTAAAGAGTACAAAGTTTAGATCGAAAATGTCATTAGATACAAAATAAATCTCTAAAAGTTGTTTAAATACTAAACTAGTAACCTAGGTTTACAGAAAATGAGTAAACTACGATAGATAGTGCAGAAATCCACTTCCGGGGCCCACTTGGTGTGTGCTGGGGCTGAAACTTGAGCTTTACCCTGTAACCTGTTTTGGGCGTTTAACTCCAACTTGTAACCTGTTTCTGGCGTTGAACGCCAGAATAGGGCAGAGAACTGGCGTTGAACGCCAGTTTGCGTCATTTATCTTCGAGCAAAGCATGGACTATTATATATTGCTGGAAAGCCCTGGATGTCTACTTTCCAACACAATTGAGAGCGCCCCATTTCGACTTCTGTAGCTCCATAAAATCCACTTTGAGTGAAGGAAGGTCAGAATCCAACAGCATCTGCAGTCCCTCTTCAACCTCTGAATCAGATTTTTGCTCAGGTCCCTCAATTTCAGCCAGAAAATACCTGAAATCACAGAAAAACACACAAACTCATTGTAAAATCCAAAAATTTGAATTTTATTTAAAAACTAAAAAAAATATAGTAAAAACTAACTAAATCATACTAAAAACTATGTAAAAACAATGCCAAAAAGCGTATAAATTATCCGCTCATCACAACACCAAACTTAAATTGTTGCTTGTCCCCAAGCAATTGAAAATCAAATAGGATAAAAAGAAGAGAATATACTATAAATTCCAAAATATCAATGAAACTTAGCCCTTTAGGCCCTCCTATCCACTGATGCTCAAAGCCTTGGATCCTTTTTATTACCCTTGCCTTTTGGTTTTAAGGGCTATTGGCTTTTTGCTCTTGCCTTTTGGTTTAAAGAGCTTTTGGCTTTTTCTGCTTGCTTTTTCTTTTTCTCTTTTTTTCCGCATTTTTTTTCTGCAAGCTTTGTTCTTCACTGCTTTTTCTTGCTTCAAGAATTATTTTTATGATTTTTCATATTATCAGATAACATGTCTCTTTTTTCTTCATTCTTTCAAGAGCCAATAATTTTAACATTCATAAACAACAAATTCAAAAGACATATGCACTGTTCAAGCATTCATTCAGAAAACAAAAAGTATTGTCACCACATCAAAATAATTAAACTAGTTTCAAGGATGAATTCGAAACCATGTACTTCTTGTTCTTTTGTAATTAAAAACATTTTTTTTATTTAAGATAGGTGATGGATTCATAGGATGTTCATAACTTTAAGGCATAGACTCTAATCTTTATTTATTATTTATTGGAAA
This sequence comes from Arachis ipaensis, assembly GCF_000816755.2. Lineage (NCBI taxonomy): Eukaryota > Viridiplantae > Streptophyta > Magnoliopsida > Fabales > Fabaceae > Arachis > Arachis ipaensis. The sequence goes on from NC_029785.2 coordinate 86,368,319, forward strand.
TAATATAAATTAGGCATAAAAGCAGACACTTAGCAATAAAAGAAAAGAAACTAAAGACATAAAGACAAATGACTCTAATTTTAATACTCATAGACTCTTAAAATAGATAAAAGGTTACCACAGAGTTAGGACTCAACAACCTTTGCTTTGGGAGGTAGATGCCTCTTTAGTCTGTGGAGTGCTTGGCCTTTCAAGATATAGCTTCTGGCACTTTAGTTCTTTCAGTTCACGCCCTTGCTCTTCTTGTTCCCTAAGCAGCTTGCAGAGCATGCTGTTTTGATTTTGCTGTTCTTCCTTCAATTGATCCATAGCTTCTTGCAACTTGGTGATAGATGCTTCTAGGCACCCCCAGTATTCAAATTGAGGAATTTCCGGGAGGAACTCCTGTGCTTTCCTCTTGATGGGATCGTCCTGCACTTGTCCTTCCATTGACTTTTTGGTGATTGGTTGCTCAACTGAAATATACTCATCTACTCCCATCTTTACTCCAGCATCTTTACATAACAGGGAGATTAAGCTTGGATAAGCCAATTTGGCATCTTTGGAGTTCTTGTTTGCAATTTTGTAAAGCTCACAAGAAATCAGCTGATGAACTTCCATTTCTTTTTCCAGCATAATGCAATGGATCATCACTGCTCTTTTGATGGTGACTTCAGAGCGGTTGCTAGTGGGCAGTATAGAGCGCCCAATAAAATCTAGCTAGCCTCTGGCGACTGGTTTGAGATCCCCTATTTTGAGTTGGTTTGGGACACCCTTTGTGTTGGTTGTCCATTTGGCTCCAGGGAGGCATATGTCCTCTAGGATTTTGTCCAAGCTCTGATTTGGTCTCATCATTCTCCTATTAAAGGAGTCTGGGTCATCTTGCAGTTGAGGCAGCTTGAAGATTTCCCTTATTTTGTCAGGGTGGGAGTGAACAATCTTCCCTCTGACCAGAGTTCGATAGTCATAGAATGCGGTTCCAGCTATTCTCTACCTGTCTATTTGCCACAGATTAGAGTAGAATTCCTGAACCATGTTTCTTCCCACCTTTGTTTCAGGATTAGCTAGGACTTCCCAGCTCCTGTTTTGAATTTGCTCTTGGATCTCTGAATATTCATCTTCTTTCAGATCGAATTTAACTTCCGGGATCACTGACCTTAGACCCATTATTTTGTAGTAATGGTATGAATGTTCTTTGGTTAAGAACTTCCCTTGATTCCAAAGTGGTTTTGGAATATTCTCTTTCTTGCCTCTTGAGTTGGTTTGTTTTCCCTTAGGAGCCATGATCTTGGTGGGTATTGGCTTAGTGATCACAGAAAAACATACCAAACTTAGAGGTTTGCTTGTTCTCAAGCAAAAGAAAAGAAAGGAGAGGGATAGAGGGAGAGCCAAGTTCAAATTGTGGAAGAGAGGGGGAGGCCGAACGAGGATTTAAAGGGAAGGGGTGGTGGGTTTTTGACAATCTTTTAAAAAGATATAACAGAAAATGTGATTTGGAAAAGATAAGTAAGATAGGAAAAGATGGAATTTAAAATTAAAAAGATATGAAAGATATTCGAAAAAGATAGATTTGTTCTAAAAATATTGTGAAGATTTGAAAAAGATATTGTTCAGTTTGAAAAAAGGAATTTTGAAAAGGATAGATTTGTTTTGAAAAAGATTTGAGAAGAGGTTGAGGAAGAATTGAGAAAGATTTAATTTTAGGATTAAGATATTTTTTTTTAATTTTTGGAAGAAAAGTTTGAAAAATGAAAGTATGGGAACATGTTTATGCAAGAAAAATGGATTGAAATATGAGAATTTAAAAAAAAATCAAGTTGGGAACAAAAAATTTTCCTCCCTCCACAATCTTGGCGTGAAACGCCCAACTGCTGCATGTTTTGGGCGTTTAACGCCCCTCTGTAGGTTCTTTTGGGTGTTTAATGCCCAGCTGTTGCTTTTGGCTGGCGTTAAACGCCAGAATTCCTTTGTCACTGAGTGTTTTTCCTGAATGCCCAGGACGCTGCAAGTATTGCGTTAAGCGCCTAGAATGGTACCCATTCTGGCGTTTAACGCCTAGAAAGGTATCATTACTGGCGTTAAAGACCCAGTAGATGCTTCTTTTGGGCGTTTAACACCCAATTGTGCCTCTTACTGGCGTTTTCTTGCCAGTGAGCTCCTTTTCCCTGTTTTGTGCTCTGAATCCTTCTGTAACCATGTGAACTTAAGCAATTGATTCTTTACCTTGAATATTATTAATATTGAACTTGTATAATTTAAAAATAAATAAAATGAAGAATAGAATAAAATAAAATAACAGAAAAAGTTTTGCTAATGGCTGGGTTGCCTCCCAGCAAGCGCTCCTTTATTGTCTTTAGCTGGACCTTGCTGAGCTTTTAATCTAGCTTCAGCCTTGAGCACTCATGCTCAACATTGCCTTCAAGATAATGCTTGATTCTCTGTCATTAACAATGAACTTCTTATTAGAATCAATGTCTTGAAGCTCCACAGAGCCATATGGTGACACACTTGTAATCACATATGGTCCCCTCCACCGGGATTTCAGTTTTTCGGGGAATAGCCTGAGCCTAGAGTTAAACAGCAGAACCTTCTGTCATGGTTCAAAGACTCTAGATGATAGCTTTCTGTCATGCGAACTTTTTGCTTTCTCTTTGTAAAGCTTGGCATTTTCAAAAGCAGTGAGTCTGAATTTCTCTAACTCATTTAGCTGGAGTAATCTTTTTTCTCCAGCTAATCTAGCATCAAAGTTTAGGAATCTGGTTGCCCAGTAGGCCTTATGCTCCAGTTCCATGGGCAGATGACAGGCCTTACCATACACAAGCTGGTATGGAGAGGTTCCTATAGGGGTCTTGAATGCTGTTCTGTAAGCCCACAGAGCATCATCCAATCTTCTCGCCCAATCCTGTCTACGGGTACTTATATTCCGTTCCAAGATTCTTTTTAGTTCTCTATTAGAGACTTCAGCTTGCCCATTTGTCTGGGAATGATATGGAGTTGCCACCTTGTGACTAATTCCATACCGGACCATGGCAGAATAAAGCTGTTTGTTGCAGAAGTGAGTGCCCCCATCACTAATTAGTGCTCTAGGGACACCAAACCTACTGAGGATATGTTTCTGGAGGAACTTCAGCACTGTCTTAGTTTCATTAGTGGGTGTGGCAATGGCCTCTACCAATTTGGATACATAGTCGAATGCAACCAGAATATAAGTGTTTGAGTATGATGGTGGGAAAGGCCCCATGAAGTCAATACCCCATACATCAACCAACTCAATCTCCAAGATTCCTTGTTGAGGCATGGTGTAACCATGAGGCAGATTACCAGCTCTCTGGCAACTGTCACAGTTACGTACAAACTCTCGGGAATCTCAATAGAGGGTAGGCCAGTAGAAGCCACATTGGAGGACCTTGGTGGCTGTTCGCTCACCTCCGAAGTGGCCTCCATATTGTGACCCATGGCAATGCCATAAGATCTTCTGTGCTTCTTCTCTAGGCACACACCTTCGGATTATTCCGTCTACACATCTCTTAAAGAGATAGGGTTCATTCCACAAGTAGTACTTTGCATCAGTAATTAATTTTTTCTTTTATTGCCTGTTGTACTCCTTGGGTAAGAACCTTGCAGCTTTATAGTTTGCAATGTCTGTAAACCATGGTGTTTCCTGAATGGCGAACAAATGCTCATCCGGAAAGGTTTCAGAGATTTTAATAGAGGGAAAGGACGCCCCTTCTACTGGCTCTATCCGGGACAGATGATCAGCCACTTGGTTTTAGTCCCTTTTCTGTCTCTTATTTCTATATCAAACTCTTGCAGAGGCAACACCCATCCTATGAGCCCGGGTTTTGAATCCTGCTTTGTAAGTAGATATTTAAGAGCAGCATGGTCAGTGTACACAATCACTTTTGATCCTACTAAGTATGATCTAAACTTGTCAATGGCATAAACCACTGCAAGCAATTCTTTTTCTGTGGTTGTGTAATTTTTCTGGGCATCATTTAAAATACGGCTAGCATAATAAATGACATGCAGAAGCTTGTCATGCCTCTGCCCCAATACTGCACCAATGGCATGGTCACTGACATCACACATTAATTCGAATGGTAATGTCCAGTCTGGTGTAGAAATAACTGGTGCTGTGACCAGCTTAGCTTTCAGGGTTTCAAATGCCTGCAGACACTCTGTGTCAAACACAAATGGCGTATCAGTAGCTAGCAGGTTGCTCAGGGGTTTTGCAATTTTTGAAAAATCCTTTATAAACCTCCTATAGAATCCTGCATGCCCCAGAAAGCTTCTGATTGCCTTAACATTGGCAGGTGGTGGTAATTTTTCAATTACCTCTACCTTATCTTGATCCACCTCTATTCCCTTGTTCGAAATCTTCTGCCCAAGGACAATCCCTCCAGTCACCATAAAGTGACATTTTTCCTAGTTTAAAACCAGGTTAGTCTCTTGGCATCTTTTCAGAACCAGTGTTAGGTGATCAAGACAGGAGCTGAATGAGTCTCCATATACTGAGAAGTCATCCATGAAGACTTCTAGAAATTTTTCCACCATATCAGAGAAAATAGAGAGTATGCATCTCTGAAAGGTTGCAGGTGCATTACACAGCCCAAATGGCATCCTTCTGTAGACAAATACTCCAGATGGATATGTGAATTCTATTTTCCCTTGTTTCTGAGGATCTACTGCAATATGGTTGTAGCCTGAATAGCCATCCAAAATGCAATAATAATCATGACCTGCTAGTCTTTCTAGCATCTGGTCTATGAATGGTAAAGGAAAATGATCCTTTCTGGTGGCTGTATTGAGCCTTCTGTAGTCAATACACATGTGCCACCCTGTAATTGTTCTTGTAGGAACCAGTTCATTTTTTTCATTATGAACCACTGTCATGCCTCCCTTTTTGGGGACAACTTGGACAGGGCTCACCCAGGGGCTATCAGAAATAGGATAAATAATTCCAGCCTCCAGTAACTTGGCGACCTCTTTCTGCACCACTTCCTTCATGGCTGGATTTAGCCGCCTCTGTGGTTGAACCACTGGCTTAGCATCGTCCTCCAATAGGATCTTGTGCATGCATCTTGCTGGGCTGATGCCCTTAAGATCACTTATGGACCACCCAAGAGCTGTCTTGTGTGTCGTTAGCACTTGAAGTAGCGCTTCCTCTTCTAGGGGATTTAAAGCAGAGCTTATGATCACCGGAAAAGTGTCACCTTCTCCCAAAAATGCATATTTCATGGATGGTGGTAATGGTTTGAGCTCAGGTTTAGGAGGTTTTTCCTCTTCCTGAGGAAATTTCAGAGGCTCTTTCAATTCCTTTGAATCCTCCAGATCAGGCTGAACATCATTAAAGATGTCTTCCAGCTCTGATTCAAGACTCTCAGCCATGCTGATCTCCTCTACCAAAGAGTCAATAAGATCAACTTTCGTGCAGTCTTTTGGTGTGTCTGGATGCTGCATGGCTTTGACAGCATTCAACTTAAACTCATCCTCATTGACTTTTAGGGTTACTTCCCCCTTTTGGACATCAATGAGAGTTTGTCCAGTTTCTAGGAAAGGTCTTCCTAGAATGAGAGTAGCACTCTTGTGCTCCTCCATTTCCAGCACTACAAAGTTAGTGGGGAAGGCGAATGGCCCAACCCTGACAATCATGTCTTCAATCACACTTGATGGGTATTCAATGGAGCCATCAGCAAGTTGGAGACATATCCGTGTTGGTTTGACTTCTTCAGTTAAACCAAGCTTTCTGATAGTGGATGCAGGTATTAGGTTGATGCTTGCCCCAAGATCACACAAAGCTATCTTGGTGCAATTACCCTCTAATTATCATAAAGCTCCCGGGATCTTTAAGCTTTTCTGGGAAGCTTTTCAGAATGACTGCACTGCATTCTTCAGTGAGGAGAACTCTTTCAGTTTCTCTCCAATCCTTCTTATGACTCAAGATCTCTTTCATGAACTTGGCATAAGAGGGTATTTGCTCAAGTGCCTCTGCAAACGGAATCTTTATTTCAAGAGTCATGAGATAGTCTGCAAAGTGGGTAATTTGCTTATCCTGCTCCTCTTGGCGGAGCTTTTGAGGATAAGGCAACTTTGCTTTATATTCCTCAACCTTAGTTGCTGTAGGTTTATTTCCTACAGAGGTGGTTGGAGAAGCCCTTTTAGAGGGGTTGCTATCAGCACTTGGGTGTGTCTGATCCCTCACTGGCGTTTGGATGCTAGGGTTAGAAGCTTGATTGGCGTTGGATGCCAGCTTCTTACCTGTTTCTGGCATTTGAACGCCAGAACTAAGCTTCCATTGGGCGTTTGACGCCAGCTCCTTGCCTGTTTCTGGCGTTTGAATGCCAGAATTGTTCCTCTCTGGGCTCTTACTGTCCTCACAGGGATTTTGGATGATATTTTGCTCATCCTCTGTCATTTGTTCTTTCCTTGGCTTTCTGCTGTTCTGAAGTGAGGTATTTAATGTTTTCCCACTTCTTAACTGAACTGCCTAGCACTCTTCTGTTATCTGCCTTGATAACTGCTATTTTGTCTAATTCAATTGTGCCTCCATATTTTTATTAGCATTTTTAGTGTCTTGTAGCATCTCCTTGAATTCTGCTAGCTGTTTTGTTAGAAAGCACAATTGTTGATTGAGTTCAGCAACTTGTTCTGGAGGACCCATTACTTATGTACAGATGCTGGTTTCTAGCAACTATATCAATAAGCTCTTGAGCCTCTTCAATAGTTTTTCTCATGTGTATAGATCCACCAGTTGAGTGGTCTAGGGACATCTGAGCTCCTTCTGTAAGCCCATAGTAGAAGATGTCTAATTGCACCCACTCTGAGAACATTTCAGAGGGGCATTTCCTTAGCATCCCTCTGTACCTCTCCCGGGCATTATAAAGGGATTCATCATCCTCTTGTTTAAAGCCTTGGATGTCCAGCCTTGGCTGTGTCATCCTTTTTGGAGGGAAATATTGATTCAGGAATTTGTCTGATAACTGTTTCCATGTCCTTATGCTTGCTGTGGGTTGGTTATTTAACCATCTTTTAGCTTGATCTTTTACAGCAAACGGAAATAGTAACAGTCTATATACATCCTGATCTACATCCTTGTCACGTACTGTGTCAGCAATTTGCAAGAATTGTGCCAGAAACTCAGTAGGTTCTTCTTGTGGAAGACTAGAATACTGGCAGTTTTGCTGCACCATGACAATGAGTTGAGGATTTAGCTCAAAACTGCCTGCTTTGATGGGAGGTATACAGATACTACTCCCATATGCAGTAGTAGTGGGATAAGCATATGATCCCAGAGTCCTTCTGGACTGTTCATTTCCACTTAGATCCATGATGGATAAAATGGAATTGATATGAATTGCAAAGAAAATTTATTTTTGTTTTTATTTTATTGAAGTAAATCAAACCAAATTATTAAGATAAATAAAAATAATAAGATGAAATAAAATAAAATAATTAGAATTTGAAATGTAAATTTTGAAAACTTAGAGAAAAAATAAATTTGAAAGTGAAAATAATTGCTTAATTGAGAAGATCTGAAAAACTTTGGATATGATTTTTGAAAAAGATTTTGAATTTTTGAAAAGATTTGATTTTTAAAACAAAAATCTGAATTTTTAAAAGTAATTTTCGAAAATTCAATTTAAATTAAAGAGAAAAGATATTTTTGAATTTAATGGGGAAAGAGAAAAACAATAAAATGACACAAGGCTTAAAACTTTTAGATCTAATTCTCCTTGTTTTTTCAAAAGTTTTGGAGGGAAAACACCAAGGAAAACCAAACTTAAAGATTTTAAGATCGAAACACAAAGAAGCTTCAAGAACACTTTGAAGACTCACAAGAACATAAAAAGAACACCAAACTTAAAACTTTAAGAAAGCTAAAAATAATTTTTCGAAAATAAAAAATTAACAAGAGAACACCAAACTTAAAAGTTTGACATGAGATTTAATCAAAAAAAAAATTATGTTTGAAAATGTTTTAAAAGGACAATTCCCAATTACCAAGAACATAAGCACACTGCTCTAGCCAATTGAGCTATAAATTTAAAGTGTTTTAATAAAGGTATTTAATGTATAAAATATTTATTTATTATATTATTTTTTTTGGATACTAATAATTCAAAAATACACAAGAAAAACAAGAAAAATCACAAAACAAGAAAAACTAAAGATCAAACAAGGAAAATAAACAAGAACAACTTGAAGATCAAGAAAGAACAATGAACAAAAATTCGAAAATTTAAAAGAAAATAAAAACATGCAATTGACACCCAACTTAAAATATGAAACTAAACTCAAATAGAAAAACTCAATTATTAGTTTATAAAAATTTTCGAAAAATTTAAAAAAAGAAAATAAGGATTTTAAAAAGAAAATTTGAACCAAAAACAATAATAGAAGACTCTAAACCAAAAAGAAATTTTTTTTCCTAATATAAGCAACAAAATAAACCGTCAATTGTCCAAACTCGAACAATCCCCGGCAACAGCGCCAAAAACTTGGTGCACGAAATTGTAATTCACACTTTTCACAATTCGTACCATTAACCAGCAAGTGCACTACGTCGTCCAAGTAATACCTTACGTGAGTAAGGATCGATCCCACAGAGATTGTTGGTTTGAAGCAAGCTATGGTTATCTTGTAACTCTTAGTCAGGATATCAATTATAATTATTAGTTGACTTGCAAATGAACAAGAGAGCATGGATTAAATAATACTTATTATGCAGTAATGGAGAATATGTTGGAGTTTTGGAGATGCTTTGTCTTCTGAATCTCTGCTTTCCCCCTGTCTTCTTCTTCACGCACGCAAGGTTCCTCCTATGGCAAGTTGTGTGTTGGTAGATCACCGTTATCAATGGCTACCATCCGTCCTCTCAGTGAAAATGGTCCAGGTGCGCTGTCACCGCACGGCTAATCATCTGTCGGTTCTCACTCATGCTGGAATAGGATCCATTGATCCTTTTGCGTCTGTCACTACGCCCAACCCTTGTGAGTTTGAAGCTCGTCACAGTCATTCAATCCCTGAATCCTACTCAAAATACCACAGACAAGGTTTAGACTTTCCGGATTCTCAAGAATGCTGCCAATGGGTTCTAGCTTATACCACGAAGATTCTGATTAAGGAATCCAAGAGATACTCATTCAATCGAAGGTAGAACAGAGGTGGTTGTCAATCATGCGTTCATAAGTTGAGAATGGTGATGAATGTCACGGATCATCACATCCATCATATTGAACTGCGAATGAACATCTTAGATAGAAACAAGCGTGTTTGAATAGAAAACAGAAGTAATTGCATTAATTCATCGAGACACAGCAGAGCTCCTCACCCCCAACAATGGAGTTTAGAGAGTCATGCCATCAAAGAGTACAAATTTAGATTAAAAATGTCATTAGATACAAAATAAATCTCTAAAAGTTGTTTAAATACTAAACTAGTAACCTAGGTTTATAAAAAATGAGTAAACTATGATAGATAGTGCAGAAATCCACTTCCAGGGCCCACTTGGTGTGTTCTGGGGCTGAGACTTGAGCTTTACACGTGCCTAGGCTGTTTCTGGAGTTAAACGCTAGGTTGTAACATGTTTTGGGCATTTAACTCAAACTTGTAACCTGTTTCTGGCGTTTAACGGCAGAATAGGGCAGAGAACTGGCGTTGAACGCCAGTTTGCGTCGTTTATCTTCGAGCAAAGTATAAACTATTATATATTGCTGGAAAGCCCTGGATGTCTACTTTCCAACGGAATTGAGAGCACGCCATTGAAACTTTTGTAGCTCCAGAAAATCCACTTTGAGTGCAGGGAGGTCAGAATCCAACAGCATCTGCAGTCCCTCTTCAGCCTCTGAATCAGATTTTTGCTCAGGTCCCTCAATTTCAGCCAGAAAATACCGAAAATCATAGCAAAACACACAAACTCATAGTAAAGTCCAGAAATGTGAATTTTATTTAAAAACTAATAAAAATATACTAAAAACTAACTAAATCATACTAAAAACTATGTAAAAATAATGCCAAAAAGCGTATAAATTATCCGCTAATCAACACCCTCTGAACACAATGAGGATACTTTGCCATTATCACTAGCTCCAGATGATCCAGAACCTAGCCATGAGCAGAAATTGGAATTGAAGCCCCCTTCTTCCCCACCTCAAGTATGCTTACCTTGAGGATAATCAGAAGTTCACAGTTATCATTGCAAGGGAACTCACTTCCCAACAAGAGGAGTAGCTGCTTAGTGTGCTGAGAAGACACAAAAAAGCAATTGGGTAGAGCTTGGCAGATATAGTAGGCATCAGCCCTCAGGTTTGTGAGCACAGAATATTCTTATAAGAGGGAGCAAAGCATGTCCGTCAACCCCAAAGAAGATTGAATCCCACCATCTTAGAAGTTGTCAAGAAAGAAGTAACCAGGCTACTTGAAGCAGATATCATTTACCCCTTCTCAGACAGTGAATGGATCAGTACAGTACAAGTGGTGCCCAAGAAGTCTGGAGTCACAACAGTAAAGAATGAGCATGGAGAACTCCTGACAACTAGAGTGCAGAATTCATGGAGGGTTTGCATTGATTACAGGCATCTCAACTAAGCTACTCGCAAGGATCATTACCCCTTGCCATTTATTGATCAGATGCTTGATCGCCTATCAGGTAAATCCCATTACTGCTTTTTAGATGGTTATACAGGCTATTTTCAAATTCATATAGCTCCTGAAGATCAGGAAAAGACTACTTTTACATGTCCCTTTAGAATGTATGCATACAAAAGGATGCTGTTTGGTTTATGTAATGCACCGGCTACTTTCCAAAGATGCATGACGAGTATCTTTTCAGATCTTATTGAGAACTGTATGGAAGTATTTATGGATGATTTTAGCGTTTATGATGATTCCTTTAACCTTTTCTTGGATAGCTTAGCTAGAGTATTAGATAGGTGTGTTAGTTCAAACCTTGTATTGAAAAAAGTCACTTTATGGTAAAACAAGGGATTGTTCTAGGACATGTGTCTAATAATGGTATTTCTGTAGATCCAGCAAAGATAGATGTCATTTCTAGTTTATCTTACCCCTCCTCTGTGAGGGAAGTCCATTCGTTCCTTGGTCATGTAGGTTTCTACAGGAGATTCATTAAGAACTTCAGTAAGGTAGCATTACCTTTATCCAGGCTGCTACAGAAAGATATTGAGTTCGAGTTCAGTGAGGATTGCATGCAAGCATTTGATAAGCTGAAAATCACCCTGACTCAAGCTCCAATTGTGAGAGGACCAGACTGGAGCCAGCCTTTTGAGATTATGTGTGATGCCTCCAACCAAGCAGTGGGAGCGGCGCTGGCTTAGCGTGAAGGTAAGGATCCTTTCATAATTGCTTATGCGTCTAAGACCTTAGAAGCTGCTCAGTCTAATTACACTACTACTGAAAAGGAGCTTCTTGCTATTGTTTAACTCTGGATAAATTCCGAGCCTATTTACTTGGTACTAAGGTGGTAGTGTACTCGGACCATGCAGCTCTAAAATATTTATTAGTTAAAAAGGAGTCTAAACCAAGGCTAATATGTTGGATACTGCTGCTGCAAGAATTTGATTTAGAAATTAACGATAGGAGTGGTAACCAGAATTTAGTGGCAGACCACTTGAGTCGCCTTGAGCACATTAAGGATGACTCCACTCCTATCAATGACGCTTTCCCGTTTGATAGCTTGCATGCAGTATTTGAAGTAGTTCCTTGGTATGCACCTGTAGCTAATTATCTAGTTAGTCACACTTTCCCTCCTAATTTTACTAAGCATCAAAGAGACAAGCTGAAAAGCGAATCCAAATATTATATATGGGATAACCCATATTTTATGGAGGTGTGGTGCTGACTAGGTAATTAGAAGGTGTGTGCCCCAATCAGAATTCCAGTCCATTTTAGAGGTTTGCCACTCTTTTGAGAGTGGAGGACATTTTGGCCCTCAAAGAACAGTGGTGCACGAAATTGTGATGTCCAGGCTCAAACTATTCCTGGCACGTGAGCAACTTGGTACGCGTAATCGTGATTACACATTCATAATTTGTCACAACTTCGATACAACTAACCAGCAAGTGCACTGGGTCATCCAAGTAATACCTTACGTGAGTAAGGGTCGAATCCCACGGAGATTGTTGGTATGAAGCAAGCTATGGTCACCTTGCAAATCTCAGTCAGGCGGATATAAAATAATTATGGAGTTTTCGAATAATAACTAATAGAATAGGGATAGAGATACTTATGTAATTCATTGGTAGGATTTTCAGATAAGCGAATGGAGATGCTTTTCGTTCCTCTGATCCTCTGCTTTCCTGCTATCTTCATCCAATCAGTCTCACTCCTTTCCATGGCTGGCTTTATGTGATACATCACCACTGTCAATGGCTACTTTCGGTCATCTCTCGGGAAAATGATCCAATGCCCTGTCACGGCACGGCTAATCGTCTGGAGGCATCACCCTTGCCAATGGCTTCATCTTATCCTCTCAGTGAATAATATGCTCACGCACCCTGTCACGGCACGGCTATTCATCTGTCGGTTCTCGATCATGCTGGAATAGGATTTACTATCCTTTTGCATCTGTCACTAACGCCCTGCAATCGCGAGTTAGGAGCTCGTCACAGTCATTCAATCATTGAATCCTACTCGGAATACCACAGATAGCATACAACTGATCAAAGATACCTAATACCTAATACAATAGTAAGAGGTCCTATTTATAATAAACTAGCTACTAGGGTTTACATGAGTAAGTAATTGATGCATAAATCCACTTCCTGGGCCCACTTGTTGTGTGTTTGGGCTGAGCTTGAGTGTTGCACATGCAGAGGCCATTTGTGGAGTTGAACGCCAGGTTTTGATCCATTTCTGGCGTTCAACTCTGGTTTTGGATCCTTTTCTGGCGCTGGACGCCAGATTTGGGTAGAAAACTGGCGTTGAACGCCAGTTTACGTCATCTATTCTTGGCCAAAGTATGGACTATTATATATTGCTGGAAAGCCCTGGATGTCTACTTTCCAACGCAATTGAAAACGCGCCATTTCAAGTTCTGTAGCTCCAGAAAATCTACTTTGAGTGCAGGGAGGTCAGAATCCAACAGCATCAGCAGTCCTTCTTCAACCTCTGAATCTGATTTTTGCTCAAGTCCCTCAATTTCAGTCAGAAAATACCTGAAATCACAGAAAAATACACAAACTCATAGTAAAGTCCAGAAATGTGAATTTAACATAAAAACTAATGAAAACATCCCTAAAAGTAACTAGATCCTACTAAAAACATACTAAAAACAATGCCAAAAAGCGTATAAATTATCCGCTCATCACAACACCAAACTTAAATTGTTGCTTGTCCCCACGCAACTGAAAATCAAATAGGATAAAAAGAAGAGAATATACTCTAAATTCCAAACTATCAATGAAACATAGCTGCAATCATATGAGCGGGACTTATAGCTTTTTGCCTCTTGAATAGTTTTGGCATCTCACTTTATCCATTGAGGTTCAGAATGATTGGCATCTATAGGAACTAAATTTCGAATAGTGTTATTGACTCTCCTAGTTCAGTATGATGATTCTTGAACACAGCTTCTTTATGAGTCTTGGCCGTGGCCCTAAGCACCTTGTTTTCCAGTATTACCACCGGATACATAAATGCCACAGACACATAATTGGGTGAACCTTTTCAGATTGTGACCCAGCTTTGCTAGAGTCCCCAATTAGAGGTGTCCAGGGTTCTTAAGCACACTCTTTTTTTGCTTTGGACCTTGACTTTAACCGCTCAGTCTCAAGTTTTCACTTGACACCTACACGCCACAAGCACATGGTTAGGGACAGCTTGGTTTAGCCGCTTAGACCAGGATTTTATTCCTTTAGGCCCTTCGATCCACTGATGCTCAAAGCCTTGGGATCCTTTTTATTTGCCCTTGCCTTTTGGTTTTAAGGGTTATTGGCTTTTTCTGCTTGCTTTTTCTTTTTCTTTCTTTTTTTTTCTATTTTTTTTCGCTCTTTTTTTTTTTCTGCAAGCTTTGCTCTTTGCTGCTTTTTCTTGCTT
>NC_029785.2:86389769-86390654 GCF_000816755.2 Arachis ipaensis
TAAGATAAGAAGATATTTTAGAAATTAGTTTTGAAAAAGATTTGATTTTTAAAATCTCAATTAATGACTTGATTCATAAGAAATCACAAGATATGATTCTAGAACTTAAAGTTTGAATCTTTCTTAACAAGCAAGTAACAAACTTCAAATTTTTGAATCAAAACATTAATTGTTATTGCTATTTTCAAAAATTTGGTATAAAAATAAGAAAAAGATTTTTGAAAAATATTTTTGGAATTTTCGAAAATAACTAAGAATTTTGAAAAAGATTTTATTTTTGAAAAAGATTTTGAAAAAGATAAGATTTTCAAATTGAAAATTTGATTTGACTCATAAGAAACAACTTGATTTTAAAAATTTTTGAAAAAGTCAACCCAAATTTTCAAATTTGATGAGAGACAAAGGGAAAGATATTTTTTTTATTTTTGAATTTTTATGATGTAAGAGAGAAAAACACTAAAAAGGTGCAATGCATGAAATTTTTAGATCAAAACATGTGATGCATGCAAGAATGCTATGAATGTCAAGATGAACACCAAGAACACTATGAATGTCAAGATGAACATCATAGACACAATTTTGAAAAATTTTTAATGCAAAGAAAACATACAAGACACCAAACTTAGAATTCTTTAATGCTTACGCACTAAGAATTCAAGAATGCATATGAAAAACAAGAAAAGACACAAAACAAAAAATCATCAAGATCAAACAAGAAGACTTACCAAGAACAACTTGAAGATCATGAAGAACACTATGAATGCATGAAATTTTCAAAAAAATGCAAGATGCATATGCAAGTGACACCAAACTTATGATATGACTCAAGACTCAAACAAGAAACACAAAATATTTTTGATTTTTATGATTTTCTAAATTTTTTTG
>NC_029785.2:86392998-86393412 GCF_000816755.2 Arachis ipaensis
ATGCTCTAAAGCTCCAATCAAAGGGTCAGGTATGGCTTAATAGCCAGCCAAGCTTTAGCATATAATTACATGGACTGGAGTGATTAGTTGAATACCAATCCCAAAGCAGTTTGGGTATGGCTTTACAGCCAGATAGGATTCAACATGCTTCATGAAACACTAGAATTCATTCTTAAGAATAAAATATAAAATTTTTTTGAAAGCATTTTTATTATTTTTTTTTTCGAAAACAGATGAGAAAATTTTTGAAATATTTTTGAAAAAAAAATAAAATATCAAATTTAGTGACTCTAAACAAAAAAAAAAGATAAATTTTTCCTAATTTAAGCAACAAGATGAACCGTCAGTTGTCCAAACTCGAACAATCCCCGGCAACGGCGCCAAAAACTTGGTGCACGAAATTGTGATTACACT
>NC_029785.2:86393467-86394133 GCF_000816755.2 Arachis ipaensis
TTGTCACAACTTCGATACAACTGACCAGCAAGTGCACTGGGTCGTCCAAGTAATACCTTACGTGAGTAAGGGTCGAATCCCACGGAGATTGTTGGTATGAAGCAAGCTATGGTCACCTTGCAAATCTCAGTCAGGCAGATATAAAATAATTATGGAGTTTTCGAATAATAAATAATAGAATAGGGATAGAGATACTTATGTAAATCATTGGTAGGGATTTCAGATAAGCGAATGGAGATGCTTTTCGTTCCTCTGATCCTCTGCTTTCCTGCTATCTTCATCCAATCAGTCTCACTCCTTTCTATGGCTGGCTTTATGTGATACATCACCACTGTCAATGGCTACTTTCGGTCATCTCTCGGGAAAATGATCTAATGCCCTGTCACGGCATGGCTAATCGTCTGGAGGCATCACCCTTGCCAATGGCTTCATCTTATCCTCTCAATGAATAATATGCTCACGCACCCTGTCACAGCACGGCTATTCATCTGTCGGTTCTCGATCATGCTGGAATAGGATTTACTATCCTTTTGCGTCTGTCACTAACGCCCTGCAATCGCGAGTTAGGAGCTCGTCACAGTCATTCAATCATTGAATCCTACTCGGAATACCACAGACAAGGTTTATACTTTCCGGATTCTCTTGAATGCCGCCATCATTCTAGCT
>NC_029785.2:86394221-86428292 GCF_000816755.2 Arachis ipaensis
GCGTTCAACTCTGGTTTTGGATCCTTTTCTGGCGCTGGACGCCAGATTTGGGTAGAAATCTGGCGTTGAACGCCAGTTTACATCGTCTATTCTTGGCCAAAGTATGGACTATTATATATTGCTGGAAAGCCCTGGATGTCTACTTTCCAAAGCAATTAGAAGCGCGCCATTTCAAGTTATGTAGCTCCAGAAAATTCACTTTGAGTGCAGGGAGGTCAGAATCCAACAGCATCAGCAGTCCTTCTTCAACCTCTGAATCTGATTTTTGCTCAAGTCCCTCAATTTCAGTCAGAAAATACCTGAAATCATAGAAAAACACACAAACTCATAGTAAAGTCCAGAAATGTGAATTTAACATAAAAACTAATGAAAACATCCCTAAAAGTAACTAGATCCTACTAAAAACATACTAAAAACAATGCGAAAAAGCGTATAAATTATCCGCTCATCAAACAGCTAGAAAAATCTTAGACTGTGGATTTTGGTGGCCTACTCTTTTTAAAGATGCTACTGCCTTTTGTAAATCTTGTTCCCCATGCCAAAGGTTTGGTAACATATCCTAGAGGGATGAGATGCCTCAATAGATTATGCTTTTCTGTGAAATTTTTTATGTTTGGGGTATTAACTTCATGGGTCCATTTCCAAACTCTAGTGGTTACCTTTATATACTGTTAGCTGTAGATTATGTTTCTAAATGAGTGGAAGCAATTCCTACCCATACTGATGATGCTAATACTGTTGTTTCATTTGTTAGAAACCATATTATTTGTCGCTTTGGATCACCACGAGCAATCGTGAGTGATCAAGGCACTCACTTTTGTAACAGGAGACTAGCAGGATTACTGAAGAAGCATGGGATAGCTCACAAAGTAGCAACAGCTTAGCATTCCCAGACTAATGGGCAAGCAGAAGTATCTAACAGAGAGATTAAACACATTCTGGAGAAGATAGTAAAGCCTCATAGGAAGGACTGGAGCACCAGACTTGTTGATGCACTCTGGGCATATCAAACAGCGTATAAGACACCCATTGGGATGAGCCCCTTCCGCCTAGTGTATAGAAAAGCTTGTTACCTCCTAGTAGAGGTGGAACACAAGGCTTTATGGGCTGTGAGGGAGTGCAACATGGGATTTGGGGAAGCTGCAACTAGCAGAATTAGAGAATCTTCACCTAGAAGCATATGACAACTCCAGGCGATACAAAGAGAAGATGAAGGTTGTGCATGACGATCACATAAAAAGGAGAGAGTTCAGACCAGGGGAGTTAGTTCTTCTTTATAACTTCTAACTGAGGCTCATGCCAGGCAAACTGAGATCAAGATGGGAAGGTCCCTACAGAGTAGAGAAGGCAGAGCCATACGAAGTTTTTGACATGCGTCATCCTTCTAGCTCCAAATTCATCAAGGTTAATAGACATCACCTAAAGCTTTATCATGGTGAGAAGATGAAAGATCACAAGGAACTAGAGGTCTTCCTCTTGGAAGACCCACCAATAAAAGCAGAATGAGCCTGAAGACCGTCCAACTTAAGGACGTAAAAGTAAAGTGCTAGGTGGGAGACAACCCACCATGGTATGATCGTTCCGTTTCAGTCTTAGTTTTGTTCTATTCTACTTTATTTTTCTTAGTGATTCTTCTCATAATCTCTGTATATAGTCTGCATTTGCATGTGCATTCTGCATTAAAAAAAAAAGATGCACGCGACGCGCAAGCGTCGCTGACGAGACCGCGTCATATGTGCATTCGAAACAAAGAAGGAAAGAAGCAGAGAGTTACGCGGGAGCGTGGCTGGAGGCGTGGCTTAGGCACAAACACGCCCACGCGTACGCGTCAGACAAAGAAGCAAGGAAGCAGAGAGTTACGCCGGAGCGTGGCTGGAGGCGTCGCTTAGGCCCAAAGATGCCCACGCGTACGCGTCCCTGACGCGTCCGCGTCGCTTGCGAAATCAGCCCTCCACGCGTGCGCGTCACCCACGTGCACTCGTGTCCCACAAAATCTACGTAAAGGGGTGTATGGCCAGAGAGTTATGATGGTGTGGGGCTGGAATTGAGCTTGAAACACAAGCCCTATCACGCGTACGCGTCCCTCACGCGTCCGCGTCATTTTTCAAAGTAAGGCCATTCACGCGTGCGCATCCCTCACGCGCACACGTCACCCTAAATTTTGGCAATGTGCATATGCAAAAGAGAGTTGTGCGTGCGCGAGGCTGCTCTCACGCCAATAGCACAAATCAGGTCACGTGTACGCGTCACCCACGCATACGCGTCACTTGAAAATAGCGTAAACCACACATTCGCGTGCTCCACGCTCACGCATAGCATGCGACGCACAGTTTAACTATACCTGCGCCAAAATTCTTATTTTTTCTCACCCAATCTTAATTCTTCCTTCACCCTTCTTAATTCTTTCTTCCTCCTTCTTTCTTCTTTATTCCTTCCTACTTTTTCCTTTCTTCTTTCACTCTTAATCTTCTTCATCAAGGTTCTTTTTCTTTTCTTCTTCCCTTTTTACTTTTCAATTATTACTTTTATTTATGTTTTCCTCTTCTTTTTTCTTTTTACCTTCATTATCTATGTTTTCTTTTTCTTTCTTTTTGCATTATTTTAATTGGTGTTAGAAATTTAATTAGGTGATTATTTTCTTCTATATTTTGCTTGTAGATTATTCAGGAATTGTTTGACAATTAGTATTACTTCTTAAGGGTTGCTTACATGTTCAAATTTAATACTTCCAATAACATATTTACCATGCATGCTAAGTGTCTGTGAAAAAGCTCGTATGGCATTGTGCATTCTTTTTAAATCATTCTATCCTACTACTCTAACGCCTGTTTTTCACAAAACCCTTTTTCATATATTATTGATTGAATATAATTGTCAATACAAACAGATTGTTAGTTTGAAACATTTGATAATCAAATTGGGCAATTAATGCTTGATCTATGCTACTCATGCCTTTGCCGGCATGCCAATAAACATCTTACATCTACTTGCCATAACATGCACTTGCTATATTTCCATTGATGAACTTATCACATGTAGTCGCGACCATGTGTTAACGACATCCTTCTTTACCGTGCAATGATTATCACTTGTACCGTCCTCTTCCTTGCTCAAACCCTTAGCTTTACGTGTTACTTTCCTTTTCCCTTTTCAGGATGGCCACCAAGAAGGGTAAAGAGAAAGCTACTCCCAAACCACCGGCAAGGAAAGGAACAAAAAGATCACTAGCTGTGGAACCTTCTTCAACAACAGTAAAGCCCTCAACAAAGCAACTCAAGAGGATCATCAAGGTCAATGAAAAAGAAAAAGCCTCTCCAGCAAAGGACACTGCGCGGTTCACTAACCGCTACTGTGAGCAGATATTTCCCATTTTGGCTGAGCGGAACTATAACAATGAGCACCTTCTCATCCTCCTGACCCACACTGTTGAATGTGTTGAACCCCACATTGAGCAAAGACAATGGGGACTCCTACGGAGACAGCCACGGTAGGTTAACCTTTCATGGGTAGTTGAATTCTACTATAATCTTCACATGCCAACCATGTAGTCTGTCTATGTCTGTCAAAAGCAAGTCCCCATAACTGAAGAGGCCATTCAGCAAGCTCTAGATCTTCCCCCTGCTCCAGAAGGATTGGACTCATACCAAGAAGCCTCTTTCAAGCGCCAGACATACCAATTTGACTGGGACACCGTTCTCAGAGTTATAGCACAACCTGGCAGCAGATGCATCTATGGATACCATCGATCCCGACCTAAGGGCATATTGACTTTAGCACTCACCTTGGAGGCTCGAGTATGGGCACAGATTATGTCCCATTACGTCTTTCCGAGCACTCACGAGTCCTCCTTCACTGCAGACATGGCTGTTCTACTTTGGTGTATCCTTACAGACCAGCCTCTCAATTTACCAAGACACCTTCGGCATACTATGGGACACGTACAGATCGCGGGCAACTTACCTTTTCCTGCATTGATTTTGGATCTAGTCTCAGTAGCCAGAGTCTCCTACAGAGCTGGGGACACCAAGGCCATGATTCCACGGGATGATCAGTACGTCCCTAACGGGAAGTATATCAGACCTCCAGCAGCCACTACTAGCCGGCCAGCAGAACCGGCCGGAGATATTCCTTCTCCTTCTGTATCACAAGAACCTTCAACAAATCAGCTACTCCTACAGATAATTGAGAGGTTAAACCGGCTTGACCGGCAGGGAAAGCGAAGAGAGCGCCATAACAAGCGCCGATTTACATACCTCAAGGAGCTGCTTGTTGGTAACCACCCACCTGAAGAAGACCCAGACACCCCGGACTCCACTTCATTTACCAGCACAGGGAGCCATGATGGTCCCGATTGTGGAGATACTGCTATTTGTTCCTGACTGATGGCACCGAGGACAGTGCCAAGCTTTAACTTTGGGGAGGTCGGTAAGTACCTGACTTCCGGAGGTAATTTCTCTTTCTTAGAACCAATAAATTATTTATTTTTCTTTTGTTTCAGACAGGATAGATTGCATAGTAATAGGTGTTTGCATGAATGTTCTAATTGGTTGAAAAATAATAAGTTTCTTTTTAAGACTCTATTTTTTTTGAAAATTTCACTAATTTAAATCAGAATTTTTTGTGTTAAACTTGTTTGAAGATTGTAATTTGGAACATAGTTTAAAGCTAGAACACACAACCTGTGAAAATTGAGCTTAATTACATGGTTATACTATTTAACCATAAAAATTTTATTCTTATTTGTTTTTCTTCTCTGTGATTGTAATCTATATTTTGTTCCATCCTATATGTCCAATATTGAATGTGTTATATGAATGCATATGATTGAGGCCATTATTTGATTATTAGCCCACTTATCCCAAATAGCCTACCCTTCCATTCACCTTTGTTAGCCACTTTGAGCCTTTTAATCCCATTTGTTCTATATTTTACCACATCACTAGCCTTAAGTAGAAAAATAAGTAATCACCCCATTTGAATGTTTGGTTAGCTTAAGATAGATATCGTGTGTCAATCAAGTGTGGGAAAACTGTGGGAACATGGGTTAATAGGGAATGTCTTATCTTTCTATTTCATTTAATTATTGGGAATTTGGGTACCTACTCATGTGAAAGCAGAAAAATTAAAAATCCATGTGCATTGATAAGTTATGTTTTCTTTTATGAAAAAAAAAACAAAAATATTCAAGTAATTAAGTAAATAAATAAATGAATAAGGGGACAAAATTATCCCAATGTTAAGTTAATAAAAGATCAATCCATGTGTGATACAAATTAAAAGAAAAGTTGATGTATGAGTGTGTAATGCAAAAGTGGGAAAATTATGGGTAGCTAGGCATGATCTTAAAAGTATAAAGAGTATACGTATAGGTGAAAGCTTAGGTTAATCAAGGATTCAATTTGTAGCTCACTTAGCCATATATATATACCCTCACCTTTACCTTAGCCCCATTACAACCTTGAAAAGACCTCATGATGTTTGCATTGGTACATTAAATACTTGTTGATTGGTTAGGTCAAGAACAAGGTTTAGAAAGCATGACTAGAGAAGAGTAAAGTGATTACCCTATACACTTGAGTGATTAGAGTGCACATATACTATCAGTAAGTGTTCAATGCTTGATTCTATGTTCCCTGCTTTCATGAGCTGTCTTCTTACAAGTTTACTTGTTTTTACTGTATGATTTTAATTAGTGATATCTGATTTATGTTTGTCTTGAAGAACTTATTTACTTTTAACTAAGTAGGCAAAATCATCTTAGCATATAGTTGCATTCATACATAGGTTGCATTGCACTGCATGAGTCTTACTTTTCCCTACTCATTTATTTTATCTCCTTGAGCTAAGAATGAGGACATGCTAATGTTTAAGTGTGGGGAGGTTGATAAACCACTATTTTATGGTTTATCTTGTGTTTAATTGAGTGGTTTCATCAAGTCTTTACCCACTTATTCATATGATTTGCATGATTTTACAATTCCTTCGTAATTTTGTTCTATGGTTGAAAACTTGCTTCCCAGAGATCTTTAATTTCTGTATTTTAATTCTCCTTTATACCATTCGATGCCGCGATCCATGTGTTAAGTGTTTCACGTTTTATAGGGCAAGAATGACTTAGAGAATGGAGAGGAAGCTTGCAAAAATGGAAAGAACACAAGAAACTAAGAAGATAACCAGCGAGCATCGACACGCACGCATGGCTCACGCGAGTGCACGATATGAAGAAATTTGCAGCATCGCGTGCGCGTCCCTGACGCGTACGCGTGGATTGGAGTTTGCACAAAGACGCGTGTGATAAACCCATATTCTATTATATATTTTGTGCCCAATTTGAGTGATTTATTCAATCCTTCACCCACTTATTCATATTAATTGCATGGTTTTACTTTCCCTTCCTTATTATGTAATGTATGTGAAAAACATGTTTCATATGCTTAAAAATAATTATTTTGATTACCCTTTATTTCCATTCGATGCCGTGATTCGCGTGTTGAGTAATTTCAGATCTTCTAAGGCAGGAATGACTTAAAGGATGGAAAGGAAACATATAAAATTGGAAGGAAAGCATAAAATGGAGTTTTTGAAGAAACTGGCAGCGACGCGATCGCATGGACGACGTGGCCGCATGCCAGCATGAAATGGTATTGACGCGACCGCGTGATTGACGCGACCGCGCGCCTTAAGCGAAACGCATATGACGCGGACGCATGACTGAAGCGACCGCGTGGCAAGGAAAACTCCAATTGACGCGACCGTGTGACCCACGCGGACGCGTGACAGAGGCCACGCACTAGAAATTACAGAAAATACCCCCAGCGATTTCTGAAGCCCTTTTTGGCCCAAATCCAAGTCCAGAAGGCACAGATCAGAGGTTATGAAGTGGGGGAATGCATCCATTCGGGAAGAGACTCTCCAATTAGTTAGTTTTCATGATTTAGATTTAGTTTTGAGAGGGAAATTCTCTACTCTCTCTTTAGGATTAGGATTTAGATTAGGATTTTATTCGCTTTCAGGATTATCTCTTTTCACCAGGTTCAATATTCCTTTTTATTATTTTCTCAATTTTATTTATGAATTCTTCTATGTTACAGATTACTCTTTTGAATTAATGTTATTTGAGGTATTTCAGTTTATAATTGCTCTCTTTTATTTATGTTATTGTTATTCCCAATCTAAAGACATTTTTATTCCTGTAGATTTATTTTTCCCCTTTTGGTCTTGGTTAAGAAATCAGTAACTCAGGAGTTATTAAACTCAACATGATTGATAATCGTTATCTTTGCTAATTGAATTGAACTTCAATTTTGCAACAAAAAGGGAACAAAATGTACCAAAGTTTAAAGTTTCATAAATTCAATGTATATGTGTAAGAATCTAAAAAGAATACATGAGTGTGTGAAAAAGTGAAGAATGGATAGCTAGCCTTGTTTAGAATTGTTTAGGTTGTCATGGGTTAGGTGGGAAGTTTAAGTTAATCAAAGATTTGAATTTCAAGCTCACTTGACCATATGCATCCTACCTTGACCCTAGCCCCATTACAATCTATGGGAAAGTCCTCATGATATTTGTATGCATGCATGAAGTAATTGTTGATTGTTAGATGAAAAATAAATCTTAGAAAGTATGATTAGGGGAGGAATTGAGTGAATCAACCCCATACACTGAGTGCCTAGAGTGGATACACATCAAGCAAGGGTTCGATCGCTCAATTACATGTTTCCACCCATGATTATCTTTTCTTGCAAGTATGTGAACTCTTTCAATGATTCAATTAAATTGTGGTTTGCTTTGATTGCTAATACCTTAGCCCTTATGCTTGCATGTGTATTCATAGGGTTGGAATTATTTTGACTAAGCTATTGCATCATGTAAATAGATTCCAATCATATAGATAGCTTGCATTTAGTTAGTTGCATTGAATAAATGTTAATACCCTTTGCTTCTTTCTTGATTTTAGCATGAGGACATGCTTAGTTTAAGTGTGGGGAGATTTGATAAACCCTGATTTTGTGATTTATCTTGTGATTATTTTAGGGGATTTTACCACCTTTTCCCATATTTATTCAATGAAATAGCATGGTTTTGTAATTCTCCCTTGAATTGTGCTTAAGTGTAAAAACATGCTTTTTAGGCCCTTAAATTAGTGATTTTGATTCACTTTAATTCCATTTGATGCCTTGATGTGTTTGTCGAGTGATTTTAGGATCATAAGACAAGTATTGGATGGAAGAAATGAGGAGGAAAGCATGAAAAGAGGAGAATGTATGAAGAAACAAAGATTGGGAATGCACCAATGGATGCGCACGCGTACAAGGCGCACACGCACAAAAGGGGTTTTACATAGAGACGCACACGCGTACATGCCGCGTCCGCGCGGATGAAGATTTTGCCAATCGACGCGCACGCGGACATGGATCGCACGCGCCGATACTCTCACATGGCCCACTTAAAGGCAAAATACTGGGGGCGATTTCTGAGCTGCCCCGGCCCAAATCCAACTTGTTTCTGAGTGTATTTCATGCAGAATTGAAGTCCAAGCAAAGGGGGAGCAATTAGTTTAGCCAACATGAGCCTTTATTTAGTTTTCTAGAGAGAGAAGCTCCCTCTTCTCTCTAGAATTAGGTTAGGATTAGGTTAGATTGTCTTAGATCCATGTTTAATTACTTGATCTCATATTGTTTCCTTTATAATTTTTTATTTCTACATCTTGATTCTCTTACTTGTGATGTTAATTTCTCATTTTGCTCTCTTTTGTGATGATGAACTCATGTTGAATTTGATTTATATTTAATGCAATTTGATGTTGATGTTTCTTTTATTGATGAATTGAGTTGTGATTTTATTTTCCTTGCAATTAGTAGTTGGTAGATTTATTATTCTTGCAATTTATGATGTTTGCTTTTATTGCACTCTATGTATTTGATGAAATATTCTCTTCAGTTTTTGAGTAGTTTTGTCAACTCTTGGTCTAAGTTAAGGGAATTGGGTAAACTTGAGTTATTGGGTATAATAGATTTGGTGATTCGAGAACCCTTGGTGATCAATTTGACACCCATTGACGCTAACCCGCTACTGAGTTAATTAGTAGGTAGGTTGGGACTTAAAGGTTGATGGGATCAAACCTATTTGACGTACTTCAAGCTTATGAGTAGATGTTACGTACTTAAAGCTTTGGGAAGTAGACTTAATAGGTTGGCCTCTCATGATTATCAATATTTAGTTTGTTGACAAGGATGGTGATCTCGATTACCTAAGTCTTAGCCAAGAGTTCTTTATCTTGTTTTCTTTAATTACTTGCTTAATTTACTTTTCTTGCCCTCTTATGAACCAAAAACTCCCCTTACCCCTTTATAGCCAATAATTGAGCACTTTATTGTATCCTAGGGAGACGACCCGGAGTCCAAATACTTCAGTTAATTTTCATTGGGGTTCGTTATTTGTGACACAAAAACAAATATTTTAATTTGATGTAAGAGTTGTTTGTTGGTTTGGAGCTATGCTTACAACGAAATTCTTCTTTCTATAAGAGAAATTCCGAACCGACAACACGATTATCACCTATCAACCATCATGAAAAACACTTTATTTTTCTATTTCTAAACATGAACTAAAGATTATATAAACATGGTTGCACTTTCATGACTTTCAAAACTCAAAAGACTTTGACTCTCATGCTTCATTCTTGCAATATATAGAATACTAAACTTAATGTTTTGCTATATATTTTAAGAAACACATGTCAAAATGGCAATATGATCATTAATTTTGAAAGGTATCTTAGTGTGCCTGTAGGCACACCAAACTTAGAATTGGATCATATGCTCCACAATGTCATGGATAGTTGTCAAAATTATCTATGTGAGCTTGAATTCATGTTAGAGAAATAATTATTATTCATACTGAAGTATAAAAAACAAGGAAACTAAATCATGGGCTGCCTCCCATGGAGTGCTTCTTTAACGTCATTAGCTTGACGGTTGGTCTTTGTCAGGGTGGATTGTAGTGCCTTAGGTCTTCTCCCCTTACAATGAAGCA
Source organism: Arachis ipaensis (assembly GCF_000816755.2). Classification (NCBI taxonomy): domain Eukaryota; kingdom Viridiplantae; phylum Streptophyta; class Magnoliopsida; order Fabales; family Fabaceae; genus Arachis; species Arachis ipaensis. The sequence continues at coordinate 86,404,257 of NC_029785.2, forward strand.
GTCTCCACTTGATTCCTTGATGATCTCTACATGCTCTAAGGAGAGGACCTTTCTGATGGTGAATACTTGAGGTAATTGAGATGGAATGGTTGGAAGATGGGGTGGGGTTGGTGGATGGTGGGCAGATATCACCTTGTCTCCAAAGGAAAAACCCTCTGTAGGAATCTTCTTATTTCTCCATCCCCTTGGCAATTTCTTCACAACTCTTTTCTCTTCTTCCAGTGGTTCTCCAGTGATTATTGTGTCAGGGGGTTCCTTATTAACTACTCTTCCCAACTCTTGTGGCTTCAGTTCTTTCTTGAGTTCCCTCAGTTGTTGTATCTCTTGAATTTCTTGCTTGTTCACCAAGGACTGTTTTAGGGGTTCAATTGCTGATTCACTGTTGCTTTCTTTTGTGCACATGTTGCTGTGATCATACTTTAACTCTTTAGGTTCTGGCTCAGACTCAGATGCTGGTTTGAAAACATGAAAGGTGAGGTGTTCATCATGTATTCTCAGGATTGGCTCTCCTTGTTCCACATCTATTAGGGCTCTAGCAGTGGCTAGAAATGGTCTCCCCAGAATAATGGAATGAAGGTAACTTTCTTCCATGTCCAGAACAACAAAGTCAGTGGGGAGGAAGTAGTTTTCTATTTTCACCAATACATCTTCTACTATTCCATGAGGGAATTTGAATGATCGACCTGCCAATTGGAGGGCCATTCTTGTTGGTTTGGCTTCCTCAATCTTCATTCTTTTCATCATTATTAAGGACATTAAATTTATACTAGCTTCCAAGTCACATAAGGCTTTTTCAACTGTTATTTCCCCTATGATGCATGAATTTTGGAAGCTTCCTGGGTCTTTCAATTTTGGAGGCAGCTTGTGTTGAATGATAGCACTATATTTCTCAGTTAATACCACAGTTTCATCATTCCTCCAGCTTCTCTTCTTGGTCATCAATTCCTTCAGAAACTTAGCATAAAGTGGCATTTGCTCTAGTGCTTCTGCAAAGGGAATGTTGATCTGAAGTTTCTTGAAAATCTCCAAAAATTTGGACAATTGGCTGTCCTTTGCATTCTTCATGAGGCGCTGAGGGTAAGGAGCCTTTGGGACATATGGCCTTAGAACTTTTTTCTCTTTTGATACAGTGGCAGTAGGTGTTTGTGCTTCTTCCTTGTCATCTAAACTACCCTCTGCTTCCTCCTCTTGAGTCTCCTTTGAATTCTTTGTCAATTTCCTTCCACTTCTGAGGGTAATAGCTTTGCATTCCTCTCTTGAAGTTGTTTTGGTGGCATTACCTGAACTGTGGCCTGGAGTTTTCTTAGACAAGTATCCAATTTGTGCTTCAAGTTTCTGAGTGGCAGCATATTGATTTTGCAGATTGGATGTTACTTCCTCGTGGAATTTCTTCATGTCTTTAAACTCCTTGCAAAGGTTTGCAAGCATAGATTCCATTTTGGCCATTCAGTCATCATCATGTGGTGATGGTTGGTTGAAATTGGGGTGTTGAGAGTGGTTGTTGTGGCTTTGGTATGGTGGCTATGAATAAGTGTTTTGTGTGGTCTAGTATGGTTTTTGGTTGGAGTTTTGGTGAGTGGAGTTATTATACTGGGTTGGATTTTGGGGTCTATGGTCTTGGCCTTGGCTTTGTTGGTTTCCCCACCAAAAGTTTGGGTGGTTTCTCCAACCAGAGTTATAGGTTTTAGAGTATGGATCATTAGCTTGCCTCGACGAATTTCCAAGGTAATTAGCTTCCTCCCAGTTAACTCGTTCTTCTATGTCCAACTCTTCTTGGGGTGATGGTTGAGTGTGGATAGCTGCAGCCTGATTCTTCTCCATTTGCTTGGTCAATTCAGCCAGTTGCTTGGTGATCATCTTGTTCTGGGCTAAGATTGCATCCATATGGTTTAATTCCAAGACTCCCCTGTTGTTACTCCTATCTGAGGCATAAAAATACTCATTGTCAGCCACTGTCTCTATAACATCAATGGCTTCTTCAATGGTCTTCTTCTTATTTAGGGAACCTCTAAATGAGTGGTCTACAGCCTTTTTTGATTCATGACTCAGCCCTTCATAAAAGATATGAATTTGCACACACTCATTAAACATATCAAGGGGGCATTTTCTTGTTAAATCTTTGAATCTCTCCCAGGTTTCTGATGACAAGTCATCTTATGCTAGTTTCACAAGCATTTTTCATTTGTTTCATTAGGTTTTATGCACTTTCTTACACAATAAGAAAGTGGATGGAGTGGAATTTCATGATTATATTGATTCAATTAAACATCATTTATTTTGTACAAAATTATGAGATTTATACATGAATTAGGTGATTATTATAAATGATGTAAATTCTTATGATTTTGATGAGACTTTGATGGTGTGTTTGAATAATGACAGGTAAAAAGATGATGAAGAGAAAAATCAAAGAAGCAGGGTGCAGGTGAACGCTACGTTCATTTCATGAACGCCACGTTCACCCGTGACGCGCACGCGCACTAGGCGCTTAAGCCCGGAATAACATGTTGGAGATCCACGCGTACTCACAAATGGCGCGCCCGCGTGCATCGAGGATCAGCGTTCACCAACAATGAACGCTACGTTCATTTCGAGTGAACGCTTGCGATACTTTCAGACTTCGAACTTGAAGAAAGGAATCGACGCACGCGCGCACTTGCCGCGCCCGCGCCGATCGAATAAAAGTGGTGATGGACGCAGATGCGTACAAGACGCTAGAATGCAGAATTCATATGTTGCTATACACGCACAAGCGCACAAGGCGTGCATGCGGACATAGCGTTCATGGCGCGAACGGAGCGTTCAGTTAATGAACGCTGCTCAAGGGCGCGCTCACACACAATACGCACCCGCGACGATAATGAGGAATGCCAGGGATGCGCTCGCGCACAAGACGCGCCCGCGTTGGTGAAAGAACGCTACGTTCAGTTTGAGAACGCTACGTTCACCTGATGCTGCATGGATTACCATTTCGGACCCACTTCATGAAAAAGCCAACAAGCCCACTCCAAGCACTAAATGACTAAATTGGAATGTGTACAAATAGATAGGAATTTGATTTCATGAGGGCTCGTTCGTTTTTAGTTTTCATTTTTAGAATTTTATAATTGGGATCAGATCTAAATTTTCCATTCTGTTTTCATTTTTTCTCTTCTACAACCTTTTTTCTTTCTGTTTTGGGTCTTGAACTTGGATTGAAGAATTCTGCTGAATTTCTTCATCTGAGAATTCATCTTTTACTTTTCCTTTCATAGTTCTAAAAATTGAGATCTGATCATAGTTTACTTTCTAATTTTCTGTCTTCTGCAATTTTTTCATTTTTGTTTTGAGAGCCATTGAGATTTGAGTTTCCTTCCTGTTTTATCTTTCTTCTGCAATTATCAATTTCTCTTTTAGAATTTTATAGCTGATCTAAGTTTTCATTCTGTTCTGATCTTCTTCTGAAACTTTCCATTTCTGTTGTGGTACTAAAATCCTGATTGATCTACTTTCTAAATTTCTTCATCTGATAGTTCTTTAGTTCACTACAATTTACATTTTCCAGTTCTGTTTTAATTACCAATACCCAAATCCCTTTACTATTCATGCAATTTAAGTTTTCCAGCAGTTTAAATTCAGTAATTTACATGACTTGCACTTGCACTTTAAGTTTCAGTTATTTACTTTTCTTGCAATTTAAGTTTAAGCTCTTTTAATTTCTTGCACTTTAAGTTTCTGCAATTTTACTTCTTCTGCATTTAAGATTCTGTAATTTTCCTTTCTGCTCTTTAGTTTACTTGCAATTTTACCTCTGTTAACCGAATTTCACCCAAATCATCAACTATTCGCTTAACTAAATTCATCACCATACTAAAATTGCTTGATCCATCAATTCCTGTGGGATCGACCTCACTCATATTAGTTATTACTACTTGATGTGACCCGGTACACTTGCCAGTGAGTTTTGTGTGGAATCGTTTTTCCCTCATCAAGTTTTTGGCACCGTTGTCAGAAATTGATTTAGATTGACAATGATTAAGTAGGTGATAATTTAGATTAAGCACTTTTTCTTTGTTTTTGTTGAGCATTTTAACTGTTTGAAATTTTGTTTCAACTAACGTTAACCACATTCTAGCAGTAGAGTGTCTTATTTTCGTTTTCTGCTGTTGTCTGTGTTGTATGCCAGGAGGAAGGAGAGGTGAATCCGATTCCTTTGATTCTGAGCCAGAGAGAACATTACTGAGAAGAAGAAGAGAAGCAAAAGGAAAGGGAATTATTAGAGAAGAAGCATTAGAAGAAGAGGATCAAGAGATGGAGGATAACATCCCAATTCAACCTGAGGATGTGGCCAACAACAATGGCCCACCTCAAAAGAGAGTTCTAGCTTCCGACACCTTCCCCAATCCAAGAAACTGTGGGAGTAGTATACTAACTCCCAATGTTCATGCAGACAATATTGAGTTGAAGCCTCAGCTCACTACTCTGGTGCAGAACAACTGTTCCTATGGAGGAGATCCAACCCAACACTTATCCATATTTTTGAGGATTTGTGAAACTATCAAGACTAATGGTGTGCATCCAAACATCTACAAACTGTTGTTGTTTCCATTCTCCTTAAGGGACAAAGCTTCTCAATCGGTAGAGACATTCCCTAAGGAAAGCATCAACAATTGGGAAAATCTAGTGAGCAAATTCCTAGCCAAATTTTACCCACCTCAGAGAATCATTAGATTGAAGACAGAAGTGCAAACATTCTCTCAATTGGATGGAGAATCACTATATGATGCCTGGAAAAGATGAAAGCTCAAGAAGTCCTTGATTATTCAGCAGGAGGTTCATTACAACTCATGAAGACAGCTGAGGAAGCCCAAAACCTCATAGACACTGTAACCCTAAAGGCAACGCCAGCTAGCTCAAAAGAAAGGTGTGTTAGAGCTGGAAGGTGTGGATACCATTTTGGCACAAAATAAGGTGATGCACCAACAGATCCAGCAGCAAATAGAATTGATGGCTAAGAGGATTGATGGTCTTTAAATTGCAGCAGTGAGCACTCCAAATCAACCATCAGCTGGATGGGGGCAGAATGAAGAAGCTTATGAAGAGCAGCAGCCAGAACAAGTGAATTATATGCACAACCAAGGTGCTGGACAGAATGAATTGCATGGAGACACTTACAACTCCTCTTGGAGGAACCATCCCAATATAAGGTGGAGAGACAACCAAAACCAAAATTCATGGCAAAGGAACTCCAACCAAAATAACTCCCGCAATATAAACCACCAGAATCATCAAAACACTAACCAAAATCCATATAGAAAACCACAAAACAACTACCCCAATTCCAACTTCTATCTACCCACAACCCATCAACTAACCAAAATAATTTTCAACAACCACGTTCGTCTCACACTCAGCCACAACCACCCCAAGAAGCTCAAAGAATCTCCAATTTGGAGATGATAATGGAGAAGATGATGAAACATCAAGAGCTAGCCAATAAGAACCATGAAGCTTCACTAAGAAACCTGGAAAGACAAATAGGCCAATTGTCCAAACAACCAGAGATACCAACCAATACCTTCCCCAGTGACACCATTCTAAACCCCAAAGAGGAATTTAAGTAATACAACTGAGGAGTGGAAGAACATTGGAGGATGGCAATGCTAGTAGTAAGAAGTAAGTGACAATTGAAGAAAAGAACCAGGAAGAGTTCAAGGAGAAGGATGATGAACCGCTAGCTTCAAAGAAGGGAAAGTAGATTATTGAGGAACATTCACAAGAACAAAGGAAAGAAGTGAAGCCTTACACTCCTTCTTTGCCATATCCTCAAAGATAGCAAAAGGAGCTTAAGGATGAACAGTTCCCAAAGTTTTTAGAAGTTTTTAAGAAGATAGAGATCAACATCCCATTTGCTGAAGCATTGGAGCAAATGTCTCTGTATGCAAAATTTCTCAAGGAGCTCATCAATAAGAAGAGAAGCTGGAATGAGAAGGAAACAGTGATCTTAACACAAGAATGCAGTGCAGTGATTCAAAAAGGGCTCCCACCCAAACTCAAAGTTCTTGGGAGTTTTATCATATCATGCACTATAGGGAATACTATCTTGGAAAAAGCTCTCTGTGACCTAGGTGCCAGCATCAATTTAATGCCACTTTCACTGATGAAAAAGCTTGCAATAGATAAAGTAAAACCCACCAGAATGTCACTCCAAATGGCTGACAGATCACTCAAAATACCTAATGGAGTTGTGGAGAATTCGTTAGTGAAAGTAGGAGAATTCATACTCCTTGCTGACTTTGTCATTTTAGACATGGAGGAAGAAGGACACAACTCAATCATCATGGGGAAGCCCTTTTTAGCCACAGCAAGGGCTATAATTGATGTAGAGAAAGGTGAAATGATACTCAGAGTACATGATGAGAAGATGATCATCAATGTCTTTAAAGCCACGCAATAGCCCCCTGAGAAAGAAAGGCATATGAGAGTGGAAATTGTGGAAGAAGTAGAGAGGGGGTTACTTGAGGCCAACGACCAGGAGGAACAAGAAGATGAAATAGAAGTGGAACAAGATTTCACAGAAGAGGAAGTAGCAAAAATCTCCTCTGAAGGCAAGACAGAAGAAAGGCCAAAACAAGAGTTAAATCCTCTTCCCCCTCATCTCAAGTATGTATTTCTTGGAGATGCAGAGGCCCTGCCAGTGATCATAAATTCTTCCTTAAACATAGAAAAAGAAACAAAGCTGATTGAAGTGTTGAAAGCTCACAAAACAGCCTTGGGTTGGACGATTTATGATATCAAGGGCATAGGCCCTGCCATCTGTATGTACAAAATTCTACTGGAGGAAGATTCAAGGCCTGTTGTTCAATCCCAAATAAGGCTTAACCCAACCATGAAGGAGGTAGTTCAAAAAGAAGTGATGAAGCTATGGAATGCTGGAATCATATACCCAATCTCTAACAGCTCTTGGGTGAGCCCAGTACAAGTAGTGCCAAAGAAAAGTGGCATGACTGTCATCTTCAATGAGAAGAATGAACTCATTCCCACAAGCACAGTGACGCGGTGGAGAATGTTCATCGATTATAGAAGACTGAATGATGCTACAAGGAAAGATAATTTTCCTTTTCCATTCTTCGACCAGATGCTGGAAAGATTGGCTGGCCATGCATACTATTGCTTCCTGGATGGGTACTTCGGATACAATCAAATAGTGGTGGATCCCAAGGATCAAGAAAAGACTTCCTTCACCTGTCTATTTGGAGTTTTTTCTTATAGAAGGATGCCCTTTGGGCTATGCAATACCCCTGCAACTTTTCAAAGATGTATGCTTTCTATATTTTCTGACATGGTAGAAAAATTTTTAGAAGTCTTCATGGATAATTTTTCTATCTTTGGCAATTCATTTGAAACCTGCTTGGATCATTGATGAGCGGATATTTTATACGCTTTTTGGGGTTAATTTCATATAGTTTTTAGTGTGTTTTAGTTAGTTTTTAGTTTATTTTTAGTAGTTTCTAGGCAAAATTCATATTTCTGGACTTTACTATGAGTTTGTGTATTTTTCTGTGATTTCAGGTATTTTCTGGCTGAAATTGAGGGAGCTGAGCAAAAATCTGATTCAGGCTGAAAAAGGACTGCTGATGCTGTTTGATTCTGACCTCCCTGCACTCAAAATGGATTTTCTGGAGCTACAGAACTTCAAATGGCGCGCTTCCAATTGCGTTGGAAAGTAGACATCCGGGGCTTTCCAGCAACATATAATAGTCCATACTTTGCTCAAGGATAAATGACTTAAACTGGCGTTCAACGCCAGTTCCATGTTGCTGTCTGGCGTCCAGCGCCAGAAACAAGTTACAAGTTGGAGTTCAACGCCAGAAAAGGATCCAAAGCTGGCGTTGAACGCTCAAAACAGCCCTATGCACGTGATTAGCTTAAGTCTCAGCCCCAGCACACACCAAGTGGGCTCCAGAAGTAGATTTCTGCACCATCTATCATAGTTTGTTCATTTTCTGTAAACCTAGGTTACTAGTTTAGTATTTAAACAACTTTTAGAGGTTTATTTTGCATCTCATGAAATTTTAGATCTGAACTTTGTACCTTTTGATGGCATGAGTCTCTAAACTCCATTGTTGGGGGTGAGGAGCTCTGCTGTGTCTCGATGAATTAATGCAAGTATTTCTGTTTTCCATTCAAACATGCGTGTTCCTATCTAAGATATCCATTCGCACTTCAATATGAATGTGATGAACGTGACAATCATCATCATTCCCCCACGAACGCGTGCCTGACAACCACTTACGTTCCACCGTAGAATGAATGAATATCTCTTAGATCTCTTGATCGAAATCTTCGTGGTATAAGCTAGATTGATGGCAACATTCAAGAGAATCCGGAAAGTCTAAACCTTGTCTGTGGTATTCTGAGAAGGATTCAGGGATTGAATGACTGTGACGAGCTTCAAACTCGTGAGTACTGGGCGTAGTAACAGACGCAAAAGGATAGTAAATCCTATTCCGGTACGATTGAGAACCTGCAGATGATTAGCCGTGCGGTGACAGCGCATTTGGACCCTTTTCACTGGAAGGATGGATGGTAGCCATTGACAACGGTGATCCACCAACACACATCTTGCCATAGGAGGACGTGATTGCGTGAATCAGAAAACAGTGGAAAGCAGAATTTCAGAAGACAAAGCATCTCCAAAACTCCAACTTACTCTCCATCATTGCATACAAGTATAATTTGTGTTCTGCCCTTTTATTCCTTGCAATCAAATTTGATAAGTGAATTATTTTATTGTTTTTCTGACTAAGAGTTACAAGGTGACCATAGATTGCTTCAAGCCAACAATCTCCGTGGGATCGACCCTTACTCACGTAAGGTATTACTTGGACGACCCAGTGCACTTGCTGGTTAGTGGTACGAGTTGTAAAAAGTGTGATTTACAATTCGTGCACCAAGTTTTTGGCGCCGTTGCCGGGGATTGTTTAAGTTTGCACAACTGACGGTGAATCTTGTTGCTTAGATTAGGAAATTTTTGTCTTTTGGGTCAGAGTCTTTTATTTTCTTTTCAAAAATTTTTCAAAAATAATTTTTCTATTAAATCTCGTGCCAAACTTTAAGTTTGGTGTTTTCTTGTTGGTTTTCCTTTGTTTTTCAAAAAATTTTATTTTGGTTTTCTAAAAATTTTAAGTTTGGTGTTCTTTCTTCATGTTCTTGTGTTCTTGTGAGGCTTCAAAGTGTTCTTGAGTTTTCCTTGCGTCTTGATCTTAAAATTTTTAAGTTTGGTGTTCCTTGGTGTTTTCCCCCCAGAATTTTTGAAAACAAGGAGCATTAGATCAAAAAAATTTTAAATCTTGGGCTATCTTATTGTTTCTCTCTTTCCTATTTAAATTCAAAAATATATTTTCTCTCTATTTTTAAAACAAATTTTCAAAAATTATTTTTAAATTTCAGATTTTTTTTCAAAATTTAAAATCTTTTTCAATTCATATCTTTTTCAAAACTTCCTGACCACTTTCTCTCTCCTCATTTTTTCGAAAATCTTCACCTATTTTTATTTATTTTATTTTAATTTATTTTATTTTCGAAATAATTAAATAAATAAATAAGTAAATAAAAATAAAATTTTTTATTTTACATCATCTCCCTTTCTCCGTCATGGATCTAAGTGGAAATGAACAGTCCAGGAGGACTCTGGGGTCATATGCTAACCCCTCTACTGCTTCATATGGGAGTAGTATCTGCATACCCTCCATTGGAGTCAGTAGCTTTGTGTTGAATCCTCAACTCATTATCATGGTACAGTAAAGCTGCCAGTATTCCGGTTTTCCACAGGAAGAACCTACAGAGTTTCTGGCACAGTTTTTACAAATTGCTGACATAGTACATGATAAGGAAGTAGGTCAGGATGTCTACAGATTATTACTGTTTTCATTTGCTGTAAAAGACCAAGCCAAGAGGTGGTTAAATCACCAACCTAAGGCTAGCATAAGGACATGGAAACAGCTGACAGAAAAATTCATGAATCAATACTTTCCTCCAAAATGGATGACACAGCTAAGGCTGGACATCCAAGGCTTTAAACAAGGAGATAATGAATCTCTTTATGATGCCTGGGAAAGATACAGAGAGATGCTACGAAAATGCCCCTCTGAAATGTTTTCAGAGTGGGTTTAGTTAGACATCTTCTATTATGGGCTTACAGAAAGAGCTCAGATCTCTTTAGATTGCTCAGCTGGTGGATCTATTCACATGAGAAAGATAATTGAAGAAGCTCAAGAGCTCATTGATACAGTTGCTAGAAATCAGCATCTGTACCTAAGCAGTGACTCTTCCAGGAAAGAAGAGGCTAAAACAGTAACTGCTGAACTCAGTCCTGCAGAGCAAGCTACTGAATTCAATCAGCAATTGGATTTTCTAACAAAGCAGTTAGCTGAATTCAAGGATAAACTACAAGAGACAAGGATGGCTAATATAAACATGGAAGTACAATTAAAGCAAACAAAGCAGCAGCTGTCAAAATAAATAACAGAAGAATGCCAAGCAGTTCAATTAAGAAGTGGGAAGACATTAAATACCCCACCTCAAGGCAGCAAGAAGCCAAGAAATGAGCAAACCACCCAAAATCCACTTGAGGACAGTAAGAGCCCAGGAAAAAATAATTCTGGTGCTAAAACGCCAGAAATTGGGTGGAAGGCTGGCGTTGAACGCCCAGACCATGCTCAGGACTGGCGTTCAACACCAGAAACAAGCAAGGATCTGGCGTTGAACGCCCAAAAGAGGCATAGTTCTGGCGTTCAGACGCCAGGAACAGATGAGGAGCTGGCATCTAACGTCACTCCAGCTTCTAACTCTGGCACTCAATTGCCAGTGAGGGATCAGACACACACAAGTGCTGATGACAACTCATCTAAAAAAGCCTCTTCAACCACTTTTGTAGGAAATAAACCTACAGCAACTAAGGTTGAGGAATATAAAGCCAAGATACCTTATCCTCAAAAACTCCGCCAAGAGGAGCAGGATAAGCAATTTGCTTGCTTTGCAGATTATCTCAAGACTCTTGAAATAAAGATTCCATTTGCAGAGGCACTTGAGCAAATACCTTCTTATGCCAAGTTCATGAAAGAGATCTTGAGTCATAAGAAGGATTGGAGAGAAACTGAAAGAGTTCTCCTCACTGAAGAATGCAGTGCAGTCATTCTGAAAAGCTTTCCTGAAAAGCTTAAAGACCCTGGGAGTTTTCTGATACCATGCACATTAAAAGGTAATTGCACCAAGATAGCTTTATGTGATCTTGGGGCAAGCATCAACCTAATACCTGCATCCACTATCAGAAAGCTTGGTTTAACTGAAGAAGTTAAACCAACCCGGATGTGTCTCCAACTTGCTGATGGCTCCATTAAATACCCATCAGGCGTGATTGAAGACATGATTGTCAGAGTTGGGCCATTCGCCTTTCCCACTGACTTTGTAGTGCTGGAAATGTAGGAGCACAAGAGTGCTACTCTCATTCTAGGAAGACCCTTCCTAGCAACTGGACGAAATATCATTGATGTCCAACAGGGGGAAATAACCCTGAGAGTCAATGATGATAAGTTTAAGTTGAATGCTGTCAAAGCCATGGAGCATCCAGACACAACAAAAGACTGCATGAAAGTTGATCTTATTGACTCTTTGGTAGAAGAGATCAACATGGCTGTGAGTCTCGAATCAGAGTTGGAAGACATCTTTAAAGATATTCAGCCTGATTTGGAGGATTCAGAGGAAATGAAAGAGCCTCTGAAATTTCCTCTGGAAGAGGAAAAACCTCTTAAACCCGAGCTCAAACCATTACCACCATCCCTGAAATATGCATTTCTGGGAGAAGGTGACACTTTTTCAGTGATCATAAGCTCTGCTTTAAATCCACAGGAAGAGGAAGCACTTATTCAAGTGCTAAGGACACACAAGACAGCTCTTGGGTGGTCCATAGGTGACCTTAAGGGCATAAGCTCAGCTAGATGCATGCACAAAATCTTATTGAAGGATAATGCTAAACCAGTGGTTCAACCACAGAGGCGGCTAAATCCAGCCATGAAGGAAGTGGTGCAGAAATTATAGAAGGATGCCATTTGGGCTGTGTAATGCGCCTGCAACCTTCCAGAGATGCATGCTCTCTATTTTCTCTGATATGGTGGAAAAATTTCTGGAAGTGTTCATGGATGACTTCTCAGTATATGGAGACTCATTCAGCTCCTGTCTTGATCACCTGAAACTAGTTCTGAAAAGATGCCAAGAGACCAACCTGGTTTTAAACTGAGAAAAATGTCACTTTATGGTGACTGAAGGGATTGTCCTTGGGCATAAAATTTCAAACAAGGGAATAGAGGTGGATGAAGCAATAATAGAGGTAATTGAAAAATTACTACCACCTGCCAATGTTAAGACAATCAGAAGCTTTCTGGGGCATGCAGGATTCTATAGGAGGTTTATAAAGGATTTTTCAAAAATTGCAAAACCTCTGAGCAATCTGCTAGCTGCTGACACGCCATTTGTGTTTGACACAGAGTGTCTGCAGGCGTTTGAAACGCTGAAAGCCAAGCTGGTCACAGCACCAGTTATTTCTGCACCAGACTGGACATTACCATTTGAGCTAATGTGTGATGCCAGTGATCACGCCATTGGTGCAGTACTGGGGCAGAGGCATGACAAGCTTCTGCATGTCATTTATTATGCTAGCCTTGTTTTGAATGATGCCCAGAAAAATTACACAACCACAGAAAAAGAATTGCTTGCAGTGGTTTATGCCATTGACAAGTTTAGATCATACTTAGTAAGATCAAAAGTGATTGTGTACACAGATCATGCTGCTCTTAAATATCTACTCACAAAGCATGATTCAAAACCCAGACTCATAAGATGGGTGTTGCTTCTGCAAGAGTTTGATATAGAAATAAGAGACAGAAAAGGGACAGAGAACCAAGTGGCTGACCATCTGTCCCGGATAGAGCCAATAGAAGGGACGTCATTCCCCTCTCTTGAAATCTCTGAGACCTTTCCTGATGAGCATTTGTTTGCCATTCAGGAAACACCATGGTTTGCAGACATTGCAAACTACAAAGCTGCAAGGTTCATTCCCAAGGAATACATCAGGCAACAAAATAAAAAATTAATTACTGATGCAAAGTACTACTTGTGGGATGAACCCTATCTCTTTAAGAGATGTGCAGATGGCATAATCCGTAGGTTTGTGCCTCAAGAAGAAGCACAAAGGATCTTATGGCATTGTCATGGGTCACAATATGGAGGTCATTTCGGAGGTGAGCGAACAGCCACAAAGGTCCTCCAATGTGGCTTCTACTGGCCTACACTCTACAGAGATTTCCGCGAGTTTGTACGTAACTGTGACAGTTACCAGAGAGCTGGTAATTTGCCTCACAGTTACACCATGCCTCAACAAGGAATCTTGGAGATTGAGTTGTTTGATGTATGGGGTATTGATTTCATGGAACCTTTCCCACCATACTCAAACACTTATATTCTGGTGGCAGTTGACTATGTATCAAAATGGGTTGAGGCCATTGCCACACCCACCAATGATACTAAAACAGTGCTGAAGTTCCTCCAGAAACATATATTCAGCAGGTTTGGTGTTCCCAGGGTACTAATCAGTGATGGGGGCACTCACTTCTGCAACAGACAGCTTGATTCTGCCATGGTCCGGTATGGGATTCGCCACAAGGTGGCGACTCCATATCATCCACAGACAAATGGGCAAGCTGAAGTCTCTAACAGAGAACTAAAAAGAGTCCCAGAACGGACTGTAAGTACCCGTAGAAAGGATTGGGCACGAAGCTTGGATGATGCTCTATGGGCTTACAGAACAGCATTCAAGACTCCTATAGGGACCTCTCCATACCAACTTGTGTATGGTAAGGCATGCCACCTGCCCATGGAAATGGAACATCAACCCTACTGGGCAACCAGATTCCTAAACTTTGACGCTAAATTAGCTGGAGAAAAAAGATTGCTCTAGCTAAATGAGCTAGAGGAATTCAGATTCACTGCTTTCGAAAATGCCAAGCTTTATAAAGAGAAATAAAAAAAGTGGCATGACAGAAAGCTGTCATCTAGAATCTTTGAACTAGGACAAAAGGTTCTGTTGTTTAACTCTAGGCTCAGGCTATTCCCCGGGAAACTGAAGTCCCGGTGGAGGGGACCATATGTGATTACAAGTGTATCACCATATGGTTATGTGGAGATTCAAGATATTGATTCTAACAAGAAGTTTATTGTTAATGGAATGAGAATCAAGCACTATCTTGAAGGCAATGTTGAGCAAGAGTGCTCAAGGCTGAAGCTTGATTAAAAGCTCAGCAAGGTCCAGCTAAAGACAATAAAGAAGCGCTTGCTGGGAGGCATCCCAACCATGGGGCATCACTTCCTCTAAGCATTTTGCCCTATTCTTGATTTTATTTGTTTATATAAAGTTCACTGATACTAAGGTAAAGAGTCAATTGTATAAGTTCACAGGGTTACAGAAGGATTCTGCACACAAAACAGAGAAAAAGAGCTCACTGGCAAGAAAATGCCAATAAGAGTCTGTTTTGGGCGTTCAACGCCCAAAAGAAGCATCCACTGGGCGTTGAACACCAGTAAGGATAGCCATCTGGGCGTTAAACGCCAGACAGAAGCATCTTCTGGGCGTTGAACGCCAGAAAGAAGCTCCTTCTGGGCGTTTAACGCTAGATTTACAGCGTCCTGGGCGTTCAGAAAAATGGCCAGTGACAAAGGAGTTCCTGGCGTTCAATGCCAGAAAGAAGCAACAGCTGGGCGTTGAACACCAAGGAGAGGCAGCATTTGGGCGTTGAACGCCCAAAACATGCAGCGTTTGGGTGTTCAGACGCCAGGATGGTGGGGAGGAGGTGAATTCATTTTTGCTTCATATTTTTCATTCTAAATTTAATTTTCATGTTTCAATTCATGATTTCTTGCATAAACATGTTAAGAACCCTGATTTCTAAAATCCCTAATTTCTAAAAACCCTTTTTAAAAATATCAAATATATCTTAATCCATAAGCACAAATCCTTTTTTTTTCCAATTCAACCCTTTTTCAAAATTTTCAAAACAAATCTATCTGTTTTCATTCAAAAATCTTCTCAACTAATCAATATCTTTTTCAAATTTCCATACTATCTTTTTCAAAAATCCAAATCTATCTTTTTTCAAATATCTTTTCAATCTTTTCAATCTTAAATCATATCTTCTATCTTATCTTTCTTTGTATTTTCGAAATAACCCACCCCCCTCTCCCTTTAAATATGGATTCGGCCTCCCTCCCCTCTCATCCACCATCCTACACTAGCTCTCCTTCTATCCTTCTCCTTTCTTTTCTTTTGCTTGAGGACAAGCAAACCTCTAAGTTTGGTGTGTTTATCCGTGATCACTAAACCATACCCACTAAGATCATGGCTCCTAAGGGAAAACAACCCACTCCAAGAGGCAACAAAGAGAGTGTTCCAAAATCACTTTGGAATCAAGGGAAGTTCTTAACTAAAGAATATTCAGACCATTATTACAAAATAATGTGTCTAAGATCAGTGATCCTGGAAGTTAGATTCGATCTGAAAGAAGACGAATATCCAGAGATCCAGGAGCAAATCCGAATCAGGAACTGGGAGATCCTAGCCAATCCTGAAATGAAAGTGGGAAGGAATATGATCCAGGAGTTCTATGCTAATATGTGGCATACAGACAGGCAAAGACTATCTGGATCTGCTATCTATGACTATTGGGCCTTGGTCAGAGGAAAGATTGTTCATACCCACCCTGACAAGATCAGGGAGATCTTAAAGCTACCTCAGCTGAAAGATGATCCAGACTCCTTCAATAGGAGAATGATGAGAACAGACCAGGGCCTGGATAAGATTCTAGAGGATATATGCATCCCTGGAGCCAGGTGCACCACCAGCACGAAGGGTGTCCCAAATCAACTCAAAAGAGAAGATCTCAAACCAGTCGCCAGAGGATGGCTGGACTTCATTGGGCATTCTCTGCTGCCCACTAGCAACCGTTCTGAAGTCACTATTAGAAGAGCAGTGATGATCCATTGCATCATGATGGGAAAAGAAGTGGAAGTTCATCAACTGATTTCAACTGAATTCTACAAAATTGCAAACAAAAATTCCAAAGATGCCAGGTTGGCTTATCCAAGCTTGATTTCTATGCTCTGCAAGGACACTGGAGTAAGGATGGGAATAACTGAGTATATCTTAGTTGAGCAGCCAATCACCAAAGCATCAATGGAAAAACAACAATCACAGGATGACCCCATCAAGAAGGGAACATAGGAAATTCTCCCAGAAATCCCTCAATCTGAATACTGGATGTATCTTGAAACATCTATTACCAAGATGCAAGAAGCTATGGAACAAATACAGAAAGAACAGAAGGAACAAAGTAGCATTCTTTTCTATTTGCTTAAAGAACAGGAGGAGCAAGGGCGTGATTTAAGGGAATTGAACCGCCAGAAATTATCTCTTGAAGGACCAAGCACCCCGCAGATTAGAGGAACATCCACTTCCCAGAACAAAGGTTGTTAAATTCCAATCTTAGCCTTAACTCTGTGATAACTGTTTTTATTTTAGTTTTACCTTAGGAGTCATATAGTAGTAATTAGTATCTATATTTTTTATTTTATCCCCAATTAAGCTATAATTTAATTTTATCATCATCATTAAACATGAATAAAATAGAAGAATTTCTTTAGAATAAGAGGCAATATTCTTTCGAGTTTTTAATAAGATAAATTTTAATTATTTATATGTGGTGGCAATGCTCTCTGTCTTTTGAATGAATGCTTGAACAGTGCATATGTCTTTTGAATTTGATGTTTAAGACTGTTAAATATGTTGGCTCTTGAAAGAATGATAAACATGAGACATGTTATTGATAATCTGAAAAATCATAAAAATGATTCTTGAAGCAAGAAAAAGCAGCAAAGAACAAAGCTTGCAGAAAAAAAAAATATAGAGAAAGCAAGCAGAAAAAGCCAAAGCTCTTAAAACCAAAAGGCAAGAGCAAAAAGCCAATAGCCCTTAAAACCAAAAGGCAAGGGTAAATAAAAAGGACCCCAAGGCTTTGAGCATCAGTGGATAGAAAGGCCTAAAGGAGTAAAATCCCGGCCTAAGCGGCTAAACCAAGCTGTCGCTAACCATGTGCTTGTGGTGTGAAGGTGTCAAGTGAAAACTTGAGACTGAGCGGTTAAAGTCAAGGTCCAAAGCAAAAAGAAGAGTGTGCTTAAGAACCCTGGACACATCTAATTGGGGACTTTAGCAAAGCTGAGTCACAATCTGAAAAGGTTCACCCAATTATGTGTCTGTGGCATTTATGTATCCGGTGGTAATACTGGAAAACAAAGTGCTTAGGGCCACGACCAAGACTCATAAAGTAGCTGTGTTCAAGAATCAACATACCGAACTAGGAGAATCAATATCACTATCTGAATTCTGAGTTCCTATAGATGCCAATCACTCTGAGCTTCAATGGATAAAGTGAGATGCCAAAACTATTTAGAAGCAAAAAGCTACTAGTCCCTCTCATCTAATTAGAATCTGAGCTTCACTCAAAAACTCTGAGATATTATTGCTTCTTAAAATTATTTGTAGTCTATTTTATTTATCTAGTTGCTTGAGGACAAGCAACAGTTTAAGTTTGGTGTTGTGATGAGCAGATATCTTATACGCTTTTTGGGGTTAATTTCATATAGTTTTTAGTGTATTTTAGTTAGTTTTTAGTTTATTTTCAGTAGTTTCTAGGCAAAATTCATATTTCTGGACTTTACTATGAGTTTGTGTGTTTTTCTGTGATTTCAGGTATTTTCTGGCTGAAATTGAGGGAGCTGAGCAAAAATCTGATTCAGGCTGAAAAAGGACTGCTGATGCTGTTGGATTCTGACCTCCCTGCACTCAAAGTAGATTTTCTGGGGCTACAGAACTCCAAATGGCGCGCTTCCAATTGCGTTGGAAAGTAGACATCAAGGGCTTTCCAGCAATATATAATAGTCTATACTTTGCTCAAGGATAGACGACGTAAACCGGCGTTCAAACTCCAGTTCCATGTTGCTGTCTGGCGTCCAGCGCCAAAAACAAGTTACAAGTTGGAGTTCAACACCAGAAAAGGATCCAAAGCTGGCGTTGAACACCCAAAACAGCCCTATGCACGTGATTAGCTTAAGTCTCAGCCCCAGCACACACCAAGTGGGCCTCAGAAGTGGATTTCTGCACCATCTATCATAGTTTGTTCATTTTCTGTAAACCTAGGTTACTAGTTTAGTATTTAAACAACTTTTAGAGGTTTATTTCGCATCTTATGACATTTTAGATCTGAACTTTGTACCTTTTGACGGCATGAGTCTCTAAACTCCATTGTTGGGGGTGAGGAGCTCTGCTGTGTCTCGATTAATTAATGCAAGTATTTCTGTTTTCCATTCAAACATGCGTGATCCTATCTAAGATATCCATTCGCACTTCAATATGAATGTGATGAACATGACAATCATCATCATTCCCCCACGAACGCGTGCCTGACAACCACTTACGTTCCACCGTAGAATGAATGAATATCTCTTAGATCTCTTGATCGGAATCTTCGTGGTATAAGCTAGATTGATGGCAGCATTCAAGAGAATCCGGAAAGTCTAAACCTTGTCTGTGGTATTCTGAGTAGGATTCAGGGATTGAATGACTGTGACGAGCTTCAAACTCGTGAGTGCTGGGCGTAGTGACAGACGCAAAAGGATAGTAAATCCTATTCCGGTACGATTGAGAACCTGCAGATGATTAGCCATGCGGTGACAGCGCATTTGGACCCTTTTCACTAGAAGGATGGATGGTAGCTATTGACAACGGTGATCCACCAACACACAGCTTGCCATAGGAGAACATGCGTGTGTGAATCAGAAAACAGAGGAAAGCAGAATTTCAGAAGACAAAGCATCTCCAAAATTCCAACTTACTCTCCATCATTGCCTACAAGTATAATTTGTGTTCTGCCCTTTTATTCCTTGCAATCAAATTTGATAAGTGAATTATTTTATTGTTTTCCTGACTAAGAGTTACAAGGTAACCATAGATTGCTTCAAGCCAACAATCTCCATGGGATCGACCCTTACTCACGTAAGGTATTACTTGGACGACCCAGTGCACTTGCTGGTTAGTGGTACGAGTTGTAAAAAGTGTGATTTACAATTCGTGCACCAATCATTTAACTCTTGTTTTGAAAAGATGTCAAGAAACTAATCTGGTATTGAATTGGGAGAAATGCCATTTCATGGTTCCTGAAGGGATAGTTCTTGGGCATAAGGTTTCAAGCAAAGGTATAGAAGTTGACAAAGCAAGAATAGAAATCATTGAAAAGCTTCCTATACCTGTTAATGTGAAAACAGTAAGAAGTTTTCTTGGACATGCTGGTTTTTACAAGAGATTCATCAAAGATTTTTCAAAAATAGCAAAACCACTAAGCAATTTGCTAGTGATTGATAATCCTTTCATCTTTGATGACAATTGCAAGCATGCCTATGAAACTTTAAAAAGAAAACTCACTGATGACATGTCACCATGTCATGTTTTTCTATGCTTTTTCATTTGTTTTCAATAGGTTTTGTGCACTTTCTTGAGCCATAAGCAAGCCAATTGGGTAGATTTTCGTGTTTCCTTTGATTTAATCAACCATGTATGAATTCATGCTATTTCATGGGGTTTTATGCTAAAATTGTCACATATTATGAAAGAATGAATATCTCATGATTTTGAGCATAGCTTTGATGTGTTTGGTTGATTAATGATAGGTGAAGAAGGCTTGGAGAAAGGGTGAAGCAAGAAGGAATGGCTAGAAGTAAAGAGAGGACAATGGAATAAGTTGAACCAGGAAGCAAGAAGTTAGCCCCAACGTTAGCCCCCTAACTTGGAGGCTAACGTTGGAACTTGGAATTTCCTCCCTGGCCATCCCACGTTTGCGCCAACGTTAGCCCCCTAACTTGGAGGCTAATGTTGGCACATGAATTCCTCCCTGGCCATCCAACGTTTGCTCCAACGTTAGTCCCCTAACTTGGAGGCTAACGTTGGCACATGAAAACATAAGGGAGAAGGGCCAACGTTTGCGCCAACGTTAGCCCCCTAACTTGGAGGCTAACGTTGGCGCCACACACCACAAGGCATACAAGGGGTATACTTCCAAAAAGAATAACTTGAGCTACAGAGCTCCAAATGAGGTGATTCAAGAAGCATTGGAAAGTAGGAATCAAGAGCTTTCCAAGCATATATGGCACTGCATGGTGGACACTAAAATTGAGGGAGAAAACTGCCCCGCAATGTGCATAAACGAACATGGTGGCAACCTGCAGTGAGGCCAACTGACCTCTGCACCTTCAAAGGAGTATAACTCGAGCTGTAGAGCTCCAAATAATGTGCTCCCAACGGCATTGGAAAGTAGACATCCAGGGCTTTCCAAGAATGTATAATTGTATGGGGTGAACAGTACATTTGAGCCTCCAGAACTGGCGTTTTCGCCAACGTTTGAGGCTAACGTTACCTCAAACGCTGCACACCAAAGCCAGCGACCATGCCCTCTTCAAATGATCATAACTTGAGTTGTAGATGTCCAATTGAAGTGATTCGAAGTGGGTTAGAAAGCTAACATTCAGAGCTTTCCAACCATATATGATAGTCTATATTGGGCATAAAATTGGCAACATGACAAGAGGACAAAGTTGGCGCCATAAATGTGCATAAGGGAGGCCAACGTTAGGGTCAAAGTTAGACCCCTAACGTTGGCACCAACGTTCATACCAGCAAGTTTTGTGGGCTGCTATGAAAAGTTGGAGCCAAAGTTAGACCCCTAACTTTAGCTCCAACTTCTGGTCCAACTTTTGCAAACTCAACCCGGTTCAATTCGGTTCCTCTTCAAACTCCAAGAGCAATCAACCAAGGCCTTTATCAACCCAATCCCATCAAGAGCAAGGGCCCTAATGATCATCACTCAAAGGCACAAGAAATAGATAAAATAGAAATTTCATTTAATTGTAATTTGTTTTTAATTTCATTTTTATTTCCATTTTGTAAAGCCTATATAAAGCATCATCTTCATATTTGTAGGGAGGATGGCTCCACTAGGGAGCACTAGAATTTGAGAGCTCTCTCTTTAATTTTCTTTGTTTTGAATCTTGGGTGGAGAATTGAAGGTGTTCTATTTCATTCTCCCTCTGAGATTTCTCTCTGTTTACTTGCTGCATAATTTGAAGGAATTGTGATTTGAATCAAAACTCTCTTTACTGCTTTCCTCTCTATTTTCTTCTGCAACATTTATATTTCTTGTCATTTAAGATTCTTGCAATTTACATTTCTTGCTCTTTAAGCTTCTGCCCATTTACATTCTGCAACTTTAATTTCCCTGCAATTTTTACCTTCTGTTGCTCAACTTCACACAATTCACTCAATGTTAGCTTGACTAAACTAATCACCCACTAAAGTTGCTTGATCCATCAATCCCTGTGGGATCGACCTCACTCCCGTGAGTTATTATTACTTGATGCGACCTGGTGCACTTGCCGGTTAGATTTGTGTGTTTTGGGAGAAATTTATTTTTCACCAAAATATCCCATCAAGTTTTTGGCGCCGTTGCCGGGGATTGATTAGATCAACAATGATTATGTGGGTGAGAAGTCTAGATCAAGCATTTTCTTTATTTTTGTTTTCTGTTTCAAAGTGAAACCAAGGTGTTTGAGTTTTTGCCTTACTAAGAAATTCTCATCTCTGATATGAGTAATTTCAATTTTCCTTGGTTGTGTGTTTTACAAAACTCAAATGGAGTTCAACTCATCTTATGATCAAACAAATTCTATGGGATATCACCCACCATCACCAAACTCTAATGATGGCTGGGGATATCACCAAGAAACTTCAAATTCTGGGCACTCCAATTCATGGAGCTATGCTTCAGAACCACAAGATGAGAAAGAAAATCATATGGGATATTTCTCTCCACCACAAAATAATGCAAGTCATGATTCTAATGGTGGCTGGGAAGGGAATTCTAGTGCTCCATATGATAATCATCCAAAGATATCATCACTTGACCATACTTCAACCGAAAGCCCCTTTCAAAACTCACCACCCACACAAACTTCCATGAACCACTCAAGGCTTTCAGAGCTTGAGTCCAAGCTCAAAAAATATGCGAAAGAAGTACAAATATCCGAGAAAAGGCAAGAAGATTTCTTCAAAAATATGAATGGAGAAGTAGAGAAAATAAGGAGGAGTTTAGAACCACTGAGCAAGAAAAATGAAGGCCAATTGATGGATATGAAGGAGAAAGTGGAAGAGCAAGATAAGGAGGCCACTGCATCAAGTGAACTTTCAATGAAGAATGAGGTGGTTGAACCTGAAACTTCACTTGAGATGACAAGAGAACATGAAGACTCACAACTCTCACAAACCTCCCTGGACCAAAATGCCTCAACATCTGAATCCATGATTGAAAGGTATGACAAGGAGATGAAGAAATGTTGGGAAGATCGACAAACCTCCCCCATGATAGAGCGATTGAAACAAATGTTGGGTGTAAAAGAGGAAGCGGAGGAGCAAGAAAGTGAAGAAGTCATTCCAAACTCAAGTGAGGCAAAGAAGTACATAAAGGAGGAGTTCATGGAACCACCAATACAAGAGGCTCTGGATGAATACAAAACTCCAAAAATCATACAACCACCAAGACTTGGATTCAAAGAAGTGAAGGCAATTGACAAAAGCACCGAAAAGAGGATTGCGACCAAACTACCAAGGACAACATTCAAGAGGAGGTCAACCACAAGCAATCCAACCCTTGGACCAATAGCAGGCAAGCTCAATCAAGCCATGTACAACAAAAAGCTTGCTGAGAGGAAACCAAGACAGGGGGCAATAGCTGAATCTTCTCCTCTCTTGAAGTCATTCCTCTTAACAAATTGGAAGAAGAGGAAGAAAGTAAACAACATGTCAATAGTAGGTACAAATTCTCTTCTCTGCTTTGCTTTCGTTCTTTGTTTTGTTTCAAATTCAATAAATTGGCATATGGTTACATTCTAAGTTTGGTGTTGCCTTGCAACAAATTATTTTCAAATCTTTTTGGATGATTGCATCAAATCAAAAATGTAAAGTGACACACCAAGATTCTAAGTTTGGTGTGCCACCTATTTTTCTATGCAAATCGTTCTAGCAACATCACTTGTCTGCATAATCATATTGCCTTTTACAGTGTTATTTTTCTTCTTAGTTGGATAATTTTTGTTTTCTCTTTGTTTCATTTATTTACTTGTTTTTAATGCTTTCCTTCATTAACTGTTTTTGTTAATACATCACCAAGACATCCTTATTCATAACAGACTCTTCATTTGGTGATTGTATTTAACATATAACAGTTTCTCATTCTGAGTTTGGTATGGGAAGGAGGAGAATGGGAGGAAAATGACAACAATAGAGAAGATGAACTACAAGGTTGTAAAGTCTCTTTTCCTCTCATTTGTTTCAAGCACTATAACCTGCATGATTGTCTTTATCTTTTCTGTTTACATGTGTGTATGAATAAAGCATAGCTTGAATATTGATTTATAACATGTTGCCATGCCATTATGACTACCAACTTGAGTTTTGTGAATTCAAAAGCAACAAAGTATCATGATCATAAACAAACAGGGAATTAAAGAAGAGTTTAGCATATGCACACAAGTATTGGAAAGCTAGTATGATTAATTGTTGCTCAATTGCATTGGATTTTATTTAATTGAAGTCTTCATCTAGTACGTTTTGTGAAATCTTTTGAAAATCATGAAGAAGGCTTGGAGAAAGGGTGAAGCAAGAAGGAATGGCTAGGAGTAAAGAGAGGACAATGGAATAAGTTGAACCAGGAAGCAAGAAGTTAGCCCCAACGTTAGCCCCCTAACTTGGAGGCTAATTTTGGAACTTGGAATTTCCTCCCTGGCCATCCCACATTTGCGCCAACGTTAGCCCCCTAACTTGGAGGCTAACGTTGGCACATGAATTCCTCC
>NC_029785.2:86428479-86439234 GCF_000816755.2 Arachis ipaensis
GATGGAGTATAACTCGAGCTGTAGAGCTCCAAATAATGTGCTCCCAACGGCATTGGAAAGTAGACATCTAGGGCTTTCCAACAATGTATAAAAGTATGGGGTGAACAATACATTTGAGCCTCCAGAACTGGCGTTTTCGCCAACGTTTGAGGCTAACGTTACCTCAAACGCTGCACACCAAAGCCAGCGACCATGCCCTCTTCAAATGATCATAACTTGAGTTGTAGATGTCCAATTGAAGTGATTTCAAGTGGGTTAGAAAGCTAACATTCAGAGCTTTCTAACCATATATGATTGTCTATATTGGGCATAAAATTGGCAACATGACAAGAGGACAAAGTTGGCGCCATAAATGTGCATAAGGGAGGCCAACGTTAGGGTCAAAGTTAGACCCCTAACGCTGGCACCAACGTTCATACCAGCAAGTTTTGTGGGCTGCTATGAAAAGTTGGAGCCAAAGTTAGACCCCTAACTTTAGCTCCAACTTTTGGTCCAACTTTTGCAAACTCAACCCGGTTCAATTCGGTTCCTCTTCAAACTCCAAGAGCAATCAACCAAGGCCTTTATCAACCCAATCCCATCAAGAGCAAGGGCCCTAATGATCATCACTCAAAGGAAGAAGAAATAGATAAAATAGGAATTTCATTTAATTGTAATTTGTTTTTAATTTCATTTTCATTTCCATTTTGTAAAGCCTATATAAGGCATCATCTTCACATCTTTTACTTCTCTGTTTGATTGCTATTTACACTTCCTTGTTTGCTTTCTTTAATTTCTCTACACCCAATTCCCTTTACATTTGATGCAATTTACTTTTCTTGTCATTTAAGATTTTGCCAATTTACTTTTCTTGCAATTTAAGTTTCAATGCAATTTACTTTCTGCAACTTTAAATTCATTGTCCTTTACTTCTTGTTGGTTACAATTTTACACAATTCACATCAATGTTAGCTTGACTAAACTAATCACCCACTAAAGTTGCTTGATCCATCAATCCCTGTGGGATCGACCTCACTCCCGTGAGTTATTATTACTTGATGCGACCCGGTGCACTTGCCGATTAGATTTGTGTGTTTTGGGAGAAATTTATTTTTCACCAAAATACTCATCACTCACTACAGCACCAATCATCACACCCCCAGATTGGGAAATTCCTTTTGAACTTATGTGTGATGCAAGTGACTTTGCAATTGATGCTGTATTGGGGCAAAAGAAAGACAAGCTGCATCATGTTATATACTATGCTATCAAGGTGTTGAATGAAGCACAGAAAAATTATACCACCACCGAGAAAGAGCTCTTGGTAATTGTATATGCATTTGATAAATTTAGACAATACTTGATTGGTTCAAAGGTTATAGTATATACTGATCATGCTGCTCTCAAGTATCTCATGTCTAAACAGGATTCAAAGCCAAGGCTTATTAGGTGGGTGTTGCTGCTACAACAATTTGACATTGAAGTGAGAGATAGAAAAGGGAATGAGAACCAAGTGGCAGACCATTTGTCAAGACAATCACAAGAAGCTAACCAAGAGACACCACAACCAGTGAATGAAAAATTCCCAGATGAATACCTTCTTCAAATCCAGCAGGCCCCTTGGTTTGCTGACATTGCAAACTATAAGGTGGGAAGGAAGATTCCTCAAGAGTTTACCAAATAACAAGTGAAGAAGCTGTGTAATGAAGTCAAGAAATTCTTGTGGGACGAGCCATTCTTGTTCAAGAGGTGTCCAGATGGGATGATTAGAAGATGCATCTCTAAAAATGAGATGAGAGACATATTGTGGCACTATCATGGTTCAGCTTATGGTGGACATTTTGGGCGAGAAAGAACAGCAGCTAAAGTGCCTCAAAGTGGATTTTATTGGCCAACTCTATTCAAAGATGCTAGAGAGTTTGTGTACCAATGTAATGAATATCAAAGAGTTGGAGGGTTGACAAAGAGGAATGAAATGCCTCAAAACTTCATTTTAGAAGTGGAACTATTTGATCTATGGGGTATAGATTTCATGGCCCCCTTTCCTCCACCCTATTCCTTCAAATACATTCTGGTAGTAGTGGAATATGTCTCCAAATGGGTGAAAGCCATAGCAACAACTACCTGTGATGCACCAATTATTCTTCAATTTCTCCAAAGACATATCTTCACTAGGTATGGGGTACCTAAGGGTCTTATCAGTGATGGTGGCAGCCATTTTAGCAACAGACATATGGAAAAGTTGCTCCATAAATATAGAGTAATTCACAAAGTGGCCACACCATACCATCCTCAGACTAATAGCCAGGCTGAATTGGCAAATAGGGAGCTAAAGAAAATTCTAGACAAGACAGTGGGGATCACAAGGAAAGACTGGGCAAGGAAATTGGATGATGCTTTGTGGGCATATAGAACAACATTCAAAACTCCAATTGGGAAGTCACCATTTCAGCTGGTATATGGCAAATCCTGCCACCTTCCTGTAGAGCTTGAACACAAAGCTTTCTGGGCCACTAAGCTCCTCAACCTTGACTCTCAAACAGTAGGAGAAAAAAGGCTACTGCAACTCAATGAGCTAGATGAGTTTAAATTGGAAGCTTATGAGAATGCGAAAATATACAAGGAGAGAGCTAAGAAATGGCATGACAAGAAAATCTTGAAAAGAGAGTTCAAACCAGGACAGCAAGTACTCCTATACAATTCTAGGCTCAAGGTTTTCCCTGGCAAACTCAAGTCTAAATGGACTGGCCCCTACGTGATAACTAAGGTTTTCCCACATGGAAGCCTTGAACTTCTAAATGAAGCCACAAAAGAGATAATCTCAACAAATGGCCAAAGAGCTAAGCATTACCTGGGAGGATCTTGGAACAAAGAAAAGAGTGTTCATGATTTTGGATGAACAAAGAAGCAGAATGTCAAGTTAAGGACAATAAACAAGCGCTTGTTGGGAGGCAACCCAACCAGAGGTAATTTTCTTTCCTAACTATTTCAATAAAAGGGTTAAGTGGATTTATCTGTATTGCAAGGTGCTAAGTTTGGTGTTGCACACCAAAACAATTTAAGGATGAATGAAGGATGCTAAGATTGGTGTTCCACTAAAATTTTCACTTAAAAACACATTCCAACCCTCTGCATAAATGGTTACTAGCTCTAAGCAATCAGGAAAACTACTCAACCGTTGTCTGTTTTCTAGTTTTTAGTCTTGTTACTTTCAGTAAGGGCACAAGGTTTCATATATATGGTTGATTTGTTGCAAAAGAGGTAATGGCAAGGGACTAAGTTTGGTGTTCACATACCAAAGAAAGTTCAAAATCCTACCAAAATTTATATATTAACCATTTTTCAAGTGCTTGGGAGACAAGCAACTTTCACTACCAGTGCAGAAAACTATTCAACTTTTTGGAAAGAACCATACATCATCAGTAAGAAAAGCATAAAAGCTAAAAAGGAGAATGAAAGATTAAGCAAGAGGATACCAAAAGGTTGTATTGTTACTCAACTATCTATATCTACTGTGCTTTAGTTGAAAGTTTAATTGCTCTCCTTTCTAATAAGTTTACGCTTGTTTGCACTCTGCTAATTTACTGTCCTGTTATTATTTAAATAAGTGATCTAGTATACGTGTTTGTTTCATTTTCCATCCTACTTGAATATGTGTCTTTTTCCCTTTGCTTGAATACGAGAAAAATGTTGAAACAGGAAGTAAATGTCCAATGTGGTAGGAATGATAATAAAGTTCAGTGGTGGCATATTTGTTTGATTGTTAAAGTAAGCTCTTTAATAAAGGATAAAGGTTAGAATGTTATTTTATAGTATGAACTAGGCTGCTGCTTATGAACTCTTGATTAATAATTACCCTTGGAAAAAGAAGAAGTAAGAAGAAAAGATAGAAAAGCCAATAATTGGCAGAGAAACAAATAATAAGGATAGACACCAATAGCTTGGACTTTAGGACACATGCCTGTGATGCTTCTTGTGTTAGCATCTGCTTGGATTATTAGGTTCTAAGGAGTATTTCAAAACTTGGTAACTTGGGTTGATTAACCCGGGATTATCGACCGAAAGTCCATTATCAAGAGCAACCTAATCACAAAGCATTTAGTAACCCAAAGAGGTGCTGGGTATGAATGTCTTAGGATGAATTGTGAGCCAAGTGTCTGTGGTAGAGATGTGTTGACTGAAAAACAAAGCTAAAAGGATGCTGCAACACACAACACCAAGCTGTGAATAAAAAGGTAAAACAAAGGAAAATCAAAACACCAAGGATGGATGAATAATAAGGTTCACAGCAACAACTTTAGTAATCATTTAAAAGGACATTTCAGTCCTGAATTCTAATAAAAGCAGAGCTTCAATTTCATCTGCATAAATCCCATGAACCAAATTCATTTATCTGCTAAATAAGGACACATATGCTTTTCTGTTTTCTTTCATTTCTTCTCATGTTTTAGTGCTTGCTTGGGGACAAGCAAGATTTAAGTTTGGTGTTGTGATGACAAGTCATCTTATGCTAGTTTCACAAGCATTTTTCATTTGTTTCATTAGGTTTTATGCACTTTCTTGCACAATAAGTAAGTGGTTGGAGTGGAATTTCATGATTATATTGATTCAATCAAACATCATTTATTTTGTTCAAAATTATGAGATTTATGCAAGAATTAGGTGATTATTATGAATGATGCAAATTCTTATGATTTTGGTGAGACTTTGATGGTGTGTTTGATTAATGACAGGTAAAAAGATGATGGAGAGAAAAAGCAAAGAAGTAGGGTGCAGGTGAATGCTACGTTCATTTCATGAACGCCACGTTCACCCGTGACGTGCACGCGCACTAGGCACTTAAGCGCGGAATAACATGTTGGAGATCCACGCGTTCGCACACATGGCGCGCCCGCGTGCATTGAGGATCAGCGTTCACCAACAATGAAAGCTACGTTCATTTCGAGTGAACGCCTGCGATACTTTCAGACTTCGAACTTAAAGAAGGGAATCAACGCACAAACGCACCTGCTGCGCCCGTGCCGATGGAATAAAAGTGGTGATGGACGCAGACGCGTACAAGACGTTGGAACGCATAATTGATATGTTGCTATACGCGCACAAGCACACAAGGCGCGCACGCGTACATAGCGTTCATGGTGCGAACGGAGCATTCAGTTAATGAACGCTGCTCAAGGGCGCGCTCGCACACAGTACGTGCCCGCGTCAATAATGAGGAATGCCAGGGACGCGCTCGCGCACAGGAGGCACCCGTGTCGGTGAAAGAACGCTACATTCAGTTTGAGAACGCTACATTTGTAACGGCCTAGCCTTTAGCCTCGAAGAAACGGCGCTTTTTCGGGATCAACCGGAATTTTTATGGAATTTTTAGGAATTTTAGTGCATATAAGCACCTCCACTACACAGGTGCTATGTCATCAAGCTGCTGAGTCAGCAGCTTGACTGCACCAGACACCTCTCCTAATCTAAGCAGGCACGTCGCAAAAAGTTGCGTTTTTGAACCACTTTGGGTCCGAATTTCAAAATTATGATTTCCGTAGTTTGTCTCTATGTGACGAGCCCGTCTCGAATTTCGAGAGAAAAATTATATTAATATAATATTCATATATTATTATTTTATTTGGAATATTATATTATTATTTTCTCTAATGTGGTTAATGTTGATCTATGTTTGGTAATATAATAACTGAGCTAGAAATCTACCGGTAATGGATAATACCGGCATTCTTAGATGAACTTAGTAATGCTAATGCTTCATCATATATCTTTTATTCTCATGATTATCATGTTACTAGTATTATTTATAGTAGTAAAGCTCATGCTTATCCTTAAGTAGTATAATCTGATGTATCTAATTTTCGTAATTATCTTCAGAATGATATTTTATTATTAAACTCTGATGAGTCAGCACCCAGTGACGCATGGCTCTCCCAGAGTTAGCCACCATATGTTTCCTTTCTTGCTCTCCAAGCAAAGCTTTCTTAAGGAGAAAGTAAGAAATACTTGTGTTCTAATACATCTAGCTTCCGTAATTATCCTTTCTTGAGATATTTTTACACCAAAATTTAGGATAATGCTTATCCAAACCCCACGTTCTCCCATGTATCATCATTACTATCATTTTTACTTTCTAAACAAGTTAGAATTCGAAATTCTTGAGAGAGAAATGGAAGAACATCCATGAAAACTTCCACGAACACCTAAGCTTCTTTCTCCGTTAGTTTTCAAACTAAAACCCCTATCAAAAATCTAATCCGACTAAAATGATCACCTCTTCCTCCTCTTCATTTCTATATCAATTTTCATGGAGTAAATCAAGGCATGATGGCTTCTCCTCCATCTTGAAGTTTCATCTATGGTGGGAACTCAAGCTGATGATGTTTTCTTCATGTTTTCTCTTAAGATCTCTTGTTCAATCACCACAGGCTCTAAGAAAACGTGATTTCTAGCTGCCTTGAGGTGGGGAAAACCTACTTTTCACCATCATGAAGCTTCAGCCTTCATGGTTCATATGGTTCTAAAGTTGTTTTTGATGTTAAAATAGGCGTAAAAGTGCTTTTGGAAGCTTGTTCTTGGTTCAATTCTTGCAAGCTGCAAAGGAGGTAAGGTTTGGTAAATTAATCAATGATTGGTTTGGTTCTTGAAGTGTTAAATCAGCTGTTGTTGCTTGAAGCTTGATTTTGAGTGTTTGTGTGATGGTTTGATCATGAGATCTTGTTGTTTAATGCTTGAAAATCACGTTTTTGATGGTTCTGAAGTTGTTGTTGTTGCTGCTGGAAAACGTGGCTTTACAGCCATAAAATTCATGATATTTGATGTTTTTTTTATGTGTATTTGATGGCTGAAACGTTGCTCTTTGGTTTGGTCAAAATCAGGTAAAAATCGGTTACCGAAAGGATTGAAAAACTAGTTGAAAATCAAGCTGAAATCTGATGAACTTTTGGAAAAATATTTTTGGTCTTTGAAGGACAAGAAAAATGTTGGTTTTGATGATTTTGGGGTCAGAAGGCAGTTTTGAGTCCAGAATTTCTTAATTCTCTTTATTAAACACCTAAAGAAGAGTTCAAGAGAAAGTATTGAGGTATGTATGGTAATGAAAGAGGTTTTATAAACTTTCATACATGTTGGAAAGAAAAGGAATTAAAAGCTATATAGCAGTGTGCTTGACCTTACAGAGTAAGCAGAGAATTGTAAAATGAGCTCACTGTGATGTTGTGATGCTTGATTTATGATTGTGGAAAGAGGATGAAGATGATTACTAAGTGATGAAAAGTATGGTTATATGTGACTTATGAGCCTTCGGGCGATGCTTGTGAATATTATGCGGGACGCCCGTATTGTGATGTTGCTTCCCAGACAAGCTGCGGTAGAGATGTACCAGCCCTGCAAGCTGAATGCTTGGTAGAGGCCTGATTCGCATACCTGCGGTATATTGAGATTTGAGCAAATACCAGCCCTGCAAGTCGAATCTGACCTTATCTGGGATTAAGTTCTGGGAAGGCCTTATCTGACCTGGAGGGTCGGATTGCGTCGGGTGCGGGTCGAAACCGACAAATGAGCTCATTACCTGCAGTAGAATCAGACATGCATCACACTTGTTTGTGCATATTTTAATTGGTTTGCCTATGTGAACAACTCTGTTTAATTGCTAACTGCTATACTTGACGTAACTGCTCTTGATTGTGTTTGAACCTCATTACTTGTGTTTGTAACTGATTGTTTAGATTGTGGTGATTGGATGTTGATTGAGTTGTTTGGGCCTAAGGCTGTGGTTGGTTTGTTTGAGGTCTAGCTTTGTATAAAGTATCTGACTGATTCAGCATAGACTTAATGAACCTATGCTTGGAACAAGATGATCATTTATACCGCGTAGGTAACTTCTTTTATGTTTATAGTCTAGTAAAGTATGAAAAATCAAACTCTTACAGCATAGACTTAATTGAACCTATGCTTGGGACAAGTTGGTCATTCATACCATTAGGAAACTTTTCAGATTCTTATATCTGGAAAAGAAGTTTGGATTTATGGTTAATTAACTGATTTCTTTTGAAAAGGTTTTGAATATTTGATTGTTAAACCATCAATTTTCAAAGGATTTAGAAACTTGCAAGCGGACATTATAAATGGACTTAACTATGAACCTCGACCTTACTAAGAACTCCCCAGTTCTTACCCCTTACACCTCTTCAGATGGACACGGGAGTCCTGCCCTACGAGATTAATCATCCGTACATCCATGACAACCCAGTGCGCAGCTACGAGTATTACATCCGATGTGCGGCACCTTGTGTACGTAATTATATAGTACGTGACCCTGAGATCGAGGATATCTCTTCTGGTAGCAATGAGCCAGATGGGGCACCAGCGAGCAGGCATCATCACCTACCCAACGGTTTTCTGTGAGGGGCTTTTGGATCAGAGACGAGGAGACTTTTGAGGCGTCCATTCTAACCACGATACCTTAGAGTGTTTCCCTCACTTGTACTAGCATGCTCAGAGGGAATAGGCATGTCATAGAGTTAGCCTAGCCTGGGTGCCAGCTTAGGGGCTTTTGGACAGGCTAGGCCCCGAGACGTCTTATGTATATATGTGTATATATTATATGAGTCACTAACTGAAGGATGCTGTGTTATAATTCCTTACTAGTATAACTGAGCTGCTTCTGCATTATGATGTATATTTTGGTGTGATATTCTATGTATTGCCTTCTACAATTCCTTGAATGTGTGTACTCATGTTTTGTTGTTATACTCTATGTATGCGACTCTAAACTACTATTGTTTTAAAAAAAAATTACTCGAAACTCGCGAGGTGTTAACAACGAACATGCTTATATTTATTAAATATTACTTAAGTTGGGGAAACAAGTTGGTAACGTTCAACTTTTAGTATGATCATGACATGCTGGAAGTTGGGCCGTTACAACATTCACCTGATGCTCCGTGGAATTACCATTTCGGATCCACTTCATAAAAAATCCAACAAGCCCACTCCAAGTACTAAAGGACTAAATTGGAAAGTGTATAAATAGATAGCAATTTAATTTCACGAGGGCTCGCTCGTTTTTAGTTTTCATTTTTAGAATTTTAGAATTGGGATCAGATCTAAATTTTCCTTTCTATTTTCGTTTTCTCTCTTCTGCAACCTTTTACTTTCTGTTTTGGGTCTTGAACTTAGATTGAAGAATTTTGCTGAATTTCTTCATCTAAGAATTCATCTTTTACTTTTCCTTTCATAGTTCTAAGAAATTGAGATCTAATCATAGTTTACTTTCTAATTTTCTGTCTTCTGGAATTTCTTCATTTCTGTTTTGAGAGCCATTGAGATTTGAGTTTTCGTCCTGTTTTATCTTTCTTCTGTAATTATCAATTTCTCTTTTAGAATTTTATAGTTGATCTAAGTTTTCATTCTGTTCTGATCTTTGATGCGCATAAACTTGTTATGCGCATAAACTTGTTATGCTACGATTTAGGAAATTGCACGATCAGCAAAATTCCTGGAGCTTAAACGTGGAAATGGAGAAAGCAACCCTGGAGGAGAAAACTTGGTCGAACACGTTTAAGCTCCAGTTTAAGGTTAAACTGGAGCTTAAACGTGGAAATGGCTCCCTAGTGCACTTCCCATTTCTGGCGTTTAACCTCTAGTTTAAGGTTAAACTGGAGGTTAAACGTGGAAATGCTTCCTGATTGGCATTCTCATTCTGGCGATTAACCTCCAGTTTAACCTTAAACTGGAGCTTAAACGTGGAAATGCTTCCTGATTGGCATTCTCATTCTGGCGATTAACCTCCAGTTTAACCTTAAACTGGAGGTTAAACTTCAGTTTCAGCATTTCTTAGCCTTCATGATTCTGGCGTTTAAGCTACAGTTTAAGCTTAAACTGGAACTTAAACTCCACATGTGATATTCAAGCTTCCTTTATTGACTTTGTTGCTTCCTTGCCTAGCCTCTTCTTCCCTGAAATCATCCAAACGATTGCATCAAAGTCTTGCAAAATTTCATGAGAATTCTTCCATTCATAGCATTCAAGTAATATAACTAAAACTCATGGAATTTGCATCAAAATCATACTGTTTGGATGGTTCATTGCTTTGTTCTTCTTTTAACCATTCTTGGTTACTTTACGCTCAAGAAAATGCATAAAACAACTAAAACTATCAAAAAAAATGCTAGTGAAACTAGCCTAAGATGCCTTGGCATCACAACACCAAACTTAATACTTGCTTGTCCCTAAGCAAGTCCGGAGTTATTTGAGAAGAAAGTATGAAACAGATTGAAGAAGAAGATAAACTATTATTGATTCATTGAATTACAATAGAGCTCCCTAACCCAATGAAAGGGGGTTTAGTGAGTCATAGCTCTGAATTCAATTACAAAGATATGAAAACTAGGTAAATGAAAAAGTAAAAGTCCTTCCTAACTTAAATTCTATCCTATTTATACACTTTCTATATTGAGCTTCTGTTGTGTTTCTTGGGCTTTGAGGCCTCTCCCTGCTTTCCTTTTGCCTTGGATTTATGATCCATAATCTTGATGAGGCTGTTGATCCAAATTCTGTAACATTCATTGAGCCAACTTAGTGATAATCAAATAATGACACATGACTCAATAAATTGAAATTTCAGACTCATCAATCCTTCAGGCCCAATCCCATAAACCATGATATTCAATTGGGTTTCATACCAGAGTAAGTTTAAGTTAATGTTTGTGCTCAAATACTAACTTAAACCGCAATATTGTTGGCCCAGAAACCTTTTCCAAGAGTGGCGTTTAAGTT
>NC_029785.2:86439585-86444838 GCF_000816755.2 Arachis ipaensis
ACTTGTTATGTTGGTTTTGCTGGTTTCCCCACCCAAAGTTTGGGTGATTTTTCCAGCCTGGGTTGTAAGTGTTGGAATGTGAATCATATGGTTGCCTTTGTTGATTTCCTACATAATTAGCCTCTTCCCAATCACCTCCTTCAGTACTTTCTTCCTCTTGCTCTTGTGTGTGTATTGCAGCCACTTGTTTTGTTTCTAATTTTCTGGTGAGCTCTGCTAGTTGCTTGGCAAACACCTTGTTTTGGGCTAGAATTGTGTCCTTGCCTAGCCTCTTCTTCCCTGAAATCATCCAAACAACTGCATCAAAGTCTTGCAAAATTTCATGAGAAATCTTTCATTCATAGCATTCAAGGAATATAACTAAAAACTCATGGAATTTGCATCAAAATCTTCATGTTTGAATGATTTAAGACAAGCATGACTATTTGGCCCAAATGATTACTTAAGGCTCAAGAAAATGCATAAAACAACTAAAAATAACAGAAAAATGCTAGTGAAACTAGCCTAAGATGCCTTGGCATCAAGCAACAGCAGAATTGCGAAATTAAGAAAACAAGAAACACGAACAGCGCAATTAATCAGGCCTAAATCCACTAACCATATCCTAGGCTACCTAACAACCTAGAATCCACTACAATATGCATATCTAACTAGCCTAATTAAGAAGATAAATAGAAAAATATGTAATTAACTATGAATTGATAGAAGGGTGGCGTTCAGCGGAACCTGGTAGGCGTAGGAATGAAAGTGGGGCAGAGAGGTGGCTGGGGGATGGTGGTGGTGGCGGCTAACGCGGCGGTGGAGGGTGGCACGGTGGCGGTGAGGGCTGTTCAGATGCAGGCGGGTTTGGAAAGGTACGGAGCGGCGGCGGTGGGTGTGGCGGTCGCGGAGGGGGGCAATGGTGGTGGAGGGAAGAGGAGGAAAGAAGAAGAAGAAAGAGGGGGAAGGGGGTGGCGTGGCGGTGGGTTCTGGGTGGTCGACGGGGCGGCGGTGGTTGGTGGTGGTGGCTGGAAGTTGGTGGTGGTTGGTTGGAGAGAGAGAGGAAGGAGAACGACTGGGGGGGCGCGAATGGGTAGGATTCGCGTGACTGAGGGGGTTAGTAAATTTAAATCCACGCGATCGCGTGGGGCACGCCGTCGCGTGGCTGGGGTGAAATGAGGGTTGACGCAATCGCGTGGGTGGCGCGATCGCATGGAATGGGTAAAAGAAGGAATGACGCGGTCGCATGAGGCATGCGACCGCGTCGCTGGAAATTGTGCTAAACGCACAATTCCAGCATCATTTCAGCGCAACTCTTTGTCTCCTTTGGGGTGTTTGTGCAATCCATGCGACGCGATCGCGTCGCTCACGCTGTCGCTTGGGATTGGTGTTGTGCAAGTGACGTGATCACGTGGATGGCACGATCGCGTGGGTCGTTTTGTGCGAAACGCACAATGGTGGCACGATTCCAGTCTAACTCTCTGGACGTTGGGATTTACGCCGATCTCCAGATCATGCGGCCGCGTAAATGACGCGGACGCGTGGGGAGTGTTTTTCGTAATTGATGCGATAGCATGAGTGATGCGGTCGCGTCGCGCACCATTTCTTCTTTTTTTTTTATGCAGGTATGCAATTATGCAGTATGCAATGCGAATGAACAATATTCAGGTTCAATTGAAAAGGATAATAAAAATAAATAACACGAAATAAAACTGAAAAAAAAGGAACGACCATACCATGGTGGGTTGTCTCCCACCTAGAACTTTTAGTTAAAGTCCTTAAGTTGGACATTGGATGAACTTCCTGTTATGGCGGCTTGTGCTTAAATTCATCCAGAAATCTCCACCAATGTTTGGAATGCCAACAGCCTCCAGGGTCCCAAACTAGGCATGTAAAGCTTCTGAGCAGCTTCAAACAAATTCTCAGGCTCCCGGGGTGACGAATGTCAGAACAGATTCCAGGATCCCAAACCTTGCTTTTAAATCCGCTTTCGTCTTGATCTATATTTTTCCATCCGAGCGGTTTAGAAAGTAGATTTTCACCAAGATGACCAAAAGTTTTATGAGATCCATTCGATTGATCATGATGCCAATCCGTGCACTTCGAATTGAAGCGTAGAACCTTATTGAACCTTGTGCACCAGCTCTGAGTGCGATCCATTTCCCTCTTACTCTTAAAGCTGCAAAGAGCTCTAAGTTGG
This sequence comes from Arachis ipaensis, assembly GCF_000816755.2. Taxonomy (NCBI): domain Eukaryota; kingdom Viridiplantae; phylum Streptophyta; class Magnoliopsida; order Fabales; family Fabaceae; genus Arachis; species Arachis ipaensis. The sequence continues at coordinate 86,441,765 of NC_029785.2, forward strand.
CCATCTGTTTCAAACAAACCATATTCAAGTGGGAAAATAAAGTTAAAGGTTAAGGATTGTACCCATTTGAAGCTTGTATTAGGTGGTAATGGCCTTGGGGTAGGTGTTTCCAGTGGTTCTGTGAGTTCTACTCCCTTGTGCTCTTCTGTGAATTTCTTCACTTCCTTGCAGACTTCCTCAATTGCATCCTTGTCCTGATCAAAGCCTTCTATGTCTTCCTCGTCACTTAAGTCATAAATGGGAGGTTGAGAGAAATCTACCTCCGCATCATCTTCGTATTCACATGGGGAAGATTCTTCGATCTCAGAGAATTCACTTGCTGATGCAAGTTCACTACTGGGAGAACTTGACTTGAGATTATCATCATCAAGAAAACTTGTTTCTTGGATTATTCCGTCTAGTTCTTCATAAAAGATTTGATGTGGGAGTTGTGCACTATCCTCCTTAGCATCAATTGTAACGTTCTTAACAGAATTCTCCACATCTTTGAATTCCCATGGAAGTTCAGCCTCTCCTAAGTCTTCAACCAACTCCTCTTCTTTCATAATGACATCTTCCTCTACTTGTTCTAATACGAAGTCATGCTCTGTCTTGTCCACTGGAGTTTCTAGTATCTCCTTCATGCTACGCTCTTCATTAGATTGTCCACATGGGGCTCTGGGAGGCCCTTGAATGTTCGAACGTCTAGAAGATAATAGATTTATTGCTTGCTCCAGTTGATAAAGGGTTATTTGAAGTTGATCTACTATTTCCTTGAGGCGAACCTCTGATTCTTGGGGTGATAGATTTGGACGTGGTACATGGGGAAGTGGTGGTGTTTGGGAGTAATTGGATTGGAATTTGGGTAGATGAGGATCATACGGTAGTGAATGGTGAAAAGGAGCTTGTGAGTGTGGTGGTGCGAAGTTATGTTGAGAGGATGGCCTATAAGCGCAGGGTGGGGCTTGTTGGTAACCACAAGGTTGTCCACCATGTCTATTTGCTTGGTATGCATTGTAGAATGGTCTTTGTCCATAATATCTTGGAGGGTGTTGTTGCCTAAAGGGTTGATCAGATCCTCTTGGCTCCATCCATCTTTGATTGCTCTAACCTTGATGCATGTTCCTGTTATAACTTTCACTCCTTTCAACAATATTAGAACCAAACTCGAAGCGAGAGGGGTGAGAATTCATAGTAGCTAATGGAAATAAAAAGGGAAAATAAAGACAAATAAATAAGTAACAGAAAAGTATTTACAATAACCAATAATAACCAATAACTATACTTGACGTGGCAGAAATTGGTGAGTTAAGAATTGTTATAAGATATGCGTTGCATGTATAGTTCTTAACCAACCAGAAATCCGCTTATCAATTTAGAAGGGTTGTCACAAAAATTAAAATTAAAATACTGGGAGTATGAATCCCAGGTCATCTCCCAATGAGTTGCAGGAAGGTGTGCTATTTTATTAATCAGATGTTTTCAAAAAGAGTTTGAGTTGAATAAACAGGAAATTAAATTGAGAAAATTAAGTAATTTAAATAAAGGCCTTGACTGGGAGTAGATTAGTTGGAAGCCCTATTTTTGTTGTAGTACTCTCAAGATTAATTGATAATTGAAGGTTGTTCTATTTAGTTATCCCTTACTAGGTAAGGGAAAGTCAAACAAGTTGGAATGCTGTTTCAATTCACAAGTCCCAATTTGCTTACTTGGAAGGACTGGCGTTAGTGACTAGAGAGCAATCCAACAATAAACCCAATTACAATTTCTCTTTTGAGCATTCCAACTTAAGGGTTCCTTTCAATCAACTCCCCATCAAGTTAGGGAACTACTCGCACATTGTGAATGTAGAACTCATAACATAGGAAAGGGAATTAAAGAAAGACATGATAAATAAAACTCAAAAGAATCAATTAAAAATAAAAGTAACTGTTGTATTAATAAATTCTAAAATAATCCAATAGTAAAATTGAGTAAATCAAAGGACATGGAAGAGTAAAGCCAAGTAAAGAAAACGAACTAGAATGACGAAGTCTTGATGAGGTAATAACTCTTCTCAATATCCCAATGCAAAGAGCAATAGAAATAAAAATCCTAAGAACTATGAATGTGTATAGAGAAAACCTAGAAGAGGAGTAAAACTAGATCTAAAACTAAAAACTGTGTAGAATGAATGTCGTTTTGGTTTCTGCATGTTCTCTGGCTCTAGTTTGCTTTTCTGGGCCGAAAACTGGGTCAAAACAGGGCCCAAAATCGCCCCCAGCGAATTCTGCAGATTATGCAGATTGCGCACATCACGCGATCGCGTCATTCATGCGGACGCGTCATTCGGCGTTTTGCTTTGCCACACAGGCGCGTCGTCCACGCCTCCGCGTCACTTCTGCTATTCCAATCCGTGCGGTTGCGTGAGCCATGCGGCCGCGTCACTTCTCGCCGGTCATCTCCTCAATTTCTTGTGTTCCTTCCATTTTTGCAAGCTTCCTTTCCAATCTGCAACTCATTCATGCCCTATAAAGCCTAAAACACTTAACACACAGATCACGGCATCAAATGGAATAAAGGAGAATTAAAATACATAATTAAAAGTCTCTAGGAAGCATGTTTTCAATCATGTAATAATTTTAGGAAGGAAATATAAATGCATGCTAATCATATGAATAAGTGGGTAAAGATCATGATAAAACCACACAATTAAACACATTATAAACCATAAAATAGTGGTTTATCAACCTCCCCACACTTAAAAATTAGCATGTCCTCATGCTTAGTTGAAGGAGATAAAATAAATGAGTAGGAACATGTAAAACTCATGCAATGCAATGCAACCTATATATATGAATGCAACTATATGATTCTTGTCCACTTGATCAATAGCAAATAAGCTCTTTAAAATATAAATCAAATTCCACTAATTCAATTCTCATACAGTAGGAACAGATAAAAATACAAGAAGATAGCTCATGAAAGCAGGGAACATAGAATTTCAAGCATTGAACCCTCACTGATGATGTATGTATACTCTAGTCTCTCTAGTGTATAGGGTAATCACTCTATCCTTCTCTAATCATGCTCTCTAATTTTTGTTCTTCTCCTAA